>NW_026596240.1:6394759-6543404 GCF_907164565.1 Psammomys obesus | reverse complement strand
AGAGTCACTTCCATCCCCTGGTCTGTCTACCTCCCAGTAGATTTGTCTGCCTATTCTTCCTTCTGAAAATTCTTTCTTTTATAACGGCAGCTATCAGAATCATCTCTGTACTCACCTCCATAGTAGAAGGTGTTCCTAAGAGTCTCTCCAGTTCAAGCCTTTAAAACCATGATTTAGGTAAAAATTGTATTCTCAGTTGGTACAAAGTAGATACTGGAAGGGGCTGTGCTTGCTAGTATTTTAAAGCACAGACTCTGAATCTAAAAGCCTTGAGTGCATACATCCCCATTCTCCTTGAGAGCTATGTGAATATGAGTGAGCCACTTAATTCTTTTGCCTCAATTTTCTCACTTTTGAAGTGGAGAAAATGGTAGCTAGCTTGTGTGTGTGCACATATACACACATTCATGTCCTTGAGTGTAAGGTTCTGAGCAGGACTGTTGGTGTCTTCCAGTACTCTCTATTTCACCACCTTGAGACAATATCTCTATCTGAGCTCAAATCTCATTGTGTCAGCTAGGCTGAATTCCTGGAATCTGCCTGTCTTTATCCCCCAATGCGGGGTACAGGTTCTCACAACCATGCAACCATGCAACCATACCCAGATTTGTACATGGATGCTGCCAAGTCACATGCAAGTTTTCAAGTCTGGACAGCAAATGCTCTCACACACTGAGCCATCTCTCCAGGCCTATAGCTAGCACTTTGGGTGAAAATAACTTTTCTAACTATTTATAAGAGTGACACAAAATAAGCTCTAAATAAAGACTGTTAATATAAAATAGAGACACCCATTGTGTCCGTTCCTGCTCTGTCTTCACTAACCTCTCTTTGTGCCCCACCGCTACAGTCAGTGGTTTCTGAGTACACCTTCTATTTCCACAACTTTTCTTTGGGTCCCATATCTTTAATCTAGTGGTTGTAGGCTCAGTTTTCTGCTAGTAAATTTCTGCAACCAAGTCAAGCTGCGGCACCTGCTAGACTGAGGCCATCTGGAGATCTTCAGTAATCACTCTCATGAACCCCGAGGCAACCTTTTATTGTCTCTTCTCATGAAAGCAATTACCCTTGCCCATCATGTAGGAAAAAGAGGACTTTGACTCAGACCTGTGTGTGTTGGGGCAGAAAATGAAATCAACAGATGGAACTAAACACCTGTTCCTGTCCTTCTGGAACAGCTCTCATTGAAAAACTTTTTAACTAATGATGATTTTTAACCTATACAAATAAGAAATTATAGCCTCAATATTTTAAAATAAGATCCATGACTATAGAATGGAACATGGCATCCTTTCAGAAACAAGATAGCCATTAAAATGACACTAAGCTAGTCAGAAAACTGATTCAAAACTATTTCCAAGACTTCTCTTCCACCTTCCATGACAAGGTGACTCAGTGTTCACTAAAACTCAGTCTCATAAAATACATGCATATTCAATCATTTATTGTCACCGCAGTACATTAGAATAGTACTCGGAGAGGGCTAAACAATAGCAGTTGTTGCTCCAATGTTTGTTTTCTTTTTCTTGTGACTGGCCTTGGTTCTTAGAGGCTTTGAGTTGATATAAGATGAAGAAATCAATTCTGTCCAACACATTTGCCATCGCTCTGCTTTGGATGGTAATCAAGTGCCCCAGTTTTCTTTCCTGATGCTGTGATAACATACTCTGACAAATCAACTTAAGGGAGAAAGGTTTTATTTCTGCTCACAGTTCAAGGGTACAGTCTACCATGGAAGGAAAATCAAGGAAGCTGGAGCTTGAAGCAGCTCGTCACATCACAACACAAGTAGAAAACAGTAAGAAATGCATGCATGCTGCTGCTAACACAGCTTGTGTTCTCTACCTTATACATCCCACTACACTCTCTCCTGGCAATAGTCCCGCTGATAATTAAGAAGGGTCTTCCCACTTCAATTATTATATTCAAGATAGCTTACAGATGTGCACAGTCTCTTAGCTGATTCCATGTCTAGTCAACTTGACAAACCATCAAAAGAGAATAACCTGATTGTTTCCTTCTCATGAAAAGTGTACAGAGCAAGACCTGTAAGGTAGATAACTGCATCATGTGAATTCTCATTGGATGTAAACCACATGGTAAAATCAATGTCTTGGAGGCCAGCCAGACACTATGTGGTAGAGAATATAGAAAAGTTATAATGAGGTAACGATAGTTTAATAAATGTGCTTCATTTACCAGAGCTTCTCTCAGTGCTCTTTATTCTACCAGAAAGATGTTTCCTGACTGTTTTCTCAGTCCTGGAGGGCAAAGCCTGAATTTGGTGAAACTCAGTCAAGGCATTTACAGATAGGTACTACTACATGTAATGGATGGCTGTACTTTAACTGATCCAGCAAAGCCTGAATCGCATGGGGAATGGGCACAGTGGGAGGATAAAAACAAGGCCTGATGAGCTATTTATTTTGGTTTTTTAGGTACTTGGTCTCATTAAGATGCACATGTGTCTCAATTAAAATGATTTTTCTTTGTGATATCATCAAGGTAATGACCAAAGAATCTCATATTTCCTTTTAAAAGAATACAAATCAAGCTAAATGGTTATTATTTTCTTAGTGCTTTTTTGGAGGGTCATGGATACCTTCTGTTTACCTGTGACATAACAGGCTGGACCAATACCTTTAGTATTCAGGATCCTGTGAACTGGAGGCACCTTGACTTATTAAAGTAGCTTTGGGTGGATTATTGCATTGACTAATTACCAGAACTGACCTTCACACTGGCTAAAATTTGCTTGACTTAATGAGGCTCAATTTTTGTCAAGCCCTCTAGGCTGGATGGCTGCTGGCCCAGTCACTTCGTTGCTTTGATCTTTCATTTTCAATAATAATTATAGCACAAAGCTTAAGGAACTGTGGTAAAATATGTCAGTAATCATGAAAAGCCTGGGGCAGCTACATTCAAGGAAAAATATTAAGCCTTTAGATTTTTGAGCCTTATTTGAATTATACTCTCCAGCCAACTTTGACCTTGTTGGCTATGTCTTACATTGTAATATTAAAAGTACTAATACTTCAATTTTTAATAGGATTGTTCTAAACGTGTAAGTGATGGGACAGATGTTAAGTTGCCAGATCTTTTAATAAAGTATTAACAGCCCAACCTAGAATCAGTGTTCACTTTTATTTCTAAAATTGAGGTGTTGGTGGATTCCTTAGACACATTGATAATTATACCTAAAGAAAGCTTCCATTTGAAGGGTGTCTGGAAAAGAGAGAAAGCTTTTATCCTGCAGGAAAAGTAGGCTTGATGAGAACTAGTTGCCTACAGCACCGTGTTAAGAAAGCTTAGGAAGCAGAATTGACTTCAGCCTAAGAGTGTGCTGGAACTGACTAATCATGTCTGATATGGCACAGGAAGAAAGAGAGGACGCTAGCTATTTCTGCTCTGCCTCATAGACCCTGGACTTACAAAAAGCTCCCACCATATAGGCCCTTCTTGTGAATTTATATATTTTTCCATTTTCTACTCATGCTTGAGTCTCTAATATTTAATTCTCGCTTCTGTCCTTCTCACTCTTTCTTTTTCTCTTTCACATTTTCCTTTTTTTTCTCTTCAGTCCTTAAACTCACACATCAGTCTCCCTTGGGGCCAAGATTGTAGGTACACACTTTCATACCAGGATGCATATTTGTTGTTGTTGACCTTTTATTTGGGGTGGGGAAAGGCAGGGTTCAATACATGAACAGCTTTTCTGTGTCTGCTGCAATTTCCTGTTTTATGAGTCTTCGTATAGGCAGTTAAAATGGCTTTGAATTTCTTTCTTCAGGGATGCCTTCAAGCCATGTATTGAATTTCTTTTCCTATTTTGATTTGTCATCTTTTCTCACATCGCCTTTAAGCTCTTGCCAATATTTTATTTTGATTTTTTTCCCCTTTTCTTTTCCTTGTAAGGCACTTGATATGGTGTTTATTCATTTTGTTTCAACTTATTTTAATTTGACTATTTGCAATTCTGTTTTGGTGTAATTCTTCATTACTTTCTTTTTAAAGATTTATTTTCTTTTATTTGTGTGTGTGTTTATGTACAGTGCCTATGAAGGTTAGTCCCTTATGTGGTCTTTCTCCTTCTGTTATCTTTCCCTTGTTCCTGTCAAGTTTATTTATTTATTTTTTACTGTACCCTCGCTATTCCCTTTTCTGTGTGAAGCTCTGCTCTACCAGAAGCTATGGCAGGTTAATTTGAAATGTTCACTGCTTTGTCTCCTTCAGGTCAGGGACTTGGAGTTACAGGTGGCTGTGGCTCGCCTAACATGGCTACTGGGAACTGAACTCCATTCCTTGCTAGTGCCATGAATGATCTTAAATCACTGAGTTATTTCTCCAATCTTATATTTTGGAGAGGTTCCTATACTGTAGCTCAGACCAGCCTGGGATTCATTATCTAGCTTAAGGTAGACTCAAGTTCATGGTTATTGTCTTGCCTTAACCTCAACAGTACTGGGATCACAGGAATGAGTGGTGATGCCTATTTCCCAGTTGTTTCTTACAGCAATTTGTGTTTTTCATACCTTATATTTTGTCTATAAAGTCCTTTATGTAATTTAAAATGGTATGTTACCTTTTATTTAAGGTTACCGTTTTCACCTGTTCTATAGACATGTCTTTCTGTTATAGTTTCCATGGATATCGGGACAAACTACTCTTTGCAGCTTTTTGTGATGTTTTGTGATGTGTCATATCTGTAAGAAAATTCTGCCTAAGAGTTTAGAAAGAGTTAATACAGGTGGCTTTTCGAGCTGAGTAGAGTTCCTTTTTCAGCTCCTTTTGTAGGTATTAAAAATGTGGCCTGGTTGTTGGGATACCCTTCTTAATTTTCCTCTAGCTTATTCCTTATGTAGACTCTCATATTTGTCTCTCCTGTCCCTGAAAGTAATTTTTATTATATCTCTACTCATTTCTTCTCGACATGAATCGATGTTCTTGAAGCAGCTGTGGCAGGCTAGTTTGAAATGTTCCCTGTGAAGCTCGCTTTAGGTCTTCCTTGGCTGTTTCTTTTCCTTGCCAGTCAGCATGGAAAGCAAGTTATTGCACTAATCTGAGTCCCAGCCCTTCCCTTGGAGAACTTCATTAACAATGCTCCTTGTTTTATAATATTGTTTAATCACTTCAAAAATAGAATATGCAAAGAAATTACTTGAGTGTCGGCGTGATATATACCCCTAACAGATAACATCACAAGTAACCACTATTATTTCCAGGAGGTAATTTTTTATGCTTTTGCCAAATGAGTTTGTAGTGACCTTAACTTCACATCATCTTTCTTGTAGCTTACAAGGAGAAATGTCAAAGCAATTCAGAGGGAAGCTAAACCAACTCACACGTATGCAAATGCATCCTTTATGCTAATTAGTACCCAAAAGAACAGGGTTTCATTCATAACACTTCTGAGCAGTCACAAGTGAGTGTGCCACGTTGTCAAAATTCTCCCAAATCCTCCTGGATGGATATTAATAAATTGATTTGGGAAATATACAGATTGTTTACCGTCCCTCTCATGTTTATTTTTATTTGCAGTCCATATATATTCAGATGATTATGAACAAAGTAGAAGCAATTTGATTGCTCAGGGATAGTTTTATTTTGTTTTTGTGCACCTGCCCCACTTATTTTAATAGTGTGGGAATGGTGTGTAATTATGCATTGTTAGAAGATTTGGGTTTGTTTATTCTTACCTTGAAACATAATTCTAAGTATTTTTTTTTCCTGGAACATAGCAACTGCATCGCCATAGCACCTGAGCTGGAATATTTTTATGATTGTCAGATATTTCCTGTTTTCCCTCTATAAAAAAAAAAAGGTGAATGTGAAAAGGGCATGAAGGCACAGTGATGAAGTTTCATGGGGTGGCTTCAGGGCTCAACATCCCATTGGAAGTTCTCTCCAATGGCTAGCTGGTACCGAGAGGTCTACACTGCTGAAGAGCCTGAGCTCTTCAATGTTACCAGGACTCAGTTCTTAGAGCCAAACATACAGTTTAGTGAAGGATGAGAACAGATCTTTGGTCAATGATTTGAGCTACAGTCTGTGTATGTAATTTTCAAGAGGTATAATACATGTAGTCTCTAAACAGACATATACCAGTTTACCTCTTTTTCTTTGATACAATAAGAGAAAATTCAAAAGGGTGTTGGACTATTATTTTTCTAGCTTCAATTCTGTTACCTACGATCATCATCCAGACAAAAAGCAACTGTGGGGAGAAAGGGTTTGTTTGAGTTATAATTCCAGGTTGCAGTCAGTCACTGTGACAAGTCAAGGCAAGAGGAGCTTAAAGCATCTAGTCTCATCCACAGTCAACAGCAGGGAGATAATGAATGTGTGTATGTTTCTTAGTGTTCAGCATACCCTATTCCACATTTATATCATCCAGAATTCCCTCACTAGGGAACAGTCCTACCTATGGTAGCCCGGATCTTCTTACATCAATGAACACAATCAAGATAATTCCCCAAAAATATCTCCACAAGCCATACTGATCCAGGCAATCTCTCACTGAGACTTAGCAGATTCGAAGTTGTGTAAAATTGTCAATTAAAACTGACCATCACAATTGTTTACATTGTAAGGAAAGCTTGACAGTGGCTTAGGAAGATTGACAATTCTATTCCTAATGTCTGTCTGCTTCTGTTTTGAACTGTAGCTTCGGAAAGCTGTGATGGATCACATATCAGATTCTTTCTTGGAAACCAATGTCCCTTTGCTGGTTCTCATTGAGGCTGCGAAGAGTGGTAATGAAAAGGAGGTGAAGGAGTATGCCCAGGTTTTTCGTGAACATGCCAACAAACTTGTGGAGGTGAGTCACAGACCTTGGGACCCAGGTCTCATGATACAAGACATAGATGCACAATATTTCTCAAAACGTGGTTCTTGAAGTTTTGATAGACTGCTGTTTTGTGGTTTTCTTTGACAAGTCAAGTACTAGAAGCTTTTTTGCCTTGACTTTTTGAGTATTTTGCTCCTCTCAGAGGAAACAAGTGATTAGCCATACTACCTTGCTGTGTGTTATGACTCTTCATATGCCGAACCATCTCTGCTAATTTTCCTGAGCAATTGGCAGAGGCTGGAAATGTAGCAGTCAGGATTCTCCAGTACTGAATGGCAGGTTTGATTAGAAGGAGTAGAATGAAGATTTCCAAATGGAAAATTTAAAATTTGTTTCCTTTTCACCCTCCTCACTCTCCATTCTCCTGCGTGTACTAAAGCCAAGATTGCCAGGTGATTGTGTGAATTTTACCGGAGAGACATGAACACATATCTGTTGATAGATAGGGCACTAAGGACAGGCCAAGGAAATTATTTCATCTAAGTCTGGCTTAGTGAACCGGTGAGACTCTGGGAATTCCTTACAAGTACACAGATAAGGAGTTAACTACAGGTGCTTCCCCTAGTAACTAAATCACTGAAAAGCTCATCCCAGCATGGGCATGACCTCAGAAATTTGCAGACCTGGAGTGTCTCTCTCAGTTAAGCTTTGAGCATTTATGTTTTCCAGCACATCCAGAGACCACAGCAACTAGAGCAGGATTCTACAAAGCTTGATGAGGCAGAGAAGAGGGAGTTTCTGAACATTCAGGTGACTTTCTAATGACCTGACTACCCTCCCCTTCTATGAAAGAATGTCCAAAGGTCCAGTTTTATAAGGATTTTGTGAGGGTAATCATAGTTGCTGTGGTTTCAAGATAGGAATGGCTATGCCATGCAAAAAGGGGTTGGGGGAGGAGGAGTTCCACCACACTGGTCACATACTGAATTTGTGTGTGTGTGTGTCGGGGGGAGAAATCCCATTTTTTTCTAAACAGCTGTTTAGACTCCTGTGGAAGATCTTGAGGCCAGTACTAATGTAAGTTCAGGATAATAAGTATATTCTATGGGGTTGAGAAATAGGTGGGATTTTTAGTATAATCCAAAATTTTACCCAATGATACTGGAACAATATCCAGAGGGGAATAATATCTATGCTGTTTGGATTTAGGAAGTGAGTGGCTGTATTTTGGCAAAAACAGAATTAGGGATATGTTCCAAAGGAAAAAAAAAGAAACTTAGGCATCTTAATCAGGAAATGTGTGAAAGACTCTCAGAAGGGTGAGGATGCTGGGAAGTCTGGATGGTTTAAAGCACCAGGTCAAGACTTACAGATCGTGAGCATTTCGTATCACTATCACCATCACTGTGGTGCCTTCTCCCTCTGATTCATAATAGGCATAAAATCATTGAAGGGATATACAAATGCAAGCCAATAAAAAAACAAAACAAAACAGGTTCATTGTTTTATTTGGGAGTCAAGGAGAAGATAGAGAAAGAGTTGAGAGTTGAGTGGGGGAATGGAAGAAGGAGAAGAAAACAGAGTTATTGAAAGAATGCTGTAATGATTTAAATATTCATATGAAACCAAATAATATTGACACAAGAACATGCCTTCCTACATGAGGTATTGTAGTTCCTATAAAGACTTGTAGTATTTGTAGAAAATACTAATCGCTGGGCGACACTGTGTGCAAAAAGATCCAAGTTAACATTGAATGGTAAACATTTCCTGCATTCAGCACTTTCAATATCACTAACTATGTACATGGCCTAATTTGGAATACATTTTTGGAATTCTGATGTGATGTTCAATAAACATGAGGTCAGAGTGCATGAGCTGCCTTTTCTAATCATTCTTCCTCCTTTTGTGACAGACCACATTCCTCATCTTTCCTATTTTCATGGTTTTGTGTTCACTGTAGATGAATCTAGCTCATATCTTTGATCCTCTACTTGTGTCAGGGGCAGAGAACTTAGGTCAGTTAGCTGCCCATGCCAGAAAATTGTTGCTTTCCCTGCTTTAGTTATCCTTACCAAGCATGATGGGCTCAGCAGCCAGCAACATCCTGGAATGTCTTGGTGTCAGAGTGGAAGCAGCGAAGTATGCGGAGTGGATTTGAACAATTACTGTGGTTTGCGAACTTTAAGTAAAGTCTGTTTTTACTTTTGAATTCAGAGACTTGTTTTTTTTAATTTTCATGTCTATGATATGATAGTTTTACATGACATATTGATTTTACGTTCACTGACCTTTGTAAATTCATGCTCTAATTCTACAAGTTTCTACTCTTAGCAGCATCTAGTGTACAAAATCATGTGCTTATAAATTATGACAGTGACATTTCATCTTCGTTAACTCTTGTTTATTTTTTTATGCCTGGAATTCTTATTGTGTTGGCCCAGGCTCTAGCACAATGTGTTGCTAACATGAATGTGTGATATGTCTAGATCTCAGTAAAGAAATTTCTCTTATTTTTCTGTGAAGGGTGTTATTTGCACATAGATCAACTTAGTTCCATTACTCATTTCCTAAGGGAGATTTATATTTTAATGTTATAGATGTAGGCTGACAGATGTCTCATGTGATAAGGGGCTTAGTAGGCAACCTTGAGAATCTGAGATTGATCCCTGGTATACACTCAGAGAAGCCTATCCCTGCAATCCCAATGCTGGAGGATTTGTGGGGTGAGCAGGAAGCCAGTGTCATCAAATCAAGTTTGTCTATCTCAAAAATTAAAGTAGGGAGAGACTGAAGAAAAAAAAACAATATTAAAAGTAGCCTTCAGGCTTATTTATACACGCACATACATGTATATGAGTGTACATGCACAGGGACACATGCAAATATACACACAATTTTAAAGTTGTGCATAAATAAAAATGATGTTAAATACTTGCTACATTTTAAAAATATATTATATTTATATATTTTAATATTTATGTTATATATATTATCCAAATACACACACATACAAAATACACACACTACTAATATTTTCTTCAAAAAAAAAAAAAAACATTTCAAGGAATTCACTGGTAAAGAAATGTGAACCTTGGGTTTTATTTGAGAACATATTTTTAAAGACTGATTAATTTTTTTCCTGCTTAGCTCAGTTTTACTATGTTGCCTTTAGGAACTGTTTATTTTCATTTAATCTACTGACATAAAATTGATGGTACTACCCCTAATATCTTTATTATGCGTGTGTGACAAGAATTACTATTCATTCTTTGTTTTTCAGTCCTCACATTGCTAATGAAATATATCTACCACCTTCTTCCCCGCACCCTGCCCCATACATACTCACCTCCCAATGTCATGTCCTCTTTTAAGAATGAACAAATATCAGGAAGCTGAGCCTGGTGACATGAGGCAAGCCAGGCTCTTCTCAGTGACCAACTCTTTTCAGCTTAGTTGAAACTTTGACATCTGTGCTGTTTCTTCCATCCTTTCTAGAAAACTTTGTCACTGTTGTTGTCATTGAGAGGTGCTCATTATGTAGGCCAGTCTAGCATCAAACTCTAGATGCGATAGCACCATATCCAGAATGCTGAGACTGCAGGTGTGCACTGCCATGCTGGGCAAATTATTTTATTTTGCATTTTCTTTTATAAAATTTTCCCAGGTGGGAAGTGAGTCTCTCAGGGGCTAGGCATTATGTCTGTAAGTGGAAATCCAGGAATAAAATGAGTTAGGTAAGACTGTTGGTTAATTTTTGTTGTTGCTGCTGCTGTTAACATTTTAAATCAGAGATGTGCTTATTCACTGGCAGCACTGGGTTTCTGCATTGCAAATGGATCGGCATGTAAGGTGAACTTGTACAAGGATCTGACATTTAGGCAAATTCCGCAGGCCAAACCTGAGCGTCAGCTCTGCCGGAAATGAGATAAGCCACTGAGAACTCCATGTGCTTTTGTGATTCTTTCACCTGGTGTCTCCTCTTCATGCTCGCACACACACAGGACATCCATTGGACACACCACCCTTGACAGCAGAGAGTGGAACAGCAAGTTTTTAAAATGTTAAAGGACCCAGTTGACTAGAAAAAAAAAAAACAAAAACAAAAAAAACAAACAGGAATTCTTTCCTAGCTTAACTTCATGACAGTAATTTTAGTCCTTCAATATTTCTTGACTCTAGATTTTAGTTATATTCAATTTCCCAAGTGTTTCTATTTTTAAAATATTTGTTTGCTACTTTCTTTTACTTTAGTATGTGGTTTTCACAGAAATAAGTGCTTTTTCAAAAACACTTTGATAATATACTTATTTCCATCTTTATTATTCCCATTTATTCATTCGTGTGTGTGTGTGTGTGTGTATGTGTGTGTGTGTGTATGTATGTGTGTGTGTGTGTGTGTGTGTGTGTGTGTGAGTGCAAAGCAGGGTATGCATGTGGACGTTGTTGAAAAACTTAGGGTGTAAATTGCCTTCTTCTACCATGTAGGTTCTGGGATTGAACTCAGTTCCTCAGGCTTGACAGCAAGCACCTTTACCCATGAAGCCATCCTGCCAGCCCAAAAATGGATGCTATTAAATGAGGCTTGTCACAACCTATCACCACAATTAGAAAATCCTTAGCAATCATTTAATGCAAAAAAAAAATAATAATCGGTAAAATATGAATAGGAAGAATTTTTGGCTTTTTGTAATTGACTTTAGAGGGGTCATTTGGTAAACTTGTTTTTAATTCACAGTGTTATAAATATATAATAAAAGTAGGTGAGCTTCCACTGGGATCTTATGATTGACGGAATTCAGCTGGCCAGATCTGCTCTTTTCTGGTTTTAAGTCCAGCTACTGCAGGATATCTCACTGCAACTAAATAAAATAAATATTGACATTTCCCCTGATCTCTAGTATCCAATCTCTCTGTGGGTTAACCAAGGACTCCAGGGTGGGCCGATTCAGAATGTGCAGCGCTGATATGAGGACACCTGTTGGACCTCATTTCCAAGCAAATTGAATGGAGTTTTGCAGAAATGGAATGCAAATTATGGCAACTCTCTACCAAAGTAATGTGCTTGGGGGTGGTAGAGGATGCAAATTGGGGGCAAAATCTGCATTGCAGCAATGAAAATACAAACTAATTTTGAAAATGAGATGCAAAAACCAGTCCAGCTGTCTTGAGCCTCCACACTCCCTTCTCTCATTGTTTGGCCTCTCAGTCAACTTGCCTGACAGTCCTTCTCCCCCGTTCTACTGCTAAGAAAAGCTCACTTTGTGCTGTGAGGAGTCATTCTCCTTCTCCTGGACCCTCTAGTCTTTTTGCATGCAGCAGATAGGGTGAGCTGGTTTCTGAAAATCTCAATCAGCTCAGGAGCTTGCTCTGTCTGAGATAATGCACAAGCTTTCTTTCCCTACCTCTCCTCTTGAGTAAATGACTTGCCACACAAACACAAGGACCAGAAGAATTCAAATCCTCAACACCCATATAAATGTTGGGTGTGGCACCATGTGTGTGTAACCCCAGTGATGATGAAAGAGAAGCTGATGATAGGGGCTTGCTGGCCAGTCAGGCCAGCTGAATACAGCAAGCTTCAGGTTCTTGTGGGAGACCTTGCCTTAAAAAAAAAAGTAAGGTAAGTATTTCTGCTTCTGGGACAGCTTACTCATATAGACATGTAATATAGGATAAACCTACTGAAATGTGTACATCTAAGGAAACTAATCAAGAGAGAGGACTGAATAAAATGCTCAATCCCCATCCTAAAGGCAAAGAGGAAAGACATCAGACGAAGAAAACAGGAAACAAGCTAGGAACCTGCCACAGAGGGCCTCTGAAAGCCTCTGCCCTGCAGACTATCAAAGCAGATGCTGAGACTTATGGCCAACTGTTGGGCAGTGTGCACGGAATCTTATGTAAGAAGTGGGAAATAGTAAGAGCTGGAGAGGACAGGAGGTCCACAAGGAGAGCAACAGAACCAGAAAATTTGAACACAGAGGTCTTCCCAGAGACTCATACTCCAACCAAGTACCATGCATGGAGATAACCTAGAACCCCTGCACAGATGTAGTCCATGGCAGTTTAGTGTCCAAGTGGGTTCCATAGTAATGGGAAGAGGGACTGCCTCTGACATAATCTGATTGGCCTGCTCTTTGATCACCTTCCCCTGAGGAGAAAGCAGCCTTACCAGGCCACAGAAGATGACAATGCAGACACTCCTAATGAGATCTGATAGACTAAGATCAGAAGGAAGGAGAGGAGGACCTCCCCTATCAGTGGACTTGAGGAGAGGGATGAGTGAAGAAGGGGGAGGGAGGGTGGCATAGGGAAGGGAGGAGGGAGGGGCTTATGGGGGGATACAAAGTGAATAAAGTGTAATTAATAAAAAAAATAAATTACAAAAAAACCAATCTGGTTCCAGAAAAAAAAAATAGTAGAACACTGGTAGGGGAGGGTTTCTTTTTCTTCCTTCTGATCATAGTCTGTTAGGTCTCAACAGGAGTGACTGCATTGTCTTCCTCTGTGGCCTGGTAAGGCTGCTCCCCCCTAAGAGGGAAGTGATCAAAGAGCAGGCCAATCAGTTCACAAGAAGCAGTCCTTGTTCCCATTACTGTGGACTTGGGGAAGGGCAGGCATGGAGAAGGGGGAGGAAGTGAGGGGTTGGGAGGGGAGGAGGGAGGGAACTAGAGAGGGGATACAAAGTAAATAAAGTGTAATTTAAAAAAAAGGAAAAAAAAAAGAAAAAAAAAAGTCCACAAAGTTCATCTACATAGGTGACAAATGGTGGGCAAACTGGAGTGTCTAAACCTTGGTATAATAGTTACTGACATAGTAGAAAGCTTTTAAATGTCCTGCTGACTAAACTAAGGTAATAAAGAATTAAACCTAAAAGAAAAGCAGGATGCAATGGAGGGCTGATAACTGGGTGCTGACCTCTGGCTCTTAGATGTGCATGTACTGACAAGTGCACATACATGCATGAAGAACACACACGAACACACATGAAGGCTCAACATTTTTTCAAACTTATTTTTTATTCACGTTTCGGTGTGAGAGCCTGTTAGAGTTTATCACATGCCTGGATGAGCAGCAAGGGATTTTAGCCGCTGAATCATATGTCGAGCCCCAAAGACCAACATTTTATCAGAGCCTATGTGGCTTGCTTGACACACTCTCTCCTCAGACTGCAGGCTCACTTGTTAGTACTCATTTTTTTTTTTCCAGTCAGCCACATGACACCTTTGTTTTGTTGAATTTTCTGTGCTTCTTTCCACTTTGTTCTTACTCTCTGCCCTCCTTGTTTCCCTCTTTTTTTTTTCTCATTCTCATTTCAATCATTGCTCTGCTGTCTGTCTGTGTCCTGTGGTGGGGTCAGCTCCTTGTGTTTCTCACTCTCCTGGAATCCCATTTACTTTGGAATGGCACACATACAGCTCAACAGCCATACGATATGGCTCCTGCTAGTTTACCAATTCCCTTAGGGAAAGAACCATGCCTAATTGATTCCTAACAACACCTCAGCACCTAGCTGAGTGCCTGCCTTTAGCAATAATTCAATAAATAGATGGTGCCCAAAGAAGGAATAAAATAATAAGTGAAGCAAGCAATGTTGCTAGCTTGCTGGCCCCTGAGGTAATGTATCTTAATAGTATGTCTGCAGGATGCTAAGGGTCACCTTAGGGATCAACAGTAAAGAGGCATTGTGTCTATTTAATGCTCTGATTTACTACCAAGGAGAATTTCAAGTCTGGGAGGACCTGATGTGGGGAACTGCTATCTTCTCTGGATGGAAAGGGCTCCCTACATTTCTTCTCTGATATTTGACATTTGAGTTACTCTCAGGCAGCTGAGAAGGTGATGTCTAAACTACACCATCCTTCTTCCCTGGTTCTCTATCTTACTAGAAGGCTCACATTCGTAATCTCAGTTACAAGTGGCTGTGAGAGAGGATGCTGGTTCTGTCTGATAAGGGACACATGGAGGATGTTGAGGATGCTAGGGGATCATGAATTAAAGAAGGCCTTCTCAGTTCTCCATTGTGTGGTCTTAACTGCACATGCCTTGTGGACATGCCGTAAAACAATGAGATGCTTTTTCTGTCAAAGATTCAAGGTTTGGAGCTAAGAGACATATGCTGCTCCTGCAGAACTTCTCATGTGACTATCATTTAAACATTATGGTTCTTGTGCAAATATCCTAGTGATTGCTATTGTCATAATTCTGTTTTTACAGTGCTGCATTCAGTGACAATGTATGAAAAAGTTCCCATATGCTGAGTGTGGCCCATTAGCTGGCAGCATAACTATGGGCAAAGCGAGGCATGGTAGCACACACCTGAAATTCTAGCACTTAGGAGATAGAGGTGGGAAGATCAGGTGTTTAAGACCAACTTTAGCTCCATAGTGAGACTGAGGCCAACATGAGACCATATCATAAAAATATCCTCAAATTTGACTTTATATTTTCCAAAAATACAGGGTTAGAATTATAGGCAAAGAGAGTAGGTTTTCAACTGTAGATGAAGGAAAGACAGGGTTTATAAACAGAATATTCATAGGTGAGGGATGGGAAGGTACAGAAAACTGAACGAGGAGAAGAGCATCTTCTCTTCTGTGCATTCCATTGGAGAAGATGAGAAAGGGTGTAAGGGTGTAATATGTAGGGTTGAACTCTGAGAGCGTGGTTCAATATCCAATGCTGGAAATAGTGAAGGGTCACAGAAGGACTGGAGGCTCAAAGACATTTGAGGATTCACAGTCAGTAAGACCCACAGACAGGCCTGTGATAGCAGATCCCCGGGTACACACCTGCACATAACAGGTGCACACTCCCACAGACACACAGGCTGTTAGTGAGTGCACACTGGCCTAAGCAGGCTGGCTAACAGAGGCAGAAGAAGAACTCCCTCAACTCGGATCTCAAGGCCATATTTATACACAATGACACAAATGTGACATTTTGCTAGGAATAAAGCTGTAGAACACATTATATCACTGTTTAGACTTTGGGGTTGTCCATACATCCTGTCTCAGCCATCATTAGCTGACTCATGGTTCTCCCACATATCTGGTGTCAGCCATATTTTAGCAGATCAGAATTCATATGAGAATCACGTTGTCTAAACATTAACTGATCCTTAAGGACTTCTCATCCCCATAGAGTACAGATACTCTAGAGTAGGGAAAGTGGAAGTGAAAAGAACAGACAGGCTGTTATCTCAGTGGTCACAGGGAATAGCACTGTGGCTGGAACAGCATTGGAGGGTATGGATTTGGGTTGGGTTCTTGAGGTTGAGCCTAAAGTGTTAGGGGTAGAAATGAGGATGTGAGTCAGAAAAAGTTTTGGTATTCTGTGGTAATACAGTAAGCTGGAAGTTTTAAAATCATAGACTGTTTCTCAGTTGGCTGTGACTACAGCTGTTTGATAGGTATGTCCTCGAAAGCCTCACATGTGTCTTGGGTTTAAAGAAATGCAACAGGACTTTATAAATACTAGGATCTCAATTCAGCTGAGCCATAGAGAAAACCAAGAAATGATGAATCAAAAAACTACATAGATCTAGACAGTTTTCAGAATACAACTTCAGTATTGATGTGACCCTTTGCTCAGAGCTGACATTCCGGATCCAGCCAATACACTAAACTAGACCTGAGGTATTGAGGTCTCTCACATAATGGACTATAGAAAATCCTCAAGTACTGATAGTCTGTGAGGAACTCTTAGCTCAATCATGTTGTACACTTACAGTAATAGTTATACTTACAGACATATTTAAACCAATTTCACTCTTTCTCCAAAGATTATTTAAGTCCTAAAGCGTACCTTGTTTTTTTCCCAAAAGGATACCATAAACATGCTTCATAACAATTTAAATGTCCATTTTTTACTCTTCTTAAAAATTACTGCTATTTATTTATTTATTTATCTATCTATCTATCTATCTATCTATCTATCTATTTATTTATTTATTTATTTATTTATTTATGGCTGTGTAGATCACAAGACAGCTGGTAGGAGTTGGTTCTCTTTATCTACTGTGTAGTTCTTCGGATTAAACTCTAATTGTCAGATTTAACAGAAAACATCTTTGCCCACGGAACTGTTTTGCCAGAAGCTAGAATTTTAATATATAAATATATGAGCATAATCCTCTATTTTACCTAATACATTTGAAGTTTTAATTTTATATTTCTATTTATGTTATGTATATGAGGGCTTTATCTGCATATAAAGCTTGTATGCCAGAATGAGCACCATGATCCTTTTATAGATGTTTGTGACCATCTTATGATTGCTGGGAATTGAACTGAGGATCTTTGGCAGAGCAGCCGATGGTATTAATCACTGAACCATCTCTCTAGCCCCTTGAAAACTCCATGAATAGCCAGTATAGTTGACTTAAGCTTACAGATGAGAAAAGCTGATATAGGAAGAAGTTCTTTAATGAATGAAATAGAGGCTCGGTTGGTAAATCACTTGCCTTGTAACAGGAAGGCCTGAGTTCAGTCTTCAGAAATGACACCAAAAAGCCAGGTGTGGTGACAGGGCTTTGAAAGCACTGATATGAGGATTATTGGGGTTCCCTATGTGTCCAGCTCAGTCTAGATTACTTGGCAAATTCCATGCTAATCAAGAGGCCCTAATCAAGAAAAGATAGACAGTGCTAGAGGAGCAACACCCAAAGCTGAACTTTTGTCACCACATGCATGTAGTTGTACGTGTATATTCATAGATACACACATATGAACATGCACAAGCACAAACACACTAAAGTTACATGGCTTGTTCAGTGTCATACAGCTAGAAAGAAACCGATGCCATGAATGAACACAAGTCATAGGCTCTAGAGAATCTTTTAGACACAATTTTATACTACCTCTGGATCTAGTGAAATGATTCTGGTGTGTTTATCTTATATTATATGTCTAATACCACTGATAGGTGAGCATATACCATGTGTGTCTTTCTGCTTCTGGGGTACCTCACTCAGGATGATCTTTTCTAATTCCCACCATTTGCCTGCAAGTTTCATGATTTCCTTGTTTTTAATTGCTAAGTAGTATTCCATTGAGTAAATGTATTACACTTTCTGTATCCATTCCCCTGTTGAGGGACATCTGGATTGTTTCCAGATTCTTGTTATTATGAATAAAGGTGCTATGAACACATGTCCTTGTTGTATGGTTTAGCATCTTTTGGATATATGCCCAGAAGTAGTACAACTGTATCTTGAGGTAACACTATTCCTAATTTTCTGAGAAGATGCCATATTGATTTCCAAAGTGGTTGTACAAGTTTACATTCCTACCAGCAATGGGGGAGGGTTCCATTATATAGCATATAGTTGAATCCACCATTCCAGGTTTTGGTAACGTGCCCGGTTCCAAAAGTCATTGCTCAAAAACTAGTGAGCTTCTGCTATTGGTGCTGTTGGGTGGCATCTCTCTCAATCAGCACAGAGAAGCATTATCTTTTTATTTTTGAAGCACTACACACTCTTGCAAGATGATTATTGCTAGCACTAGGGCAGTAAATCATCCAAGATGCTTAGGGGAGTGGGTGTTGGGTCACAAGTTAAGGTCATGAACTAATATTACAAATTTTCACTTGCTCAGTCTACCTGACTCCACATGGCCAAAATATAACTACAAGACCTTGGTTGTTTAAATCAATTTAAAAAGAACATTCTTGAGAAGAACCAACTATGAGTTCTCATGATAATTTGTTTTTTAGAATTTACTCAAATACTACTCCCAACTCAACAAACATTCCTAAAATTTTGTCCCAATAGTTAAGTATGCTTATGAAGAATCACTTATAAAGATGAAGCATGCAAGTTGTCCACATCTAAGAAGAAGGGGAAGTCAAGCCACTCTTTAGTTCATGCCCTGTGGTATTGTTAAACAAAATTCATGCATCAATTTTTAAGAGAGTTGGTAATAGCTATCATAGCTTTGCAGTTGAAAAGCTCAAGGAAAGTAAAAGTTATCGGTCCCAAAGTCAACATCTGAAGGATGAGTGACAGAGCCAGGTTATTCAACCTGGGGTATCCTTTTCTACATATGTTCTTGATTTCTCTGTATACTACACCTTGAAGTATTAGATATATATTTTCCAGAACCACTTACCCTCTCCACAATAGCCAGTATGACAGCAATAAAATTTTAGTCTATTTTCTCCAAAGTGAACAAAAACTGGTGAGATGTATTAGAAATATTCCCAGTAAACTGGTATATGGGCTTTCATAGTGATGTGGCCAGCTCAGACATTGGAAAGTTATATTCATCATCTTTTCTGTAGACAGGTGGGAAAGGTTTTTTGACCTTTTCTTTTCCTAATAAATAATTATCCCAATCTATCATCTAGAAGCTAGATGTGTGTACAAATATATAACTTTGTATTTTATGATTTTTGCAATTATTAACATGTACCTAGACATTATTCTGCTAACTTTGACATCTACCTTGGAGCATAAGCTTCTCAGATTAAGGTCATATCCCTTCAAAGCAAAACTGAAAAAGTTGCATCCAATTAAAACTAATATGGTTTGTTTAAGAGCAGGAAATTTTTAATTGCCTAGGCAAAAACACTCTTGAATGTTCATGTTTTCAATTTTTGCTACCCACAAGTGCTTTTATATCAAAAAGCCCTGTAGCCAGCTTGCAGCCATAGTTTGGAAGGCTGGTGCATTGGGACGACGTTTTTTGAACTAAAAACAACTTTTCAAATTACCCTGACTCCATTAAATGTACAAAAAGGTAGAAACCAACTTCACAGAAGCTCCATGGCCAAATAGAGGCTCAGCGGAGAAGCACTGTTCAACCTTAACTTCAAACACAACCCTGGGTCCTTTGGACCTGGTGACAGATATTTCTTCCACCATGTAATGAACTATGAGTGACCCCATCACTTTAACCTTTCACCTTCAAATTTTACACAAGACATACAGTTATGATTCACTTATCTTGATCACTACTTAACTCAAGATTTCAGATTCTAGAACAAAGAAAGAAACAAGGACTGGGAGATTGTTCAGTGATTAGGAGCACTGGCTGCGCCTTCAGAGGACCCAGGTTTAATTCCAAGCACGCACATGGCAGCTCACACCTGTCTGTAACTCCAGTTCCAGGGACCTCTCACAGACACTCATTCAGGCAAAACACCAATGAATGTAAAATAAAAATAAATTATAAAAACGAAGAAACATAATTACCTTGGTCTAAGGTATTTAGAGGTTGCAAAAAGAATATTTCACTATAGTAGTATCTCACTGGCTTTAAGTCTCAAGTGAAAGTGAAGCTTAGGATTTCTGGGGGAACTCATGCTGCCCTGGACCAGGAAGGGACTAAGGATATGGAATCCACTACTCTTTAATGTAAGCCACGACTTTGGTCTGTGACTGACATGTGTAAGTATTTTGAATTCCCGCCTGGCCTTTGAAGGGCTATTTAGCAAGTCTAAGCATTGCAAACATGGCCCTTTCCTTTTCCCTCTCCCTTGCTAAACTATTAGAATCCATTCCTAAAGCTAGCCACCAACATCTATTCCCTTATTTGGTTACTTCCTTATGCATGACTAAAACTCCAAGCTTCAGCACTCAAAACACCAAGGCCCAACAATCAAAATTCATTATTTATTTACACTGGCTAACTTGTCCAATTAGGACTTACTAACTCACCCTAGCACAGACTTCTTCTTTTCTCCTTAAAAATCACTCCTGCAGAAGCACCTGTTCCTGTCTTTCTCTGACCCAGAGACAGCTCCCACCCCTGTTTGTCCTTTTCAACGTAAGAAATCTCTGTGCTGAGAATTTGGTCTAAGTATGTTCTGTGCTGACTCGGAGGGCCCCTTCAGCCTTGTATATATGTGAGCCCAAGAGAAAACAGAGGTCAATGCCAGACACAAAGAACATATCACACATGAAATAATGTTCAGTTGTCGGAGATAATTGGTTTAGATGAACTGATATCTCCTTGTATGTATGTGTGTGTATTTTTCTCTCTGTGTGCTTGCATGGCCTCACATGACATAGTTTGCCCATGGAGGTTAGAGGACAATGCTATGGAATTGGTTTTCTCCTTCTACAACAAGATTCCTGTAGATCAAACTCGGGCCATTAGGCTTGGCATCAAGGCCTTTACTGGCTGTGCCATCTTGCTGGCCCAGTGCATTCTTTTCCCACAGTCAATAGTACCTATTTGTGAATGGACACAATGCCAGTAAGTGACAGGTTTTATGACATGCTTTAGTGTTCCCTTTCCAATTTCTAACAAGATTCCTTGTCCTCTAAGGCCACTTTAGTGTATGAGAGTAGGTGGAAGGATATTAGACACATAACTATATTTTTTGATCTATAGAACAGCTCACCCTCATCATATGTAAAATACAACACAGATGCCTTTAGGGGAAAATGATGTTTAATTGACCTTTAATAAGAAGTAAAAGTAAAACAGTATTACAGTTGTACTTTATAGAGGTTTCTTTGGTTCCACGGCCAACCAGAATGCTTCTCTTGCCTGCTCCCATTCAAACATTCTGGAGCCGCACAGGGTGTGAATGCCACACACCCAAAGAGCCTGGGACTTGCATCAATATTTTCATGAAATGCCATTTGCCATCAGTTATTTACTTACACAGGCTGACAAGTTGTTCTTTTTTCATGATAACACAATAGGAGTCTAATGAGTTAATTTTTTCCTAAATGTTTTCTTGCAGTATTGAAAGGTTGAACATATCTTTCCCAATCTGTAAATTTTCCTGTGGATGGTTTTCTTATAGTGTTTGGGTGTGTGTGTGTGTGTATGTGTTTTCTGTGTGTGTATTGGAAATCTGAGGCAGATTCATCACCTTTCCTCACAACATAGCTTTTTTTTTTTTTGTAGTTTTGAAAAAGACAGACACACACATACACACGCACAGAATTCATTGACTATTATATTCATCTTTTCGAAGCTGTCAAAAGAATATAAATAAAAATATTAAATGTCTATTTGTAGGGCTTCCCGTAGTTGGAGGGACACAGGGAAACATGGCAGGAGCCAGCCAGAATCTGGGAAGATAGTGAGAGGAGTAAGTGCCTTCCAGGGCATTGACATATCAGGAGCACTGTGTACTGGAGCTCTTGGCAACCACGTTTTCTGCCCTCTCAGCCTGAGTCGGCCTCTCTTTTCCCCATATTCTTCCAATATGATTTATTTAATCTTGCCTTAGTTTTGCTCATTGTCATGGCAGCAAGAATCTCAGTCCCCTGCCACAACTCTGGCAGTGAATGTGGATTGCAGTATTACTTGTCTGTCCTTGCTTCTGTTGGAACATCTGGTCTTTCCTCTCTCATTTATGAACTTCATTGGCATGAGGGTGTTTCATCCTGTGTAGTGGACACTGAGGGGTGGGAAGGTACTTGGTGTCTTTCTCAGACGGATGCGAAGTGAACATTGTCCTTTGTGGGGACAAACTTCTGCTAGGTGTTGTAGTTACCAAATAGGTAGGTGGAGATCGCACCAGCTTAGATGTAAATTGAACATTGTTCTCTCTCCCTCTCCCATCTCCTCTCCCTCTCCCTACTTCTCCCTCTCCCTCTTCCACCCTCATCTCTAAAGCACCACATATCGTATACTTGAAGGCATCTACTTGAAAGGACTTGACTTTTTGAGACACTTGATTGTGGTGATCAAAACAGCCTCTTTAGCTGAGTGTTGTTTGGTGATAGGTCAAATCATGGCCTATATTTAGTTTACGAAACTACTTATCCGCAGGCGGCTCTATAGCCCCGCTGTCATTAGCATCCTCCACATCTTCAGCCTCTCTGTAGAAACTGTCATGACATTCTACAGGAAATGTGTAGTACCTTTCCTTGTAAAGCATCTTGAAGTACATTTCTGTCCACATGTGACAGGCTTCCTCACCACACATTTGATTTTCACAGTTACAGGGCTAGCGAGATGAACCATTAAATAGAGCACACCTCTACATGTGCAAAAACACACACACACACACACACACACACACACACACTGAATTATAAATGAACCTTTTATTTTTCAATTTTTGTTTTTTGCGAAAGTCTCTCTTCATAGCCCTGGCTCTGTCACTGAGATTAGAGGTGTGGCCCACCATAAATATCCTTTGTTCTCTTTTTGTCTCCAATTTTGAGGCTATCAATTTGCCTTTTTCAAAAGGAAAACAATTCACCCTTTGTGTACTTACATAAGGAAAATTTGTAGGAAAGACTTCTATGCTAGCATTCTGGGAGTTTACAGGGCTGCCTCACAGTTCTGAGGAGGACAAAAAGCATTAATGACATTGTGTGAGTGTTTTTTCTACCCAGAACATTCCAAGTGTAAATCCATAAAGAAAGGATCGAAGATAATAGTTCTTTTTGCTTCTCGTGCAGACTGTCCCCATGAAATGGAAATTCTATTACCAGTTTCCCCAGAAGGTGTGAAGGAGTTAAGGGTGATCCATCCACACAGAGCTTCCTGTAATTGGTTACCCATCTCTTCCCAGTGACTTTCAAAAGAATGAATACTTTGATTTGATCAAGGGAATTGACAATATTTTAGACACTTAACAGTGCCTGCAGCTCCTGTGGCATACTTTCAGTTGTGTGTCTGATTACATTGCATGCTGGGACAACGTGGAGCCTGATCATAATTTCAAAGGCAACCATCACTTCTACTTTAAATGAGAATATTACATAGATAGGGATTATATAGATCAAAGTATCCACTGAGGAAAACACAGGAGTAATTGTAACCTTCTCCCTATTGACAGTTTACCTTGATTTTTTTTTAATGGACTGTGGTTCTATACAGGGTCAGCAGCATTGCTGGATTGTAGAAAGTACGTAACCATGAAACCCAATTATGAAGAACAAAAATTATCAAGTCATTTCTAAACACCTTCATCTGTGAACCAGTTGTTGACAATCTTTCTAATGACTAAATAAACATATTTATTATAACATTCAAGTTATGGCTACGTAGAGCCCATACCTGTATTAGTTAATCTGCAACAAACATTATTCAGTGTGAAATAATAACCAAATAATGCAAAAAACAAACTTGTTTCTTATCAAAGTTGTTTATTTATTTAGTTATTATCTTTACATATAGTGTGTGGAGAGGGTCAGAGGACAGCTTTCAGAAATTCGTTTCTTTTTCAACCATGGGTTTTGGGGATAAAACTTGGGTTATCAAGCTTATACACAAGCACGTTTATCCACTGAATCATGTTGCCGGCCTAAGTTTAATTTTTTAATTAGAATTAGTCTGAAATTACTGTTATTCAAAACCTTCACCAACTTATAAAACTATGGTCATTTGGGGATAACACTGTGACATAAAATAATCTCCCTGTGACCTTTAATGCTCCTACTAAAGTAAAAAAAAAAAAAATACAATAAATGACTTGGTATTCTGAAACTATGTCCAGGAAGGAACACTGCCCTCATTAGCATTGTCTCATTCATTTCTTCCTAGCTAAGGCAACTGACTCCAATGCAAAAGCATGGACACAGGTGAGGAGACAGTAACATGCTGGAAAATAAGCCTGTAAAGAAACAACGAGAGCAAAGGTCCATCTCATTCAGATCCCTCACAAAAATTCAAGAGTAGTTATTAAGTGAGGTCTTGAGACAGACAAAACTCCTAGTCAATAGTTGCTTATTTGTTGTGCCATATGTTAACTTGTTTTCACAGCCCTAATTTTCTTTTAATTTCTTAAAAAGAAATACGTCTTTAGTTAACAGCTTTCCTCTGAGCCTTGACTCCTACCATTTACTTAGACAGAAGTTTCCTTCCTGTATGACTGCCTGAAGACCTCCTGAACAATAGTAATATTTATTATTAATGACCACTCAATGTGAGCACGAGTCATTTAGCAGTTAAGGATAGATGCATACTGTAAAATAAGTAAATCAGCCTCCCCCAAGATGAGGAAAGTCCTCAAAGGGAGGAGACCATGTGTACTGGGACCCTGGTTCTTATTGCTTTGCTCCCACTTGAGAAGATGGGCCAGTGTTTGCAAATGAGAGTGTTGGAGCCGGGTAAGGGAAACATGTTTTATCCAGGGCATGAAGACGAAGACTACAGAAGGCACAAGTCCTTGCTTACTGTTCAGAGTATGATCCCTGAACATCAGCAGCAACTGTCTTACCTTGGAGCTGATTATAAATCCAGAATCCCAGACTCCACTCCGTACTTTAGACTACATTTTCATAAAATTTCACTGGACTCACCGATAATCGTATAAATAAAACACTGATATAAGATATTTTTCTTTCAAAGTATTCTGTGAGATGCTGTTGTCTGAGATTATAGGGACAAATGTACAACATGGGAAATTTCTCTAATTGTTGGGGAGAGACCCTTTTTGCCTCTTACCCACACCCTCAATGCACATGAACACTGAGAAATACATTTTAGAATGTTCCACATTACACTGGGCCTGAGCATAGAAGCAGGGGCTTTAATGCTATAATTGAAAATAGGCTTTATAAGCAAAAGAAATTGATAATATGAAAGTAATAGTTGAGGTGAATACTTTAGCTGTAATATGAAAGTAATAATTGAGGTGAACATTTTAGCTCTTACTACTTTATTGTGCAAAAGTGTGGATAAGGCTGCAAATAGCACAACAGCCAGTGTGCTAAAAATCATTAGCCTTCAAGTTGCCCCTTGGAAGGTAATTCAAAAATTCATAATTAGTATTTAGTCTATATTATTTACCAAGTAATATTATTAGTCACAAGTATCTTATCAAGAGATTCTTAATGAGGAATTTTCTTTGTAAGGTTGGTGTTAGAGCATGTCTGCTGTGGACTATGATTGTTAATTGATGTAGGAAGAGCCAGCCTCTTATAGATGGCATCATTCCTTAGGTTGTGAGTAAAAACTAGCTAGAAGCAACAAGAAAATGAAATGCATTCAATTATTTTTGCTCTTGACTGTGGATATGAGTGACCAACAGCTTCAAGCTCTTGCCAATATGACTCCCACAAAGTGTTTGACTATACCCTGAAATTGTTGGGAAAAAATAAATTCCTTCTTCTCTAGGCTGAACTTTGTCAGTGCATCTTATTGTAGCAACAGAAATGAAACTAGACTAGTTGAATGAAGCTATTTACACATCATGTTTTTGGTTTGGCATTTGTTCCAAATCTGTCTGTTACTCTGTGGATAATTCAACCTCAAAATCGTTGTGTTCATTAGTTAGAGTATGCTGAAATTGAGTTTAAATATGGTGATTTAAACAAATAAAATGAGTTGTCTCATCTCTCCAGACCAACAGTTCTCAGCCTTGGGTCATAACCCTGACAGGAGGTGCATAACAGATATCCCTCACACTAGATATTTACACTGTGATCTATAGCAGTAGCAAAATTATAGTTATGAAGTAACAATGAAATAATTTTATGTATGGGGATCACTATAACATGAGGAAGTGTCTTAAAGTGTCACAGCATTAGGAAGGTTGAGAGCCACTGATCTAGACACTAGAAGCCCAAGATCAAGGTGTGAGCAAGACTGATTTCTCTTTTGGCCTCTCATGATGTACAGATAGCACCTGTTCATGTGTTCTGATGGTGTTTACTCTTAGCCTGTACATTCCTAATGTCTTTTTTGTGTAGAATTTTTTTTTCTTATGTGGGTATTCAGTATGTTTGGATGAGAAACTGCCATGGTGATTTCAACTTTCATGTCGTCTATTTGTGACTTGTTGCATTTATTTGGGGGTACCCCATGAAGAGATATTTACCTGAGAAAAGGCAAGTTAACAGTGAGTACATCTGCTGAAGTATAGACTCTCCCTCCTTCAGCAACCATTAATTGCCTATAGCTTCTCAGGAAGGAGTAAGGGCTCCTGAACCCTTCCTTCTTTGATGTCCACCACACACTTTTAAATTTTTTTTATTTTTTTTACAATTAATTACACTTTATTCATTTTGTATTCCCTCATAAGCCCCTCCCTCCTCCCCTCCCAATCCTACCCTCCCTCCCCCTTTCTCATGCATGCCCCTCCCCAAGTCCACTGATAGGGGAAGTCCTCTTTTCTTTCCTTTTGATCTTAGTCTATCAGATCACCTCAGGAGTGGCTGCATTGTCATCTTCTGTGGCCTGGTAAGGCTGCTCCCCCCTCAGGGGGAGGTGATCAAAGAGCAGGCCAATCAGATTATTTCAGAGTTAGTCCCTCTTCCCTTTACTATGTAACCCACTTGGACACTGAACTGCCATGGGCTACATCTGTGCAGTGGTTCTAGGTTATCTCCATGAATAGTCTTTGGTTGGAGTATCTGGGAAATTCCTGTGTTCAAGTTTTCTGGTTCTGTTGGTCTCCTTGTGTGGTTCCCATCCTCTCTAGCTCTTACTATTTCCCACTTCTTACATAAGATTCCATGCACTCTGCCCAACAGTTGGCCATAAGTCTCAGCGTCTGCTTTGATAGTCTGCAGGGCAGAGGCTTTCAGAGGCCTTCTGCAGCAGGTTCCTATGTTGTTTCCTGTTTTCTTCATCTTCTGATGTCCAGCCTCTTTTGCCTTTTAGTATGGGGATTGAACATTTTAGTCAGGGTCCTCTCTCTTGCTTAGTTTCTTTAGATGTACAGTTTTTAGTAGGTATATACTATGCTATGTCTATATGAGTGAGTATATACCATGTGTGTCTTTCTTCTTCTGGGACAGCTCACTCAGGATGATCCTTTCTAGGTCCCACCATTTACCTACAAATTTCATGATTTACTTACTTTTCATTGCTGAGTAATACTCCATTGTGTAGATGTACCACAATTTCTGCATCCATTCTTCAGTTGAGGGGCATCTGGGCTGCTTCTCTTCTGGCTATTACAAATAAAGCTGCTACAAACATGGTTGAGCAAATGTCCTTATTGTGTACTTGAGCCTACAGAGCTAAACAGAGAATTCTCTGTAGAGGAATATCGAATGGCAGAGAAACACTTAAAGAAGTGCTCAACATCATTAGCCATTAGGGAAATGCAAATCAAACGACCCTGAGATTTCACCTTACACCCATCAGAATGGCCAAGATGAAAAACTCAAGTGACAACACATGCTGGAGAGGTTGTGGAGAAAGGGGAACCCTCCTCCACTGTTGGTGGGAATGTAAACTTGTACAACCACTTTGGAAATCAATCTGGCCCTTTCTCAGACAACTAGGAATAGCATTTCCTCAAGACCCAGTCATACCACTCCTAGGCATATATCCATTTTTTTTATTCTTCCATTTCAAGATGCAATTTTTGCACTCAGAGTTACCACTTGGAGCCTTGGGAGATAGCTTAGAGTTAAGAATGCATACTGCTCTTGTAGAGAAAGTGGGTTTCATTCCCACATGTGTGGGAGCTCACAACCGCCTTTAACGACAGCTTCAGGGAATCCAAAATCCTCTTTTGGCCACTGCAGGTACGTGCACTTACATGCATGTATTCCCTACCCCACAGGCAGATGTTACAAACAAAAATAAAATAAGAATGAACTTTTGAAAGTCCTCTTTTAGCAGACGAAATCCCATATTTGCTGAGATCAGCCAGATGAGAAAGTACTAGCCCCTCACTGACCAGCAACTACCGATTATTCTTTCTCTGGGAAGTACTTTCTTCCAGCCTCTGACTTGTCTTCCAGTTATGCCCTTTGTCATTACTTCTAAAGAGAATATGCATTTTTTAAATCATTCTTTTCTTTTAGATGATAAAATATTCACTGGAAATTATATGAATAAATACAATACAGTAGGGGTGGACAGGGAGAACAGTAATGATACTGAATACATCATGTAATTATGGGCTAGACACTCCGAAGTCTAAAATCATTTCTTGACGACTTAGGGCCCTTTGCCAGCTGCGTCTACAGCAGCCAGGGTATCTTGTTAAAAGCTGTGATTTACTCTGTCCACAAAGACAGTGAAAATTCATCAATTTATTTTTCACTTCCATTTCTGCATTTTAATGTTAAGATCTTGCAGAAAAGTTGGCTTATGAATAAATGAAGCCTTGTATGCAGCTACATGTACTTGTCAATAACAGGCAATGTTTCTATGGCATCTTTATACTTTATGTTTGCATGTTATTTGAAAATACTGTCATTCACATTTAGGCTTGGAAAAGCTCAGTGTGAATGTTAAAGGCCTTTCCCAAAAAATACTTGACCAGTTATTAACCAACGTGATGATTCTGGAATCTGCACTTCAGATTTCAACCAGGATCAATTGAGCATCTACGACCTACCACTATTTTGTACTGTGTAGTGTTGTTTTAAACTTGAGCTATATCACTACAAAAGACTAAACAAGAGCAGTCCTCTTTAGCCTTGGAGAGTTTAATTCTAATTCTCCTTGTAGAATGAAGTATGATTAATACTTCTTTCCAAGTTTAGAAGATATTAAAAATAGACTAAATAGTAACTTTCTAGGAGGTGAGAACTATTGCAGGAAAAAAGAAGTGAAGCAAAGTCAAAGCTTTAATAAAGGTGGTCAGAGTGCTGTAGGGACAGAGAACCCCTGAAGCAATGTCTGGAAAAAAGAGAAGTTGGTGTTTAACAATTTATCTGTCCATTGTATTTCTGCTGCCTGATTATCAGTTACATCATTGTTATAAAAAAAGCCTGTAAATAATTTTTAAAAACCTCCATCATCATTACAAAGAAAAATGAACACTGGTCCAGACTTCTGAAAAAAAAAAAAAAAAAAAAGACTATGTGACCTTAGAGAAGGCCAACCATCTTATTTGTTCTATAATTCAGTATCAGGAAGCAAGAAAGATTTTAATAAATTTTTTCATTTATTCATTTCACAGCCTCCTCCTACCTCTCCTCCTGGTCACACCCTTCCACCTTCTTCTTTCTTTCCCCCTCCCCTTCTCTTCAGAAAAGGGAAGTTCCATCCCCATCCAAGCCCACTCTGGCCCATCAAGTCACATCAGGACTTAGTACATCCTCTTCTGTTGAGGCCAGGCAGCCCGGCTGGGGGAAAGAGACCAAAAAGCAGTCAAGTGAGTCCATGTCAAATACGACCCACACTCTCCTTGTTCCTAGGGTACCCACGTGAGGAGTAAGCTGACAGTAGTTACATATGTGTTGTGATCGTAGGTCCAGTACATAGATGCTCTTATTGGTGGGGAGCAAGAAATTATAATGCCCTTTTTAACTTTTAAAAATAAATCCTTAAAGTTAAACCTGTTAGTGGTATTTCTCTGCCTGCTGGGCCTGTGACAGTGATGAACGAACTGAGGAGTCTTCCTCAATGCACACAGTTGACCTCAAACTCATGTTTGTCTCAAAAATGTTCCTTAAAGTCTTTGATATGGTTCATTGCAGACTCACATTCATGCTTTTGAAGAAGGCTGAAGAAAGAAAGGTGGATCTTCACAAGGGGATCAGGTGTGCAACTGAACAGCCAAAGGAGGGATTGGAAAATTTGTGACCTACATACAGAATAAATCCCCAGAAGTCCCTTCCTGTGATACCAATTGTATTGATTTACATAGATGGAGTAAGAACAGTTTGGGTAATATTGTGATAACAGACACCTCTTAGTTTCAGTGGCTTAAAATAGTGTAGACCTTATTTTGTCTAATCAAACATTTGGGAGATCAAGAGGCTGTTAGGGCTCTTATCATCTCACCTATGGCTATCATGAATTGATCACTATTTAGAAATGCTCCACTGTACATAGGTGATAGGAAAGAAACATGACCACACCTGTATTAGTTTGTTATGCTTACGTGTCAGCAGACCATAGGCTGACCATGATGTTCCACTGACTGAATGACTGAAGCAATCCCCCTTGGACTTCTACAATTATATCTAAGTACTCATGGTACTAAATCCTTTCTGGTGGTTGGTAGAGAAGGAGAAAATGATAGGAGCTACTAGTACAATTTTGAAGTCTGTGTCTCTGATGAGACTTTGAGAAAATTGGAGAACTTTCTTTATCCTATTTGATAAAGTGTTCTTTTTCCTGCCTAGACTGGATATCAGATTTCTGTTTTGAAGCTCCTTTTTCTTCAGGAAAGAGAGCAGGACCAATTTGTGCAAAGATTTGAGGTTGAAGTGATAACATTTAAGGTCAACACAACTGAAATGTACTTAGATTTGTTGACAGCACTCCCAATATGCATTAATGATGATGCTATTTTTCTCAGTTCATGTTAGGCTGAAAAAAAATACTATTTTGTCTTACAAAGATGAATCTAAACAAATTGCTATTCTTTCCCTGTAGGCAATACTTTCTTTTTTGATCTCTATAATTTCTTTTATTGAACTCAAGATTTTAAGATTTATGACTTATAAAAAGGAGTCAGAGTTTAGAAATGTCTCATAAATATTGCGTATTAGGCAGGCAATAGATTTTGTAAAGAAATAGAAACAGAACTCTTGCAGGCCATATGGGTATTCAGCATTACACAAGAAGTAAGTTGAGCCCAAGAATCAGGTGAGATGGGAGAGTTGGACAGACTCCCACTATCTGATTCACAGGGAGTAAAAAAGTATGACACTCTGTCAGTAGCATTTAGGAGGAAAGGATGCCCATGTAAGCTGGTTCACTGGGTCAGAGGCTGGAGGCATGAATTTGCAGGTTACAAATGTTATACTAGCCACAAATCAACTAACAGAAATCATTAGAAGCAATTGCTTACCTCATTTGGGCCACTGTGGCTTCTGGGAAAAACTAGGTACCTATTTAAGAATTGGATTTTAGAAAAACTATAACAATGTGTATTTTCTTTTTTAAAACAAGAATATTAAAAAAACAATACTAGTTGATATTGAAATGTGTTACATAAATGCAAGTAAACTTTCTTCTTTTAGCACTAAGGCCAATTTCAATGGAGCCACAAGGGAGAACATACAGCTATGTTCTGATATTTAGTTATCATTGTCAAACTTACACAACCTAGAATCACCTGATAAAGGAGTTAAAGGATTATCTAGATCAGATTGTTGTATAGCCAAGTCTATGGTGAATTTTCCTGATTGTTATTTGAGGAGGGAAGGTCTACTTAAATGAGACTGGCACCATTTCATGGCTTGGATCATGAACTGCAAAAGACAAGACAACAGGCTGGTACTAACCAGTGAGCATGCAGGCAACATGAGATGCTTTCATTTCTCTTTTCTCTTCATTGTAGGCATGATTAGTTGGTTTTGTCGTTTAGGTTTTTTCATCAGGGTATTTGTCTCAGCAATAGAAATGAAGCTAGAAGATGTGGAAACAATGGTTCCATGTTCTTCCAGCCTCTTGACTACTCGTTTCTCTATTCTGAGCTGAGATGAGTGGGTTTTTTGAATGTTAACAAGGTTTGGGTGTGTATGTGTGAACTTACACTTCTGTGACTAGAAAACTCTATTCAAAGGTAGAGTTGGAAAAAAAAACCCATCTCCTTCGGAAGGAGACCTGTTGATCAATATTGCCTTCTGTGCAACACTGCTGGATTTCCTGGATTCCACTATTAAAGTTATCTCTTGTTAGAAAACTGTTTTACCTTGTTGTGCTTTAAGTTCCTGATCTGGAAGATGCGGGTTATGACAGTAATGGCTTCCTCTGGCTTTCTGAGGAATAATTTGAAATGTTATTTAAATAGAACTTCCAGTCAGTGGTGGTGCATGCCTTTAATCCAAGCAGTTAAGAGGCCAAGGCAGGTGGATTTCTGCGTTTGATGCCTGCCTGGTCTACAGAGTGAGTTCCAGGTCAGCTTGGCCTTCACAGAGAAACCATGTCTCAAAAAAAAAAAAAAAGTATGTTAGAACCTTTTTTTGGTGCATATCAGGGGTTTTATAAACTTGATCATAATCATTTTTTGTTATTATAGTGTTTGTTCTTATAGTTATGTTCATATAGTGTTTGTTATTCTAGTAGATGTAGCGTGAGATTACATTTCTCTTAATTATATCCCTCCCCAGAGAAGGAGCCAAAGCCAGCTGAAAATAAATACTTTTGTTGATTATGGACAGAGGAAATGATAGTTCTCTAGGCAGGCTTGAGGAAGGAATGAATTATGTCTATCCTGTGGTTGTGCGCCTGCAGATCCCAGAGGACTGAATGCAGAGATATTAGTGACCCCCTTCTTTTTTATTTCCTTACCAAGCATATAAATAAACAGGTATTTCCAAGATTCATCCTTGCACTTCTATGTTTAAAAGCCCATCTCTCCAGACCTCAGCTTTTCTAGTGATTTCCTGCAGGTCTCCACTTTGAGAAGAAGACAATAATGTGGTCAGTGAGCATCAAGATGCCCATCTCTCTCAGGTCTCAATTAATCAATGTGCACTTCTTGGAGGTAGATCAGATGGCTGGGGAAATAGCTTTGTTGTGCTATGTTTTATTGTCAGCCATCCAGAGCACACATAGGACCTCCCCAAGACAACAGGCAGGATTGTAGTTTAGATGCTAAGTGATACAGGGAAGCTGAAGTCTAGTTAACAAGTGCACTTATCTTTCACCTTCTTGAAACACTCTAATCTTCAGCCCCAGGGCAACACCCGTTCCATCTTGCTTTTGTTTTTGAACATCTGCCTCACTTGTTTCTAAGATACTTTTGTGCCTTTGAAGCATGCTCAATTGGGAGGTGGCATTTCAGAGTAGGAATCCATTATCTATTGCAAAGAGATCCCAATATCTTCCCCTTCTCTGGAAGAGAAAAATTTAATGAATGTAGGTCTTTAGACATATCACCCTGCCTAACATTGCTGTAAGTGGATTCAAAGAAGGTCAATACTGTTTTTTCAAAAAGAAAATTAGTTTTCAGATACCTCATAGAAGAAAATAGAGTGACCATAGCTTAAACTGAAATCAACAGACCATCATCTCTTTCCTCAGCATCTCCTAATATGCATACCAGGATGTAAGTATGCACTGAAGGGCTGATATTTACATCTTTTATTCTGAGCTATCTTTCTGGGATTTGCCATAAATAACAAAACAAATTCATAGTGCTACAGTGTTAATATCCAAGTGAAATATAGACAGCTGTACTGTAGGAACAAAGTCCAGTTAACTACTTACCTCTGCCTTGGACCTATGAGAACACAGTAAGTGGTCTTTATTGTTGACTCAGAAATATTAACTGCCTTTGTAAGACTGCAGAATAATAAAGACTGACAAGCCATTCTTCGTACCATTTTGGTTGGCCTGCTTTGGAGTAGATATCAAGGTTATAATTTTCAACATACAATATGATTAATTCAACCTGACAAATAAAGGAAATTAATTTTTCAGGTTCCCATTCGTTACTTTTTTTCTTATCAATCAACCAACAATATTTATTGAGCTTAGACTGTGAGCCCAGCATAAAAAAAGAAACAATAAACCTAATAATAGGATCTTATAGTTTACTGGTGGTGACAAAAAGTAGTCCAAGAGAAATAGCACTTGACTTAGAATCAGGAGAGCTGAGGACTTGGCGCAGTTGGTTGAGTAGTAGAGTGACTACTTAAGTGATAATGCCCTGGAATTCAGCTTTTGGAGCTGTAAAAATTGAGAACCTCATTAATGTATTGTAGAACCTCAGAAAAATGCCACACCCACCATCACTTTTCTTATCTATAAATACAAAGTTAATAACAGTGTACAATTTAACTGATGATTGAGACCTTAACCAGCATTATGTTAAGAAAACATTAAATACGAGATATTTTGGTAGTTGATCTTTAATGCTTGTATTTGAAAGCCTTTGGGAAAGAAAGACACCCAAAGATCCTCCTCATGTGTTATGTGCTTCAAGCATGAGTGATATAATTTCATTTGGGTATTTTTTTCCCATGTGTGAAGTTGTGTATGTGTGTGATGGGGTGTACATGCGATTTGAGTACATGTCAATTTGTGTGCTTATGCATGTGAAGGACAGTAGCGAATATTTCATGATTTAGTGATTTCCATCTTACTTTTTGAGAAAGTGTCTCTTTCTGAACATGCAGATCGTAAATTCAGATAGATTTGCTGACCAGGAATCCCCAGAGGTCATTCTGGGTTTTTCTTTGTTGTTGTTATTGTTGTTTTGTTTTTGTTTCTATATGTCTGCAGTGCTATAATTGTAGCACAGGCAAGTGGGTGCCAAGAACCAAATTCAGGCTTTCATCCTTTATGGGAATCATTTTACCAACTGACATATCTCCTAATTCCCTTATGGATTTTCTTATATAATCTCACGAGAAAACCTTAAGATGGGTTAGAAATACTTGAAAAGTTAAAATACCTTAGAGTTTTAATAGCTGGTGAGGGACATAGCTGGGTTGCATGCTCTGATTTTTTAATGTGCATACTTTTAAACTTTTTGCTATTCCAGAAGGCTCTCTAACCCTTAGTTTTCCTCCTTAGAAGGCCCATAGATGAATCAGAGGGCTTTTACTTCATCTCTCAATTCTTTGACTTTGTGTCATCAAATCTAGTGAAACTGGACTTTAGATTGAGGGAGATAAGAGTGGGAATACTCATGAACAGATTTACTTAATATAATGTTTTTAATATTTGAAAATTTTGTATATGTGCATAACACATTTTGATTGTATTCACTCCCACTTCTCTTCTTAAGTTCTCTAAGGTATATCCTCCACTCACCATCTCACCACTTTATGTCCTTTTATTATTTTTAATAACAGATTGAGTTTATTTAATGTTTCAAATATATACACAGGTGGTGGACCATTCACTTGATCATAGTTGACCTTTCAGGGAGAATCCTTGTAAAGAAAATTGACCTCACCCACCAATACTCATTAAGTATCAATAGACGTTCAGCAAGCATGTAGAATTCATGTGCCCTTTCCTGCTATGTGTTGGCATACTGGTTAATGTGATCTTGCACAACTCTTATGCAGGCAACTATAGCTTCTATGATTTCAGGAGTGTGGGAGTCTTGCCATATTCAGACAACAATATTTCCCCCCAATCTTTGGTTCTTTGGATTACAATCTTTCCCCCACCTTTTTCTGTGATGTTTCTTGTTTCATGGTGGGGAAAAGTTGTGATATAGATGTCCTATTTGTGGTTGAGAGTTCCTCTGCACTTATTTTTTGTACTTTGATGAGCTGTGTGTTTATGCATTAACTGGCCACTGCACAAAGATACATTTCTGATAAGCTCTAAGGGTTAATATAATTTCAGTTTGTGTCTTGGAGTGTACTACGTAGTCTTCCTTCTAGAAATTTCGAGAGTTTCATGTCTAACATTGAAGTTGTTGTTGCAGAGAATTGATTATTCTCTGCAGTGAGAGAGAAGGGTCAAGTTTCAATCTTCTACGTAATTTTAAATACCAGTTTTCTCAGCACCATTTGTTAAAGGTGCTGTCTTTTATACACTTTGTATTTTGACATCTATTGTAAAAATCACGTGTCTGTAGGTGCATGGACTTACGTCTATGATTTTGATTCTGTTTCATTTTTGTCTCAGTACCATGCTGTTTTTACTGTTACGGGTGTGTAGGATAATTTGAAATCAGAGAAGCAAATACGTTTAGCAGAGTTTTAATTGTTCATGATTGTCTTGGCTATCCAGTCTTTTGTGCTTCCACATGAACTTTAAGATTAGTATTTTTGAATTTCTATAAAAAAATTCACATTGGAATTTTGTGTAGTTCAGTTTTTCTTTATTTATTTTTACTAATTAGAGTTTATTCACTTTGTATCCCAGCCATAGCCCCCTCTTTCATCCCCTTCCGTTTCCACAATCCCTCCCTCTTCTTCTCCTATGCCCCTCCCCCAGTCCAATGATAGGGGAGGTCCTTTTCCCCTTCCATCTGACCCTAGCCTATTAGGTCTCATCAGGATTGGTTTCTTTGTCTTCCTCTGTGGATTGGTAAGACTACTTCCCCTCAGGTGGAGGTTATCAAAGAGCCAGCCTAGGAGTTCATGTTAGAGACGGCCTATCATTGGAATTTTGATGGAGCTTGCATTGCATTTGTAGATTACTTTTAACAAGAAGAACCTATTCACAATTGTAATGTTATCAATCCATATTCACAGAAAGTCTTCTTCTCTTTGATTTATTTTTTCATAGCTTTAACTTTTTCACTATGGATGGAGGTAGTTCACTTCCTCAGGTTAGTTTATTCCAAAGGTTTTTGGGTGTTTTTATTTGTTTTCATTTTCTTTGTTTGTTTGTTTCCTTCTTTCTTTTTGAGGCTTTTATGAATAGAATTAATTCTCTGATTACTTTCTCAATTTGCCACTTTGCTGAAAGTATTTACCAGTTGTAACAGTTCCCTAGTGTAGTGTTTCTTGTCTCTCAATTTATATCATCTAGAAATAAAAATATATTAGCTTCTTTTTAATTTTCACTGTATTTAGATTATTTTCTTGGATAATTCCTCTAGTTTGACCTTGAAGAACTATATTGAATAGGGTTGATAAAAATAGATACTCTTGTTTTATTCCTGATCTTAGTGGAAATACTTGAGTTTTTCTCTATTTAACATGATGGTGGTTATCAGTTCATTACATATAGTTTTTTACTGTGTTGAGCAACGTGCCTTTCACCCCTAATCTCTGGAGGAATTTTATTATCATTTTGGTTATTACTCTACCAAAGCGGACCTCTACAAGAAAAGGTAGGAGTCATTGCTGTTTTCCTTCTATGTTCCTTAACTCAGGTGTTTCAGCATTAGCACTGTGGACATTCCATTACAGAGAATTCTGTGTTGTACAGATTGTCCTGTATTGTCATGATTTAATCCCCAATGTGGTTGTATTTGGAGATGGAGCCTTCAGTGGTATTTTTAATGACTCTAGACATATATTTAAGGGATTTTCTAGATGAAGTTAATTGGCATGTAAAGGCTTCCATAACTGTGGGTGATAACATTCCATGGGCTGGTGTTCAGGGATAAATAAAAAAGGAAAGTGAGCTAAGCACGAACATCCATCTTCTCTTGCTTCTTTAATGCAGATACAGTGTGGTCAGATGCCTCGTGATCCTGCCACGACCTGGCCATTGTAGACTGTACCCTCAAACTCTGAGCCAAAATAAAACTTTTCATTCCTTAAGTTGCTTTTGCAAGAAATTTTGTCATAGTCATAAGAAAGTAATTAATATAGAGTCTTTGGGTTCCAAAGGTTTAGGTGGAGTTAAAAAGATTGGAGTGTTGATGATGGGATTAATTTCATAATAAAAGACACTAGAGAACTCTCATTGTCTCTGTCATGTGAGAATGTGTCAAGAATTTTGCTATGGAAGTGAGAAATACTCAACCATGCTGACACCTTGGTTTTGGACTTTCAGTCTCTAGCACTGTGACAAAATACATGTTTTCTGTTAAAGCTACCCAGACAACACTATTTTGTTCTGGTACCCTGAACAGACTAGAACAAATAGAAGCATTTCTCTCCTCCACTCACCAGACATGAATAACATTTAATACTTATGACAACAAAAACCCCAAAACCGAACCAACCAAACAAACAAACAAAAAAAGGAAAATAAAAAACTGCGTGGATTTTGCTCAATTTCCCCTGGGAATAAAATTGCTCAGTTTGTGAATCAGGGCTCTAACTTATCCTGATGTTTAGTTGGGTGAGAATTTACCAATGGTGAAAGTCAACTTCATTATCTCCAAGTTTAATCTTGTTGGCTTTTGTGTGTATTTACCTACAAAGTGTTTCTCAAATTTTAAAGCATGTACCTCCTAGGAAAAGGAGGTAAAATAGAGATCCTTGCTTTTCTGTTCATGGAAAGCCTGGTTGAATAGGTCTGGCTTAAAAGATGAGACTCTGGCTATTGTTATAGACATGCTCAACATTGATTTTGGCCTGATGGAAAAATTATAATGGAATTATAACAATAATGAAACTAGCAATTATTAATTAAATATTTGTGTTGTATAAGTTTCTTGGGGTTATATAGGAAGCTGTTTAATAACGTATGTTCTGCTGTCAGACACCCCAGTTACAAAGCAGGCTGTCACCACGTGCAGTATATGCAGTATACTGGTGAATCACTAAGCCTTTCTGCTCCCGGCCTTCCTCACCTGTCATGTAAAGAATGGCATTAACATCTGCATCAAAACTGATATTATGTATGATTGGCTGCATAATGAGTCTCTTGTAATTATTTCTAAATAAAGACCTCAGTAAATGTTTAGGGATAGTGAGAAAGGTTAATGAAGAATAAAAGTTGCCATGAAAGCATTGTGAGGATGTTTCTGACCTTTTCTGAAATAAATCTAAGTACACTTAGGACAGGTTTCTTCTGAGTCTAAGGAGTCACCTGGGAATTTGCAAAATAGGTTGCCTAAGGCTCTCAACCAAAAGAGAAATTTATTGTGTCTCATGTGAAATATAGGAGTCAATCAGGTGAGAATATTCCATCCAATTGATAGAGCACACTCAGAAACATACTGTGTTGGAGAAAGTGGTTTGCTAATGAACAAACCTAATCTTCTTACACTTACACTGTTATGGTCAACTATAGCTGACGTGGCTATAAGTCTATTCTCCAATAATGTAGATTCATGATTTCAAAATACTGTCTGAAGGTTTTATATATGTATGTCACACATAAATTTCATGCTCATGAAAACTTGTCTTTAGCTCCTAGGTTTCTTTGACTTATCTAGGTCTGTGGTCTGAAAAAAAAAAAACTGTGGTCTGAAAAAAAAAAGCTATACAAGGCTTTTAAAAGGGGGGGTGAAGAAGACTCATTGGAAATGGTGCTGTGGAATAGATGCTAAGTCTCATGCAATAGGATGTTTCAATAAGTTGTATTGTAAGCCTAAGAAAATACTTTTCAAAATTTTGAGAGCACCACAGTTTGCTAACAAGCAAGACTTCAGTAGTATGAAATTCTTAACACTGCCAGTATACATTTTCATTTCATCTTTCTTCCTGTTCTTTTGTGAAAATGAACTGAACTTTTGAACCCTTCTTTCCCTACCTCCTGAATGCTGGAATTTTCCATGCATACTAACCTGCTTAGTTGTATATGGTAGTGGATTATAAAACCCAGGGCTTCGGCATGTTAAGTAAATACTTTCTTGAGTGAACTATACACTTACTTTACTTGTTTTCTTTTTCTAAGGACCACAAATTTTGTTGCCTCCTTTACAAGAGTTCTGGAATCTCACGAAAGCCTAGAAGCCAATTTCTCATTGGAGGATTTTTGCTGTGTTCTGTTCTTCCAGGTTGCACACTGTATTCCCTAGGTTCCTACTGAATGTTGTATATGCACTACTCTCGATGCCTCCTGGCACATGAGAAAGATGCTTGTTACTGTCAGAGAAAGATTTCAGCAGTGGAATCATTCCTCCTTTTCATCACTTTCTTGGTAAATCCAACTGCTGTCCACTCAGACCCTTCTCTGCTTTTCCTTCCCACTCTGAGGTAACTTCATCCTAATGATTCCCTGCTTCCCCTCTGCTTCCAAACAAATACAAACTAGGGGTCTGGATTGTTTTTCTCAGATCAGCTTAGAATCCAATGGTGCTCTTCTCTTACATGAAACGGTGAAGTTCACAAAGGGTAGTTTATGGAAAGGAAGTGCTGTGAAAAGATACATAAAAGCCTGTCCATCCTTCTAAGAAGAGATGATGGGAAAAAAAAAAATACATTATCTTTACATCCTTAGACTTTTAAGAAAGCACTGACAACTGTGAATGTGTCAGTAGTTTATTCTGCTTCATATCCATGAAAAAGTGTCACATAATTAAACAGTACTCTACAGTGCCCTCATGACTGAAAACAATTCTAAATAAAGTCAAACTTCAAGAGAAGGCATGTTTTAGTTGACTAACGTCTTTCCATGAAGTCCGTGGCCTTTATATGATTTAGTCATGGACTCCTATCTGTCCTGTCAACATGAGGATCTATCCTTCATGAGGATCTCAGGCTGTAGAAATAAGTTTCTCTTACTTAAGAAAGCCAGCATTTCTCTTACCAGCTCGAGTTAGCACATAAGGAAGAGGGAGTGTTTTAGGGTAATGTTAAGGAAAAAGAGTAAATTCATTCTGTTCTCAGTCAATCTCAGTCATAACCTGAAAATCTTCAAATAGTCCAAGAGATTAATCTGTTCGTTTTCTGAAGAATATTCAGCAAACCTGAAAAGCCACTAGGATTTCCTTAAGGACTTGATTTCACCTCACCTGTGTGTTTCTGGGTACTGACTGATCATTAGTCTCTCCCTGGAATCTTCAAAGATTCTGAGGCTGAACCAATACTAATTCACCTGGTATGGGTAGGACCCGCGTTATCAGAGGTCCAAAGTTCCCACAGTGATGTGAACTTTCTTACAGGGATAAGAACTCTCTGCACAACTATGCACAAATCTCCTTACTTCGTAGCGTTGTTTTCAGTCCTGCCAATCTTAGGACTGATGTTTTTAATCTTATACTATACAGAAAGATGACATAACAGTGGATCCTAAAGACATGTTGTATCATACTTGGGTTCCCATAAAACCTGGAACCATAAGCACCAGTTTTGAAGAGTCGAATAACAGTTGCTTTAATTCTCTAGTCTCCTTTTTTTCATCTTTTTATTGCATCATGGGTGTATTGTGTCTTAGTGTGGGTCTGGATGTGTGCACATGGGGGCCAGAAGTTTGGTGACTTCATCCACACTCTATTTTATTGATTTATTCATTTGTTATTCTTGAAATTAGTTTTGTTTTTTGAGACAAGGTATTACTATACAGCCCCAGCTGGACTCAAACTCACAGGGATTATTCTGCCTTTGTTTTCTGATCAAAGGTGTCCTCCACCAGTTCCAACGATACTACTTTAATATTTGAGACAGAATATCTGACTAAGCCTGGAACTCAATACATGGATTAAGCTGGATACCCAATTATATTCTTGGCATTTCTGAAGAATTGGGGTTACAGAAGAATGTCATCATACCCTACTTTTTCATAGATGTTGGGTATCTGAACTCATGTATAACAAGCACTTAACCCAGTGAGCTGTCTTTCCAAGTCTTCTTTCCTTCTTTTTCACTTTCATGTATTTCTTTCTGTATTTTACTGCCAGTTCCTAGGTCACTCACAGCAAAATTCATGCCACTCATTTATCGTCTTCCTGGATGCTCATGGCGGGCTTTATGGCTTCCTGGACCATTGTCCATGTTTTCTCAAATATCGGTGATTTTTTTTTTTTTTTTTGAAATGTGGTCCAGATTGTTCCACTGGCTTCCATACCAGTAGAAGCCTGCATACGACCTCAAAACTTAAAAGCAGAAGTGAAGCACTTCTTGGTCAAGTTTATTCTTGTAGCAGGAATGAATATTTACTTAAAAAAAACTTAAAAAATGTGGATAGATTATGGCAAGCAACAAACATGTGATTCCTGCAGTCCTTCTGCACTCCTTCCATAGAATTGTCTCTGCCTTCCTTCTGTCTCTGTTGTTTCCAAAGAACTTTCCAAACTTAAAGCGCTTTTTATGCATCTTCTTCTTGACACATTTTAAAATAGAGCCTTTGACTGTACACTGTGAAACAGGAGCATTGGTGATTTTAAAGTAACTCTGTTACCTTTGAATTCTAAACTCAGATTTAGAACTTTTGACATTAGAATGACTGGAACTTGTTTAATGATAAATGAGGGTTTTGAGTCTTGGAGAGATTAAAGAGCACAGTCTAATGTAGAACTAGTTAGTGACAGACCTAAAATAAGATTGAGCCTCACTCATTTCCAGAGCCCATGTGCCTCTGTTTGGTGACTGTGCTTTGTGCCAAATGCAGGGCTAACAGTTTTATATAGATGCTTCTGAAAGTACATAGTCTATACAATAGAAACAAAAGTTGTGTACATTCTTCCCATGATCAAAGAGATCAAGCACTGATGAATTTCCTGGGTGTTTTGGAAAAAAAATCATTATACAGCATGTTATGTTTTATCTTCTCTTAGTGCAAAGCTGTGATGTTTGAAATGTACAAATAGATTAATCATAGGAAGAATACTGTCTAACATGTCAAAAGCTTTGACTTACAGAAAATGAGTTTTTAAGGTATTTATTGTTAATTCCCAGAAACACATTACCTAAGGATTGCATTTTCAATGAAGTGTGTGTGTACATGTTTATGTGTCCCCACATGTATGAGCAGATGCTTATGCACTGTATGTGCATGTTTTGTGACCCATAGTCTCTCACTGAACTTGAGACTCACCCATTGGCCACATTTGCTGGCAAGCAAGTCCCAGAGATCTCTCTTTCTTTCCTTCTATAGTTCTTGGTTATAGGCATAAGGCCACCACCCAGCTTTAGTGTTGATCTGGGGATGAAGCTAAGTCCTTGGGTTTATGTAGCAAGCATTTCATCAACTGAGTCACCCATCTTACCTGATTCGGTAGGTGCTTAACGAAGTTATAGGGTGTTGACCATTAGGTTACATGAAATGTAATATGCAAATTTTCTAGTTGTATCAACAACCATTTTCCTTTTTTTTTTTTCATCTATTAACATCCTGTAAAACTAGTATTGTGGCCCACAGTTTACAGCATGTTGGTTTAAACTAGTGAGGTTTTGAGTAACAAAGAGCTAGAGGGAGGGCTAAACAGTGCTTCACTGACAGGGCTAATGTGCTGTCATTTAGCCCAGGCAACAAAAATAGTTTGTTCCTTCTTCCTAAAGTGTGTGTGTGTGTGTGTGTGTGTGTGTGTGTGTGTGTTGACCTTGTTGTCAAGGGACAAACTGTGGGCACTGGTTCTGTCTTTTCACCATATGGAGCTCAGGGAGCAAACTCAGTTGCTCCTGCCTGGCATCAAACACATTCACCTGCACAGTTATCTTGCTGACCTTCAAGGCATAGGTCTGGTCACTATCCTTGTCGGAGTTACCACCTCACCCATCCAGTTTAGCCCTTAATCCTAGCACTAGTGTTTTTTCCCCCTCAGAGTCCTCACTTTATAAAATTAGAATAGCAGACCTGCTTTTTGCAAAACCATTGAAAGTCCATTTGTAGGGCATGTGCTTGTACCTCCAAGTTTCCAGGGTAGGCAATCTTAAAAGACTCCTGTAGGTTCTCCATGTAATCAGAATCTTCTGAGAGCATACATTGCTGGCAGATCTCTATTAGCCTATGGTTTATGGTGATTAAAATTTGATATAGTGCAGGAAAATCAATAGAATTACAGGGCTGGTGCTAATTTGCAGCAGGAAACTTGAGAGGAGCATTTCTATTTCTATTTTATACTCTTCTTGTCTATTTGTCTTACTCAAGCCACCTGAACATTAAAGTGTCAATGTTTAAAAAAGGAAAGTATTTTCCCTTCCTGTTTGGAGAGAAACGTATTTATTCTATTTAAGTCTCTATGGAAATACTTGTAGTATTGTCTTTTATGTGGTCTTCTTTCCTTACCATGTTCTACTGTGCCACAGTAAGAGTGTAAGAGGATAGGCTTGTGTCATTGACCCATGGCCTCATTGTCACACTTGCTTCCTTGTTTGCATTCTGTGCACATGAGTCCGGTATAGTGTAAATAATTTTTGTATGAGGACTTCTATTTTGTACATAGTCCAACTCCTTGCATTAGAGCTCCCAATATCGAGACTAAGATAATATTTTCTAATAATTTCTTTGCACATTTGTCTGATGAGACAGGGTTTCATGTAGCCCAGGCTGGCTTTGAACTTGATAAGTAGCTGAGGAGAATCTTGAGATTTTGATCTTCCTGCTTTTTCCTCTCTAGTGCAGGATTGCAAGCTTGCACCAGCATGGTCATTATATGGATTGCTGTGGATGTAGCCTAAAGCTTGGTGCATGCTAGACCACAGCCCTAATAACATTCACTTAAAATTTGCCGTAGTTTTACAGGTGCAGGAAAACCTGAAGGATTGCATTAGTGAGTAAAGAAAAATTGGCACATGTCAGAAGACTAACAATCAAAATCCACACATTATATATTCCACAATGCTGATGCTTAGGATTTTATTTCTCTCAAAATAAATAATGACTAGCATGAGTAGGATCAGTTTCTCAGCCTGTAATTTGGTTTCAAATGCAATAAAAATATTTTCATGCATATTAAAATTATTGCATAGCTAGATTAGGCTTAGGATAAGCTTAAGGAGAATGGCAAAATAAGAATTGTAATTTTGCCATAAACAAAATTCCTATGAGAATAGTTATATAACAAATCACACTCAATATGTGGCTAATCATATATTACAAAGTAGCCTGGCATTACACTAGGAACATAGCAACAGAACCATAGGATATCACTCACAACAACATTTTCATCTTACAGATGAGACAACTGAAAGTTAGTTGCCACACAGCTAATCATAGTGTAATCAGGAACTGTTGCTAGGTTCATTTAAGTCTAGTTCCTATTCATAACCACTGTGATGTATTGGAGATAGGCCCATCCATTCCTTTATTAGTTGGCTATAGCCACGACATCACCTATTTGGCAAGCACTCTGCTAGGTGTTATAAACCACAACGAGTAAAATGGACATGATCCCTGCTTTTGATGTACTTAGAGACATATGGTTGTATTCTGGTCGGCCACGTGCCCAGCAACTTTAAACCCAGTGGTTCGTAAAATGCCATCTGTCACCCCAGTCAGTCAGGTCTCACAGGGCTGACTGCCAGAATGGGTGAGGTCCTCTGGGCAGCTCCCAGCACTGTAACCTCTCAGGCAAGAAAGATTCAGAGTGCAAGTTACGTGCTGCATTCTCCATTTGTTCTAGCATCTCAACAAATGCATAGTGTGCACCCAGAACTGGTATCAAGTGTGCTTTGCAGGGTATGCTGGAGAAGAAAGCTGTAAGCCAGTGTCAAGTACTCAGATTATCAAGTGCAATCAGAGCAAATGTGTGTTGGCCTTGAAGGGATTTGGATTTATCTGTGGGTGTAGGAGTTAATTACCCTAGTAACTTGATGTCCTTGGGCATGATAAGAATCTGTCTTTGAGAGATGTATTCTGGGGTAGGGCAAAACCATCCAATCTTTTGTAAAGGTGTGGTGTACCACGAGGCAAAACTATCAGAGTGAGGGGGAAAGGATGGGGTAGGTCCTTAGACAGATAAAGCTGGAGTTCACACTGAGTGCCTGGGGCCTATGAGGGAGACAAAAATGTGAAGGAAGCCACACTTAATGAGCATCTGAAAGGGCCCTGTCTCCTGATTTCCCTCAGGCACTCTGTGAGCTAAAGTTATAATAGCAAACAGGGACGCTTCAAGTGGCTTTCCCAAATGGTGCTGCAGTTGAACCTCCTATTGAAACCCTTGACTAAGGTATCCCAGCTGAGTAAATTTTCAAGGTGAAGTAGGCTGAGCATAAGTTTTTGTTGCTTGATTGGGTTTATAGGGCTGATAGCTACTGATAGTGACCAGTTCTGTTCCCTACCCTCTTCAGACAGGCTATGGAGAAGTTTTGTCAGAAATGTCGGACTGAGAACAGTTTGTCTGTTTGGCTTCTCAGCGCACGTGGACACGTATTCTAACGACAGCGGTCAATGCATGGACTCTGGTATGATACGGTCAGAGCAGGCTTCGGATGGAGCTTCACATGAAGGGAGTTTCCCGTGTGTGGAGTGTGCTCAGTTAGGACAGGGTGTGCACATGCATCGGTGCGTTCTCATGTGGGTGTAAGCGCATGTGTGTGGGCGCAGGTGCAGGCATAGCATAAATTCAAGTACCGTTTTCAGGCACCATCTAATTATTTTATTTTTTGATATTTATAATAATAATAAATTGAATGTAACATAGAATATAATAATAAATTATCATAATAGGAAATTGGGATAATTTATTATAATTATAATAATAATTATAATAAATATAATAAATGATATAATGATAATAAATTGAAAATAATTTGGCCTGCAATGCACCAAAAAGTCAAGGCTGGCTGGTTAGGGACCTGTGGAGATCTTCCCATCTCCCCAGTACGGTAATTAAAAGAACATGCTGCCAAAGCTTGATTTTCATAATTTATGTATAATGAAGTCATGGATACATGTGTGTATGTGTGTATCTAACTATGGATGAGTGTGAGAGTCAGGGTACACATGCAGCGTGCCTTGGGTGTAGAGGTCAGAGGACAAGTGAGAAATGGTTCTTTTCTTCCATCTTGTTGCGGCAGTCTTCCTTGGGTTTTGCTGCTTAACTATCCACATTATGGTTCTCCTGTATCTGCCTCCTACCTCTCTGAAGTTACAGGCAAGAGCCACCTAATCTGGCTATTTGTAAAGGTCGGTTTGGGCTCAAACTCAGGTAATCAAGGTTAGACAGCTAGTGTTTTCATCTGCTAAGTCATCTCACTGAGCCCACATCCAGGTTTTGCTTTTGAAAACATAGTCTGAGGAGTAAATTCAGGTGCTCTTGCTTATATAGCAAGCACCATACCTATTCACCTGTCTGCCTACCACCTTACCATTTTGTAAGTTCCACAGTGACAGTTTAAAGAAAAAGGGATCCAGCAGAAAAGCCAAGTAGAAGAGAGAAATCCCCACAGTGTGAGCCTCTAGCACAAACAGGAAAGACCACAGGATGTATCTGTTTGGGGGCAGGGAGAATCAAAAGGTCTTTCCATACAAAAGTCGTGCTAGCAATGAGTGTGAGGACAGAAAGAATCATGTGGCATAAAGCTGTTTCAACCTGAATGATTTGACCCTTTGACCTCAATGTAAAGTTCTATTTGCCACCCTCTATGTTTTGCTGGTTAGTGACTGTCAAACTTTTGTGTCATCAATAAATGCCCATTCAGTGGGTACAGCTGCCAGTTTTCACAGTTCTTATATGAGCCCTCTTTGACTGGAAGAAGAAAAATGATTTCAATCGTTCAGAAATTAGCTGCATAATTGTCAAAGCCCTGGCTCACATTAGCATGCTGCTAGAGAAACCAGAAAGGGCAAAGAGAGAGAAAGCAAAACACATCAGAGCTCCATTCCAATTATGAAGGGAGGCTGGGGAAGAACAAAGGGAAGCCACATAGCGGCTTGTTATCAGAACTAATTGTTCTTCATCTTCAAATATTGCTATTGATTAGATTGAGTGTCTTTATCCAGGTCTGAAGGGATCTAATGAGAGGGAGGAGGCTAAAGGGATTGGTAGAGAAAGTTTTCCACTCTGTGTAAAATGAGTATGTCTTTGAAGGCAAAAGCAACAGGAATGGAAGGCTCACAGGGGCAGCACATGAGATACCTCCACAAAGGTAAGCTGGAGCCAGACTGCCATCCAAAGTACACCCCAGAATGGGAAAATTATAGCCCTTTCCCTTTTTGTTTTGCATGTCAGAAGACACAACATATTCCTGACACTTGGTAACAATCATAAAAATATAATGTTATTATTTATGAACATTTGTGTATCATCAGATATAACCAAATCTTAAGAATATCTATCTATCTATCTATCTATCTATCTATCTATCTATCTATCTATCTATCTATCATTTATTATGAGCTAGGGTTTCATGTAGCCCAGGCTAGCCTTAAATTTGCTGTATATTAGAAGATATCTGATCCAGAAGTTGTGGTAGTCCTCTTGAACCTCTCAAGTGCTGGGTTATAGGGATAAGCTACTATGCTTGGCTTTATCCAGTACCAGGGACCAAATCCAGGGCCTGTGTTTGCTGGCCCAGCACTCTGCTAACTCAGCTACAACCCCACTCCTGCCGCCAGCCACTTTTATGTTATTTCATCATTTCATTGCTCTTCACAGTTAAGCAGTTGGATTCTCCGGTTCGGCCAGGGCAGGTGGAAGACTGATGGGCAGAGTTCACAGAGGCTGAGTCTGGGCAGGCACCATAAGCACGGGGGCCTGCTTCTGAGTTCTGCAGGGCGCTGTGCCGAACACTTAGTCTCCAGGTCTCCATTTGTAGCCTGTCACATGGTGTGTTGAGCTGACACATGGCACAGGGCCAGCCCTGGGCATTTGATCATTGTCAGCTCCTCTGTACAGTCTGCCCAAGACCAGATTGGTGGATGGAATGGCAAACAGCACTTGCCTCTCTGATGATGGCTTAACCTCAGAAAGGCTCAGAGCCAAAGGTCAAAATGAAAACAAGGATGCTGTGAAATCAAATCAGAGGGTCAGAGCTCAGGGCCCTCTTTTCACAGATGAGGAGCTGGAGGCTCAGGAATAGGGTAGAGAATGATGTGTGGAGCCCATTTCTCACAGGAACATCAGGAGCTGGACTGGAAATTGAGTACCCTTCTCAATTAGTAATTGCTTTGTTTCAGCTCACTGATGATCAGGACTAGCAAATGAATAGCAAGCTTATTATATAAAGTGGCAAGATAAGAGGGAACAACATTTTGTACCTATAGATGAGATTGATTGTGATGGCATAGTTAGTAATATCAAAAAGGAGGACTCCTCAAAGTAACGTGAGGGAAGTCACTAGGAAGAGGTGGTAAGACATTAAGAGAGTGGCCTACTTAGCAACCGCGAGGTTGAATGGGCTTGTACAATAAGCATGTCTCACAGGATAGCTGGGAAGAACTTTGTACATCAAAGACATGAGAAGAGGAAAACAAATTTAGCAAGAATTTTTTGTGTCTGCGTAGAGAAGGATCTGAGAGCAACAACAGGGTCTCAAAGATGTCTCTGGGAAGAGGCAAGTCAGAGGATTCATGTGGTTCATCCAGACCATTTGAGCTATGGTTCCTTTCACCTCCCTTCCACATCTTCCTGGAAAGAACGATGTTCTCACGGTCTCCTTTTTGCACATAGTGATGGAAACAATAATGGATAATTTACACTAGGGTGGTGGTGACTAACACGTGTTGCTGGCTTGCCTTCAAATTTTAGAATGTGAGTGAAGGGGAAAACCATCACTTATCACTAAGCAATAAAGCTTGAAACCCAATGCCAGATAAGGGGAGCGATTCTGACTAGATTCATAATATGCTGCAAATTTTGCTCAAGGTACACTCATGCCTTTTATTACCAAGCACCATGTGATTTTTATGGGGCCCAGAGTGATTATGTGACATAAGGAAGATGACAAGAGAAGTTTGGAACTCAGTCCCTTGCCCATAAAGTTTTTACTGTACTTTTTACTGGTCTGCACACATGAAGAGAGCAGTAACTCTTTCCTTGTTACTCCTGGTGTCTTCAGTGTTTACCATCAGGCCAGAGGCAGACCCTTGAACGATCATCTGGATGGAGCATCTTCATTTTACACTGATATGTCCTTCTTTGCAATAAGTTACCCAGTTTCCTTGGAAGCCTGTCCTTTATACGTGACAGTGACTCCTGTGTCCCGAATGTCACTGTACATTCTGTAGCATTCCCCTTGCTACCCAGGAATAACTATCAGTGCTTCAGTCTCCACAGTCTCAATATATACAGGATAAACATAGGCTTGCTCTAGAGATGATTAGAAGAGGCTGGGAAATGTTGACCCCAGAAGAAGACCCACATTACAGATTGTGCATAAAGAGTAAGTCCTATGGTTCAAGGAAGATGGTTATACCACTCACAGATATGAAACTGTGTTTTCACAGCACAGAGACTTATAAATGATTGGGTACAGCAAGCATAGGGCTGAAGAGATGACTCAGCAGGTAGGATCATGCATTGTTTGTGTATAGAACTCAAGTTCAGTTCTTAACACCCTTGTCAGGAAACTCACAACCACCAGAAACTCCAACTCCAGAGGAATCTGTCACCAGTGACCTGCATGAGCACCCTGTGTACCTGCACACACACACAAATAATAAAAAGAAATCTTTAAGAAAAATAAATACAGAAAGTATTTGTGGTTAGCACTTTTGAAACTCTATGAAGTCACAGGGTGCCAGTGAATTGTAGCTGGCTATCTTTGGACAAAATGCTTAAACACTACAAAGTCCCAGTTTCCATAACTTTAAAATAAAAGGATTAATCACATTGGACATCTGAGGGCATTTGCTGAGAAAATGTATGCACAAACCTATGTTCTTAAAGCTTTGTACTAACACATACAAACTACATACACAGCCTATGCTATAACATCTGGAGTTTGAATACTGGAAAAATTGCAAACTCCTTATTTGGGACCCAATATATTTATCCCAGGAACTTCATCTCCTAACTCTGTATCACTCCCAAGGCGCAGAACACAGACAGTCTTCTTCAGAGCTCAAGTTTCTTAGCCATGTGGTTGTCTCAGGAAAACCCAAAAGGACATTCAGTGATCTTGTTTTGTTTCTTGCTTGATTTTGTTACTCCCGTCACCCCCTTTCTTAACTTTAGAGTCTAGTTTGAGTACAATACACTCACTTTGATTTCCATAAGACATGTTATTTAATTTTTTTCCACTGGACACAAGTTTCTGTAGCTTGAGGAAGACAAGCATGTGGGAACCAGTGAGGCAGGCACTGGTTTCCCAGTGGCTTGGAAGGATGGATAAAGCCACTGGGGTGGGACAGGGCTCTGAAACAATTTCCTTTTTCATTATGAAATCCCTGACGTTTCAGCTATTTGAGAAAATGTCAACGTTCTGAAAAATAAGTTTTACTCACTCTTCGTAGCTTAATTAAGCTAATTAAGACTCCATGCATAGGTCAGATGTGACCTTGTTAAGAAAGATACTTTTTTTAAAAAATAATTTGTCCACAGAATAAAAAAAAACACATGCTTTTGTGCAACAGTGCTCTTAGGAAACTACTGTCAAACCTCATTCTCCCTCTGGTTAGAAATGTAGAAACAGACATATGTTGTCCCTAATCTTGAGTGACAGCCATTTAGCCAGCAGACATTTGAATGGTCTTCAGAGAATTACAGTGCAAATTCAACATGCCTGAATCCTTTTCATTTTTACGTGCACACTTGCAGTGCATTTTAGATCTTGACATGAGATGTCCTAGAGAAAAAGAACTGTGACACTTAGAGAAGAGTGTCACAGGCAGATGTGGCTTGGCTTTAAGCGGGAGAAGGAGATATGCTGTTGGCCAATGTGGCCTCCTGTATGCTGCAACAAAATCAGAATCTCTATCTCTCTCTTCTCCTCTCCTCCCCACCCCTCCCCTCCCCTTCCCACCCCTCTGTGTTTTTCTCCCTCCTCCTTCCCTCTCCTGTTGTCCCTCCCTCTTCCTTTCCTTTCCCTTTTTATCATCCCTTTTCATCTGCACTGACTCAGTTGTACTGATTTTAGAATTTTACACACACACACACAATCACACACACATGCACACACTTTCAACTACCTATGTTCTTTATTGTTTTGTAACATGCTTATCTTATTTAATGGACCTCGCACACTCTAAGGATAGTAGATGTGCATCATTAGGAGAATACTTGCCATGTATGAGTACAGTCCCCAGCATCAGAGAGGAATATATCCACACATATCTACACATCCCTCTCCTACACAAGTATGGGATATATGTCAAACTTGATGACCCTCAAACTGGAGAATGTGCCATTTACTTGGAGATTTTGTTAAAATTAAGACTGTTGGAATCAGAGTGACATGGCAGTGGGTAAGGGCATGTACTGCTCTTAAAGAGTACCCTAGTTTCCTTCCTAGCACCCTCTTATAACTCCATCTTCAAGGACTCTGACCCCTCTTCTGGTTTCCACTATTACCCCTCCCCAATTCAAGTAACTTACTTTAAAAAGTGTTGGATGTAATGCCCAGTATCTGATTTATTAGATCTAGAGTAAGACACAAGAAATTTCATTTCTAACACATTCTGAGAAAATATTGACACAACTGTTCAAGGGCCTAAGAAGAACAGTTTGAGAAAGGCTTTATCTTGGTATAGATAATAAATAACCTTTAACGACTGAGTTATGGTACTTTTAAATAGTATGTTCTATTCTTAATATTTACATGATGTTTTTTTTTAACCTGACTGAACCCTAGTCAAGCTCCTGAAACCTCTAAGCCCAGACGCACCACTTCTTATGAAATACACTGTAACCAAAACAAACAAACAAACAAACAAACAAACAAAAAACTTGACAAGTCACCTAAGGAAGAAGCTGCATTCTCTTTATCTGGTCACCATCCATCTTTGTTGATGAGATTGCTCAGTCTACATCTCTTGGGGATATCACATCATCATGGATTGGCCTTAGCATGATTTCTTTTAGTTCTTTGTCTACAGATCCCTCAAGCCCATGACTCTGACCACCTCTTATCCATGTTATTTGGAGTTGAAACTAATTTCTCCCCTTCATTCCATCTCTACCATCACTGTTCCTATTGTACTTCTCCCAACTATTCTTTGTCTTTACTATTCTTTGCAAAATAAATTAACCATACACATGCAACTATATCTACTTTTTTTTTTTTTTTTTTTTTTTTTACTCTTGGAATAAATACCCCAGTACTATGACCTTCATTTCCTGTTGATTTTTTTTTTGTGTGTGTGTGTGTAAGATCTGGGCATTCTGAACTAGGTTATATATCACAGGAGAAATCATTCTTACTATCCTGTGGCAGATTTCAGCTGTATCCTTTTACCAGAGGATGCTGGCCTTTGCTAGAAGTCAGTACCCCTCTGAACAAGGCTACCTTCCTCTATTGTGGATATTTGGCAGACAGTGCCCAAGCTTGTACAGAAGTTCGAGAAGGGGAGCTACAACAACTGCAGATTTCATAGACTTTGTTCATCATTTCATTGAAGATCTACTATACAAGGGTATCATTCATGTGTGATTGAAGATTTGATAATGTTTTCATTGCTGTTGAAAGTAAGTTAATTCATTTTCATTTGCAACTGAACATATTTTGAGACTGGACTTAGATGCCTGAGAAATTAACACTTTGAGTTAAGCACCTCTCTTCTTCAACACTTGGACACTTGGACACTGAGCTGCCATGGGCTACATCTGTGCAGAGGTTCTAGGTTATCTCTATGCATGGTCCTGGGTTAGAGTATCAGTCTCCAAAAAGACCCCTGTGCCTAGATATTTGGGTTCTGTGGCTCTGCTTGTGGAGCTCCTGTCTCCTCTAGGTCTTTCTATCTCCCCCTTCTTTCATAGGCTTCCCTGAACTCTGCCCAAAGTTTGGCTATGAGTCTCAACATCTGCTTTGATACCCTGCTGGGTAGAGTCTTTCAGAGGCAACCACTCACATTTGTTAAGCAAAAAAAAAAAAAAAAAAAAAACAACTACGCAATCTGGATAAAGGCATTTTCTCAATTGTATTCCAAAATAAATCTAGCTTGTGTCAAGTTGACAAAACCCTAACCAAAACAGCATCTGTTACATGCTAGGCACTTTTAAATACAGTATCTCTCATTGCATGGTGCAAAATACCCAGAATATGAGAAAAGTCACATGCTCATTCTCTCCTGTTGTTGAAGAAAATGAGTCTCAGGCTAATATGGCTATGCCACATGCCAGTATTAGTATAGAACCAAATAAGATTTGCACTCAGCTCTTTCCTGCTTCAAAATTATTACTTTTCTTTAAATGCTATGCTTCCTTTTGGGAGAGTTAACAGCTACAAATGGAATTCCATGTAGGCTATCATGATTGAGACCAAGGTTGTGTAAATATTGGTGCATCTTGATATTTAAAAGCATGTTTCTTGAGTCATACTTATTTGTAGCTAACATAATTTATTTTTTCAATATTTGGGGGTAGTTGTGACTAGATTAGACACTTGAGTTTTCAATCCATGCTGAATTTCTTCTTTTCTTGCCTAGTCTCTCATTCTTTTTCTTCTCTTTTCTTTCTTTCTTTCTTTCTTTCTTTCTTTCTTTCTTTCTTTCTTTCTTTCTTTCTTTCTTTCTTTCTTTCTTCATTTATTTATATATTTATTTATTTATTGATTGATTGATTGATTGATTGATTGATTTGATTTCTCCCCCTCCTTAAATAGGGAGCTGCACAGTCATCCACATTTAGCATTAGAACTAATTGTTAACTTTTGTTAGTTTTCCTGACTAACAAATTTTTATTTTATTTGAAAATAAAACAACCAAATTCTAGCAAGACTGTTCCTCCTTTGGCCAGGGTGGGGGGACATAAAGGAGCAAATCTTTGAATTCATGTCAGAAATAGGTTACATCTGAGCAGGAGTTCTAGGTTATATCCTTACATGGTCCTTGGTTGGAGAAACGGTCTCATAGAGGGCCCTGTGCCCTGATATATTTTGTCCTTGTGGAGCTCCTGTCCTCCTTAGGTCATACTAACTCCCCCTTCTTTCGTATGATTCCCTGCCCTCTGCCAAAGGTTTGGTTATGAGTCTCTGCATCTGCTTTGATACACTGCTAGGTAGAGTCTTTCAGAGGCCCTCTGTGGTAGACTTCTGTCCTGTTACTTGTTTTCTCCTACTTCTCCTGTCTGTCCCATTTGTCTTTCTAAGTGAGGATTGATCATCTTACTCCGGGTCCTCTTTCTTGTTTATCTTCTTTAGATGCACATATTTTGGTATGCTTATCCTATCTTATAGGTCTACTACCCACTTATAAGTGAGTATATACCGTGTGTGTCTCTCTGCTCTTGGGATACCTCACTCAGGATGATCTTTTCTAGATCCCACCATTTGCCTGAATATTTCATGATTTCCTTTTTTTTTTAATTGCTGAGTAGTATTCCATTGTATAAAAGTACCACAATTTCTATATCTATTCCTCTGTTGATGGACATCTGGGTTGTTTCCAGGTTCTGGCTGTTATGAATAAAGCTGCTGTAAACATGGTTGAGCAAATGTCCTTGTTGTGTACTTGAGCTTCTTTTGGATATATGACTAGCAGTGGTATAGCTGGATCTTGAGGAAGCACTATTCCTAATTGTCTGAGAAAGCGCCAGATAGATTTCTAAAGGAATAGTCTTGCTATGCCACAGAGGAGGACATGGCTGCCAGTCCTGAAGCTACCTGATAGACTAGGGTCAGATGGAAGGGGAGGAGGTCATCCCCTAGCAGTGGACTTGGAAAGGGGCAGGGAGGAGATGAGGGAGGAAGGGTGGGATTGGGAGGGAATGAAGAAGGGGGCTATGGCTGGAATACAAAGTAAATAACCTGTGATTAATATAAAAAATAAAAATAAATCTGTACCAATAAAAAATCCAAATTCCTAAACATAAGAGAAGAGTGTCCAGGAACCACAATGTGTTCACTTCTGGGATTTTATTCTCATTACTGTCCGTGGTTGGCTAGAACCCAGGACATAGGTCACAGTAGTGCTCTGCCACTGAACTGTCTCTCTTCAGTTGCCTCCTTGACGTGAAGCCTTAGTTCTGCCTTTGTAAAAATTATCCCATCACCCTTTCTACTCTGTCTTTCTTTTGGCTCATTAAATGGCAATGGATTTGAACTTGGCATTTTAACTTTTCTTCCCACTTGGCCCACTTTTCATTCCAAATTCCACCTAACCACAGTTGGGGGCCACCTCAGGTTTTATTTTATTTCACCATATTTTCATTATATATCCCTATTGAAACCCCCTACCTCAACTCCTCCCAGTCATGCCCTTCCTCTTTCTTCCCCCCTATTCCCTTCTCCTAGTCCTCTGAAAGGGGTAGTTCTACTTCTTTGCCATCTACCTGTAGCTTATCAGTTCTCATCAGGACTGCTTGGATCCTCTTCCTCTGTGGTCTTTAAGGTCAAGGGTCCTCTGAAAGGCTCCAACCAAGAGAGGATTGAAGCAGATGCTGGACTCACAGCCAAGCTTCATGCAGAGCAGTCTTATGGAAGAAGGTGGATAGAAAGACATAGAGGGGACAGGAGCAAATATCTGAGCCCAGGGGGTCCTGCAGAGACTGATGCACCAACCAAGGACCATGCATAGAAAGGACCTAGACCCGCTGCTCAGATTTAGCTGATTAGCAGCTCAGTCTCCATGTGGGTACCCAAGTAAGGGGAGCACGAGCTGCCTCTGTCATGAACTCAGTTGCCTGCTCTTTGATCACCTCAGGTTTTCTTTCTTTTTTTTTTTTGTTAGTCTTATTTAAAAATATTTTTATTAATTACAGTTTATTCACTTTTTATCCCTCTTGCACCTCCCTCCCTCCTCCCTTCCCAATCCCAACCTCACTCTTCCTCACCCGTGTCCCTCTCCCAGTCCACTGATACAGGAGGTCTCCTCCCCTTCCCTCTGATCCTAGTCTATCAGGTCTTACCATGAGTGGCTGCATTGTCTTCTTCTGTGGCCTGGTAAGGCTGCTCCCCACTTAGGGGGAGGTGATCAAAGAGCAGGCCAATCAGTTCATGTCAGAGACAGTCTCTGTCCCCATTACTATGGAGGCTGCTTGGACACTGAACTGCCATAGGCTACCTCTGTGCAGGGGTTCCAGGTCATTTCCATGAGTGGTCCTTGGCTGGATATCAGTTTCAGAAAAGACCCCTGTGCCCAGACTTTTTGGATCTGTTGCTGTCCTTGTGGAGCTCCTGTCCTCTTCAGGTCTTACTATCTCCCAATAGCAGCTTTATTTGTAATATCCAGAAGCTGGAAACAGCCCAGATGTCCCTCAGTTAAGAAATGGATACAGAAATCATGGTACACCTACATAATGGAATATTAATCATCAAGAAAAAACAAGAAAATCATGAAATTTGCAGGTAAATGGTGGGACATGGAAAAGATCATCCTGAGTGAGGTATCTCAAGAACAGAAAGACAGGGTATATACTCATTCATAAGTGGATATTAGACATATAATATAGGATAAACATACTAAAATCTGTACACTTAAGGAAGCTAATCAGGAAGGAAGACTCTGGCTAAGATTTTCAATTCCCACTCAGAATGGCAAAGAGGATGGACATCAGAGGAGCGAGAAAACAGGGAATAGGACAGGAGCCTACCGCAGAGGGCCTCTGAAAGGCTTTACCCTGCAGTATATAAAGGCAGATGCTGAGACTCATAACCAAACTTTGGGGAGAGTGCAGGGAACCTCAGGTTTTCTTATCTTGTCTTTTTGTCCACTATAAACACTGTATTGTGCAGTGACACCTACTTTATAATTTCTGCCTCTGCCCCTGAACTTCCAGTTGGCTTTTTATGCTGTTGCTGGGCAATGGCCCTCTGAGACTTGTTCCTCCCCTAATTTTTTTTCTCCTGTCCCTTCAGCTTCACTTCCCTTTCCATCTTTATTCAGTAGTACAGGAAAAAAAAAAAGACAGAAGATTACAAATAAAACAGTTCCCAAATAGTCTCCAGTCAAGGTCTCACTTCCTTTGTCAGTATACTGCTTTGGTCATTTTGAGGTGCTGACAATTTTTCAAATAATGAACGATCCTAGTTTAGTTGAGGTAGATGATGAATAAATACTAGTTTGGGGCCTTTAGGCTATGATTAAACCTAATTTTTTCTTTTCTTATAAAGTCATCAGGAGCAATTTTCTTAGAACTTTAGAGCCTTTTCATGCTTTGCCACCTTTCAGGCTCTCCCGGTGGATGCTCTTGACCTGGGGTAAAAAGAACAAGTACTCATGACAAATCTTTTGTAACATGCTTTCAAATTTGATTAGATCAGTGATCACATGAAATATATCTTTATGTTTTTCTTTTGTAGTCAGTGAACAGATCAAAAGAAAAGTGTGTTTGGGGTTCTCAGAATGTATTTCCTCAGTATCTTGTAGTCACTTTGACAAAAGATAAGTGGTCACTCCAAGACCCATTGCTATAAGTGAGGGAGTTTGAATCCATTGTTTCTCTATATTCTCATGGTTTTCAGAGTTGCTAAGTCATGCAACTATCAATGTGCAGTTCTTACAGTTGGGAATACACTCATTGAACTTCATTATTCTCTCTTCCCCGTTCAGAATTCTGTGAAACTACCACGTACTCTTCCATTCTTTCTGCACCCCAAAGCTCAAGATGTCAATTTGTCCATGACCCATGCAGAAACTCACCCACAGGCTCAGAACTTTTAGGACCTTACCACAACAACTGTAACTTGAATTGTAAGAAGAAATCCTTTTCATCATATTGTGGTCCTAAGAATTTGCTTCTGTGATGGCGTTAGTTATTTCATGAAGTTGGGCTTATCATAATGGGTGAGGTTTCCTGTGGAAAAGCAGAACTTGGGTTAAAATTATTGGCATAGCAGGGTATTTAAGGAGAGGCAGAAGTTTGAAGCAGTTCTTTTGAGGTCATTCTTACACTGAAAATGGGCTCTCCTTCACAAAGCTACCTGTGGTTCAGCTATCACAGCACAAAGAGAGCAGGCTGATTTAGAATTCAAGACACAATAGCTGGTATCAGGAAGCCCTGCCAAGTAGAATCTATGATGATGCCTAATATTCCTGTGTCAGCCTTTGATTTGTGCCTTTTGACTAAGCTCCCCCTTCTTTTTCTAATGCCCCTTTGTACTTGGCACCCTAACTCTACCTGTAGAATCCTCCTACACCACCCAGTGTGAGGCTCTTGCGATATTAATAACAAGTACCCAGGGATTCATCAGCACTGGACACGTGTTGCTTTGCCTCTGCTTTTTCTTATTTTATTTTATTTTATTTTATTTTATTTTATTTTATTTTATTTTATTTTATTTTATTTTATTTTATTTTATTTTATTTCATTTTATTTTATTTTATTATTTTATTTTTTTATTTTACTTTACTTTTTTCTTTGAGATAGAGTATCAGGTAGCCCAGGCTATCTTCAGCTCACTATATAGACAAAGATGGCCTTGAACTTCTGATCTTTCTAGCTCTACTTCTGAAGAGCCTGTCTTGTAGGTTTTTGTCACCATGTCAGGCCCAGGCATTTGTTCTAAAGACTTTAAACATTAGTCATTTTAACCAAACAAAGACAATACTAATACTAGTGTTAATTATCACAGAACAGTGTGGGAAGAAACAGAGAGATTAATTAGTTTATCTCTGCTCAGCTGACCAGGAAGTAGCAAAGCTGGTATTGTCTGTCAATGCCTCCTGGCTACAGAGCCCAGACTGTTGACTGAGTCCATCATTGTTGTTCTCCAATTCTCTGCTGTAGACCCTCAGAAGCTGTCATTTCACTGCCATCATTTTGTTTGAAAATCATCTGTGTTTTCATCCAACCTACTCTACTTCTAGGAGAGTGATTTATTTTTAATTTAGCTTGTTTTTTTTTCTGCCCTCCTTAATTTAAATATTTTAATTTTGGCAATGTCATGTATGAGTTCTGTGTTATATCATTTCTACTCATTTCTCTACCTTGACCAACATTTCTCATGTTCTCCATCATTCTCTCTCAAATCTTTGAGTCCATTTAGTCTGGAATGTTTGAGTGTGTGTTTAGAGTTGACTGCTTGGGATCAGGTAACCCATCAGGGGACTCATCCCTGGAAAAAGATGGATTCTCCCTTTCTTGACAGTGCTTACTTGTCTGTTGCTATTCATTTAGGCGTAGGGCCTTCTCATATTCCCCCATTCATGTTGGCATGCCAACTGATGTCATTGTGCTGGCACAAGAACCCTCCAAACACTATAGGTTATTTACATTTCCCTGAACACAGAACTTGGAGAAGCTGAATTGAAGCTGACCTCTAAGAGTCCTTCCTTAGGATAAACTACCATAGTGTTTATGGTATTATGTAAGCTACCAAGAGAAAAGAACAATCAGTAGTTCTTCCCAGCTCTAGTGCTTATGAACCACAACATTTATCAGTATGCCAAAATATCGCCAAGAGTGCAAAAATCGCACTTGTATCTTGGGGAAAAACAAAAGTCATCTAATTAGATTTAAGGTTGCTCAGTAGGGGGTAACTAATGCCTAGTAATGTAAATCTAGGGTCCTTTGTGAGGCCATGGACCCTGCTGAAGTCATGCACCTACTGCTGCCGCTTTCATAAACCAGTGTATGTCCCGTCTGCATTCTCAAGAAGTACTGATTGAATCAGTTCATCTTTTTAGCTTCTTTCACTACAGTCGCATGTATATGATGACCCCATAGTGTCAAATAAATATGTATATGTTGTGGCCGACGGGTATGCTGTTAACACATTTGCTCTCAAACACTCCTTCAAATTATGAATCATAATATTTACTGCATTGTCCAAATGAAACAACCATTCAGCCAGTATTTATTGATGTAATTCCCTCCTACCATTTTACAAGTCATAAACCTATTACAGAAAGAAGGCGAGGTGACAGAGGTGTAAATTACCATAGACTGAAGAAATTAACATGTGCTGCCAGGAGTATGTATCTACTTGGGGACCTGAAAAGCCCTGAGGATGACTGAGGGGTGTCATCCATTCTTTTCAATCACTGCTTCATAACTTTTGCCCAGCTGAGGGACTTGGAAGTCAAAACAGCCTCTCACGGAGGCCAGTTCCAGAAAGTAAAAGAAAGTCTTTCTCACCTCCTCCTGTGAGCCCTTCCTTCTTTGCTTCCTAACTTTCCCCATTTAAACAGAGGATTCAAAAAGACATTAAGCTAAGTAATTTCATTTTTATAATTTAATTTTCATTTTATGCTGTAGTTTGAATGAGCTCTTCATTTATTTGTTTAATAATCCTAAGCTTTCACTAATGTTTTCCTGAATTTTATAATCTATTCTAATGTGGCATACTTTCTTTTTAATCTAATAGCAAAACCAGCATCCTTCTACTATGAAATAGTAATGTACCCATGAGGCTGGGTACTTAATGATAGTTTTCAAGCATTCACAAGGCCACATGTTACCTGCCCCCACCTTCTGCATCCTTCTGTATATTTTCCTCCTTTCTTGCTTCAGCTTGCCCTTTTCTTCCAGGAGTATAATATGAAAACAACTTCTTATATGTTTTTTCTCTGTACCTTGTATTGTAATGGTCACATTGCTGTTGTAATATTGATTTGGAAAACCCATTGCATGCCAGTGTATAACAGAAATCTGAATCTTGCTGGAGGGAGTTATTTCATCTTTATTGAGGTGATTTACAGAGAGCTTTCTACTCAAATGAAATGCTCAAAAATGAAGGGAGGGGACATGCCCTGAAACCAAACCATGCCTGACTCTCAAGCAGCCAGCCCTAGGAACAGAGAGATTCTATTAGCATCCCAAGCTTACATTTCTCTCTTCCTTCATTTTCTGAATGAATGATGTGAGTCACTGCACTTTACATTAGCCAGTGAACATGTTTATGAAACTTACAGGTGACCTTGCAATGTCTGTTTCTTTCATATGAATGACAAGTAATTTAGAACTCATCAATGAGACCTCTATTTTTATTACAATACTTATATTAACCTTTAAGAACTTTCTGCATGTATATAGTATGTTTATCATATTTGCCCCATTTCCTCAATTTCCCCTCCTACCCACATCTTTATCTTCTCTATAACACAGTGAGTCTAGTTTGTGCGGCCTGTATACTCATGAGTTTTGGGATCATCCACTGTAACATAGTCATGACACACCAGGGGCCAAACCCTTACAGAAAATTGTCTCTCCTGCCCCAAGCAGTTTTCAACTGTCAATAAATGTTTAGCTGGAGGTGAGGGTTTGTGAATAGGTCACCTTCCATGCTACAGTGTTGACTAACATGATCTTGTTCAGGCAACCACAGCTGCTATGAGTTCATAAGCCTGTCATACCAAGACGATACAGTTTTACCCTGGTCTGCCATACTCTCTCATTCTCACAGTCATCCTGCCCCCTCTTCTTCCAGTACTCCTAAGTACTGAGAGGAATGGGATGTGGTGTAGATGTTTCCGTTTATGGCTAAGTGCTCCACTAGCACTTATTCTCCTCACTTTGGACAGTTGACATTTCTGCTTGAATTGCTGTCTACTAAACAAAACATCTTCTCTTTTGAGGTGTGAAAGTTGCACTGATTTATGGGTTTAGATAGATGAATTTAGAGGGTTTGATACTATGTTTATTAAGCAGAATAATTATAGTACGTTAACCTCTGAAGCCTGTGTGTTCCCTAACCAATGGTTTCTCGGCCAGATTAACAACATGAGGTATGCATTTCTTCCAGTGTAGTAGACCTTAAATTCAATAAGGAAGAGTTTGGGTACCCCTATAACATCCATGCTACAAATGCACTCCTGGGCATATTATGCCAGGCCGGTCATATTTTAGTGAAGAATCTGAGTAAGACTATGGGTGATTTTTCTCCCCTAGTAGCTTGCAAATCACTTTCTGATACTACTAAAGCAAACTTTCAGGGTAGAAGATTCTAAGGCACCCTCTTAAGTAAAAAATGCAGGGCCCCACAATATTTAGTTTTGATAGAGAAGAAAACACTTTAAAATGTATATACACACACACACATATGTATGTATATATATATATATATTATATATATTACAATGTAGGAATTGTTTTTTAGTGTTTGTCCACACAGTGTTTGAAAAACTCTCACTTTGGCTTCTAATATTCATCTACAAGTGGAGAAAGAACATTGATTGATACATGAACTGTTCTTTAGTTCCTACAGTATTTGTGAGTTCACCCAGGGTATTATTTTTATTTGATGCTATTTTGCTTGGTTCTCAGCAGGATTCCCTCAAATGGCTCAAAGGAAGGTAAGATGATATATTTGGCATTTCTCAAGTATATTTTAGATAGGAAGATGGGTGCATTTGATAAAGAGGATATAATATATTATTTTTCTTCTAACAATTCATCAACAAATGTTTTCTAGGCAGGTGACATCCATGGGCTATCCCATCTATATATAATCCCATCCTCTAAAACTATGGACAGGAAAGATTAGATGTCATCTCAGCTTACTTTGGGAACATTACCTGTGATCAGCTTTTCATTAAGAAACATCTTGCATCAGTGAGACGGTGCAGCAAGTAAAGGTGCTTCCAAGATCTCAGTTTAATCCCACATGGTGGATGAACATAAGTGAATTCCTCGAGTTGTTCTCTGATTTGCACATACAATTTGCAGTAATTGGTTCTCTCAGTCCTCACGGGATCTGCGGAAGGAACTCAGGCTGTCAGCTTGGCGACAAGCATGTTTTTCCATGAGCTATTTCTCTGGCCCTCAAACGGCTCTAATGACTGTTTTTTGTCCCTGCAAAATGCCTACATTGAAACTGTTCCCCAATACAGTAGAATTAAATAGGCAAGGCCATTAGAAGTTGGTGAAACTATGAGGGTAAGAGGAATCATGCTATTATAAAACAAACATAAAGCAGTTTGTGTGCCCTGTCCACCATGTAAAGATATAGGAAAAGTGCCAGTGTGAATAAGAGAATAGCCATCATCCTGTTAACACCTGTTCCCATCTGATTTCTTGATATGGTTTGTTTTCTCCACCAATTAAAGAATTAAAGGCAAGGGGTAAAAAAACTTAGACAAAGAAGGTAGTAAGAGGTAACAAACTTTATTACAAATGAGGAAACACACAGAGAGAGGGTGGGAAGGGTAAAGGGAGGATGAGGGAGAGACAGAGATAGGGAAATGGAAAAAAGACACAGAGAAGACTCCAGTTGAGTAGAACAGAGTCAAGACTGGATATTTTTTTCTTCCTTTGGAGGTCTGGGGATAGTTAGTATTTTTCAGTGGTATGGGGCAGTCCTGATTCCTAATTTTGGATTGTTTAGCTTAAGGAAAGCAACACTGGTAAGCTCACAGCTTCAGGTAAGTATGTTCACAACCAGCCTTAAACATATTTGGTGAGCATGGACTGGTCTACCAGAAAGGGAGTCCTTGCTGTGTGTAGGAAAAGCTGATATCTTAGGTCAGAAGGGTGAAATAGAAGCCAGAAGATGTTTTCTTTACTTGTCTATAATTCCTTTCCCTTTCTATCTGCCTGTTAGGGGGTTGTCTAGCTTCTATTCCACATTATGATCTAAACCTTCTACATCTGAGCCTCCAGATTCCTGTGCTTAATGGCTTAATATACACTTCATATTTCTGTGTTTAGAAATCATTGTTTTGTTAGGGTAGCCCTGGTGGAAAAAAAATATATGGATATGTTTATCCAGGTAAGTGTTGGATTCCTGCAAAGAAGGATTTACTCACCATTCAATCACAGTTCTTGTAACTCTATAAGAGTTTCTGAGAAGCTGTAGGATCTTCTTTTAAGTAGTTTCTATTAGTGTAGTTTCATTTTGCTTTTTGGTGTGTGAGGCTTTTTTTTTTTTAAGAGACAGGATTCCACTGCCTGTCCTGGACTCAGTTTGTTGACCAGGCTGGCCTCCAACTCACAGCAATCTGCCTGCCTCTGCCTCCCTGAGCGCCCGGCTTCCAAATGTCCTACTTTCAACCACTCTTTGTTATTATTTACTCAGTTTAGCAGATTAAATATGTATTCAATATTTTCAATCACTTGTGTGCCTACACACATGCAAATAACCATGCACACTTGCTCATGAATCACACACATATACGTGCAAAAGAACAAAAAAGAAAGAGGGATGGGATTCTCTCAGGTAAACTGGAGGAGAGAGCCAAGTCTCTACACTACCAGCAGAGTCCTTCTGGCCAGCATGACGGCCATGGTGACAACAACCCTGCCAGTGATGCCTGTCCCTCATGTTCCTCCTCCTGCATCCTACTTAAAAAAAAAAAAAAAAAAAAAAAAAAAAAAAAAAATAGCAGCCATTTTGTCTAGTATTGGCATTTAGTGAGGAATATGGGGAAGTTAAGCTTCTAAAGAGAAAGGCACTTGTTGAAGGTTGAAAGTTACTGTTATTGCTATTATTCCCTATTATGACACAAGCCACTCCTTTTGAGCTTTTCATTTCCTGTAGATTACCACATGTGTAGTAGTGGTTGAGAGGCTACATTCACTCCATGTGATGCTGAGCCCTGAAAGCCTGCAGAAACAAGCTCTGGTCATGAAATCAACAGGTAACTGGATAAAATTTATCTCCATCGCATGTACCCAACACTCATCTTCATGCTGAAAAGCATCAAAAACGACACATTTCACAGGGCTTTGTTTACAAACAGAGCTCACATTTTTGGTTTATGTACACTAAATCCCACTGGACCCACTTTGCCCCTGCCAACTCTTGGTTTTTCCAGAAGTTAAATCCATATTGAAAATATAAATTTTAAGTTTAGAGAGATTGCTCAGTGGTGGGAGCACCTGATGTGCATGCATGAGGATCCAAGTTTGCATCCTCAGCATTCATATAAAAGCTGCATTTGATTGTGGGCATCTATGACTTCAGGGAAGGGCAGAGACAGGAGGATCAGTTGGAGTTACTGGTTGTGAGCCTGCTCTGGGAAACAAGGTCGAGAATTATAGAATAAGGACAAGGATGTGCAAGACACACACACATCTGAAAGCCATGTAATATAAGATAACCATACTAAAATCCACAGATCTAAAGACGCTAAACAACAAAGAAGACTCTAGGGAGGATGCTTAATTCTCAATCAGAAGGGGCAAACAGGATAGATACCAGCTGAAGAGGGGGAACAGGGTGAGAGCCTACCACAGATGTTCTCTGAAAGACTCCACCCAGCAGGGGATCAAAGCAGACACTTACAGCAGCCAAACTTTGGGAAGAGCACAGGGAAGAAGAGGGGGATAGAAGGACCCTGAAGGCTCAGGAGTTCCACAAGGGGAACAACAAAACCAGAATTTCTGGGCCGAGGGTGCCCTGTAGACTAATGCACCAACCAAGGATGATGCATGGAGAGGACCTAGACTCCCTGCTCAGATGTAGCCCATAAGCAGCTCATTCTCCAAGTGGGTTCCCTAATAAGGGAGGCAGGGGCTATCTCAACAAGAACTCTGTTGCCTGTTCTTTGATCACTCCCCATGGTGGCTTTCCTTGCAGGCCACAGTAGAAGAGGACCCTGATGAGATGGTATGCTGGGTTCAGATAGTAGGTGAAGAGGGCTCCCTCTTTCAGAGAACCAGGGGAAGGGCATGGGGGAAGAGGGAGGGAAGGTGGGACCTGTAGGAGATGAGGGAGTGGGCTACAATTGAGATGTAAAGTGAATAAATTGTAAAAAAAAATAAATAAACAAATAAAAAGTAATAATAATAACAATAAGAAGTAGAACATTTGATAGGATGTCTCTTTTCCCAATTTACTTAAAAATAAACCAATACAATTGGAAAATATCCAGAACTTGAGGAATAATGGGATCGAAAGAAAGTGGAAGGATGGAGACAAAGAGATGTTAGGGAGGGGATCACAGTGATGTTAGGGAAGCAACAGGAGCATCATAAAGATCACACATAAGCACTCCCATGTTTTGTGGTAATTGATGAGGTGGAGGAGCCTCTTTGCAGTCAGCATCCTTATGAGGTGGAGATAGGGACAGAGGAGTACACAAGAGAGATACCGCATGTCTCTCTGGTCCCATTGGTATTGTGCTACTGAAGCTATTGCATCAGGGAAAAAAAAGTCCCTGCAATAAAAGCCTGAAGTGAAGGAACAAAGCTCCAGCCTTTCCTCTGAATGTCCAGCATCCAACCCTGAAAGAAAAAGGTAGTTTTTTGCAAACTTATACTTAGATTAACTAAAAGAAAATGTTGATCAGTTTAGGTACCTGATTCTAGTGTAGACTGTTCCAGCAGTTTTCCATGCCACCTGGAAGAGAGAGAAATGTGTCATGTTTGTTTTGGGATAGAAGGTGAAGGTACTTTTTATTGAAGTGAGGTTTCACACTACAGTATGGGCTATCCTAGATCTCAGTATCCAACTCAAGTAATATTAATTTTGCAAGCTACCTATGTTTGGCTTCCGAATGCTATATTTACAGGAATGCGGCACTTAATTCTTTTTTTCCCCTTTTCCTTGAGGGTTTTTTTTTTATTAATTACATTTTATTCACTTTGTAGCCCCATAAGCCCCTCTCTCCTCCCCTCTCGATTCCACCCTCCCTCCCCCTTCTTCACTCATGCCCCTCCCCAAGTCCACTGATAGGGAAGGTCCTCCTCTCCTTCTTTCTGATCCTAGTCTATCAGATCACATCAGGAGTGGCTGCACTGTCATCTTCTGTGGCCTGGTAAGGCTGCTCCCCCCCCTCAGGGGGAGGTGATCAAAGAGCAGGCCAATCAGATTATGTCAGAGGCAGTTCCTCTTCCCATTACTTATTTCAATTTTAAAAATTTATTGTTTTAATTTTTAAAATTTCTTTACTTAATTTTTGCTATCTAAGGTGGAAAGGGAATCAATGCGTGGAATCTTCCAGAGGAGCCTGCTTCCAAAGACATCTGCATTTACATGCAAATACCCACACATTGGCATTAAAATACACAGGATTTGAAAGTGTATACATTAGAAGGACATTTTTTTTAGTATTAAGAAGGCATATTACTACCGTGGCAGGTAGCTCAGTGGTACAATGTTTTAACAACATGTAGCCCTGGGTTCAATCCCCAGTAGGGCTCCCAACTCAGTTTTTTTCTTTGTGAATGTGAAAAGTATTTAAATAGTGTGTAGTATGCACAGCATGGTTTGCTTTTGCTCACTTTTGAGTTTTTCTCTCATCCCAACACTCAAGATCTTCCTTGTGTGTTCAGAATGTTAGCAGAGTCCCTAAGCAGAGAATGGAGGTGGGAGTTAAAATCCCATTGTGTGGTTCAATATCTGAAAATCTGTACCTTCCTTGCCCCATGTTATTTCCAAGAGATAACCATCAATAGCCTCTATAACAGAACAACACACTAGGTTTGTGTGGCTCTGGGGACTGCAAAGGGTGGATACTGGATCTTGCCTTCTGCTTGTGACTTTGTACTCAATATATTCTTTAGACTGAGCCATTTCCTTTTAGGGTCCATTGTTAACCATTGAAGGACAAGGTCCTCATACCGTGTAAACGAGGACTGAATATCAAACTAAAGGCTGCTGTTGTTGTTCTTTATTTGAATTCCCAGATTGCCATGATTTTCCTGTTATTTAGGGTAAGTGCCAGAGGACTTGTTCATTAGATAGCATTTGGAAATGTTGGCAGGAAATTAAATTTGCAAAACAGGAGGAAAACTATGGTAGAACATCTTTGTGGATGGGCAAAAGCAAGGAAATTGAGTGTTGGGGGTTTTCTTTTTTCTTTTTTGTAGCAGTCTTCCCTTGAGATGGTGATTTGAAGCACACATAGTTGCTGCTTATCAGGAGTCACACCCAAATGGTCAGTGAGATATTCATTCTTCAGACCAAAGGATATCCTCACAAGGTGTGCCTTCAGACACTGAGGCCTAAAGCAACAAAACGTGTCAGCATTAGGTGGTTTTTGCTGAGCAGGATCCTGCTGTTGTTTGTTCATTTGCAGTTTTTAGAACTGATGATGTGAAGACACACTCAGACACACAACACAAAGGCACACACAAGTGAAAACAAGAAAGAGAGTGGTTGGGAAGAAGATGAGGGCCAGAAGAAGTGAGGGTGAATACGGAGATTGAGGGTAAATATGGTAACAGTACCTTGTATACACGTATGGAATTGTCAAAAAAGTAGATCATTTTCACAGGGGATAGTTTTGCATATAAATTATTTCTGAGTATTGAGGAATTTACAAGTTATTTATGTTAGCCTCTCATTCAGTCCTTTATAGTCTCACATTTATAACAAGTAAGACTCTGGTTATATAAGTCCACTCTCAGACTTATTGATTATTGACTGACGGTAATACAGTACTCTCCTCTTTCCCTCTTGTTGGAAACAAGGAAAAGAAATTTGTTCTAAGTACTGCCATTTTGTTCCAGAACATAATGGCTCTTCTTAACCACAACACCTGCTATTCATCCTTTGTTCCCCAAAACATAACGACTGCTCCTAATCCCAGCTCCTCTATCCTTCACTCTCCAAAACATAATTACTATTCATAACTATAAAAGAACAAATGAATTTGATTGGTTGGACTGTAAAACCAACATTCTGTATCAGTTGACATTGATCTACCACATAAGGAAAGGCCTTATCCCTAAATCCTGGTTGGTGTAAAAATATAATAATAACACGGCACAGAAATGTATGGTTTGCAAGCTTAAATACTCTGTGATATTCTGGCTTGGGGTTGCAGTTCAGCTTTCAAGTCTGTTCTGTATCCCCGATCTATCAGTAGTGGCTTAATTATTACACGTTTTTGTCATCTGCATTGACTTTGTGTTTCAGTTGTGTTGGATCTAAAAGGACTCCATAACATGTCTTATTTCTGACCTTAGACATAGGAGCAAGTCCTTCTCAGAAATGACAGGTTCTGTACGGAGGAAAGAGAGTATGCTCCAAAAATGCAATACACTTAGTTACATGTTGTTCACCTGCTTAGCTGTGGAGGATAGATTTGTGATCTGTGCTTGTTCAAGAAGAAAATTACTTGATCCCAAAGGTCACGCTATCTGAATCCATAAGATGATTATGTGTTAATATTGGAGTGAAAAGCTTTTTTACTGCCAGGCTATTAAAAAAAAAAAAAAAAAAAAAAAAAGCTGAGTTTTGTTTTTGTCATGTACATACACACACAGATCCTGGTTTTGATAGAATAATTGCTATTTAGAAATGAGCAGGTTGGATGGTAAAATGACTGCCCTCATCTTTAGAGCTACCAGTCTCAGTCTGACAAGTAAAAAAAGAGAGGGGATATTTTAATATAGGCTTAAGAAAAAGAGAGGTGTTTAGAATAAAGTAGGGTATATCCAACCATGATGAGGACTTCTCAAGGGAGAGTTAAAAATAATTGTTTTTATGTTAGCCATATATACTATTTTGATGATTCTCAATTTGCATCTCAAAAGGTTGCTATGGAATCTTCTTTTTTCCTTTCTCTTTGATTAATGTGACAAGTCCAGTGTCTCTGGAAATGCTGTGCATAGAGTTATAATTTGTTTGGAACCAGAACTACAAGTGGTTTAGTCCAAGTCTTTTCCCAATACATGGGCTAATGGGGCAGTCTCTAGGATTGCACTGAGAAGAGGACAGACCTAAGTAGTTGTTAATTGATCAGGAAACCACGTTTCTTCTTTGGTCAGAGGCTTCAACTAGATTCTAGGGTCAGAGGCTTTTGACCCATCTCATGTACCAAGATGTTTCCAGTCTTTCTATCCTGCCTAGAAAGAACTTTGATAAAGAATTTATGAAGCGTAAACCAGAAATTTCATACCCAGGAATTCATGTAAATTCACACACATGAGGGAGATCTTTTCTTTATTTTCTTTATTTTTTTTTTGTTTTTGAGATTTACTTTTACTATAACATTTCTCCCATCATGTTTATCTCTTTAGATGCCCCCATTCCTCTCTCTACTTTCCTTTGAATTCAAAACCTCTTATTTGTTTTACTAATTGTTATTGCCTACATGTAAGCATATAAGTATATGTATATAGACAAATACTCTTGAATATAACCGGTTGAGTCCACACAATGCTCCCTGCATGTATATTTTCAGGGCTGACCATTCAGAACTGGGAACCAATTTGTGTGTTGTCCCTGGGAAAGGCCACCTCATCTATTCTCAGCTTTTCTCAGCTGCCCATAGTTCTTTGTGTAGTGAGGCCTCATGGGATTTGGAGGTATTTTTCTTTTTAGCAGTGAACCTAGAAACCATTTATGCTATTTCTAATTTTTTCCAGGTAAAAGTGCAGTGTTCACCCAAGCCACTAATTAGCTGAAAACTAAGCTTCATTAGGTCACTTGCTCATTTCTTTTTTATTACTAATTTACCTTGATTTAGGTAAAATTCCAAATTATATTCTAACAGCCTGCAAGAGCAGCAGCTAAATTAACGCAAGAGAGCAGTTTGGATGTGGACATTATCTTTCTTCCTTTATGCTTCCGTATAATGAAGTCATGCTTTATTGTCAGAAGCAAAAGAAGCCATGGAATAAATACATCACTAACACATTTATCGGGGTATCATTGATCTTTAGTCATGAGAGAGGGAGAGAAGGAGGGAGAAAGAAAGAGAGAGAGGGAGGATGAATATGAGCTTGCTTTTCAAGGTTGCTGATTAAAATATAAGTAAAATGTTTTATTAGTAACTTAAAACATTGACACCAGTTAAAGGTTCAACCCATAACTAGTGTTTTGTGTTGTTTTGATTTTTTGTTGGTTTTTTTTTTTTTTTTTTTTATTAAGAATGTGTTTTTAAACAGAGTTTTCTGATAGTTCCAATTATGGTGTATCATCCTAGGTGTTCCAATCACTTGGAAAAGAAACCTGACTGGGGTAAGGACATTAACCTTGACCTTCCTATCATACCTACAAACTAAAAGTCCTAAGAGTTCAAGAGCCTCCCTCCTCCTCTACTTACTGTCAGGGAGAAAATCATCCTTCAGATGGGCTTAGTACTGTAGCCTGTTATTAATGACTATAAAGTTATGGAGCTTTGCTTTATAGCTTCTGTGCATCAAGGACTGTAATTATGGACCTAGGCTTAAAAGAACTCCTGTTAAGCTTGCAATTGTATGACAGAGTAAAAACTAAATTAAAAAAAAAAAGTGCAAAAAAAAATCTTTATGCCTTTCAGAGACCCAGGAAGAAAACAGCAATCTGTTTGTTGGCAAATGACAACTGTTATTTCTGAAGTATATATGAGATAGGGAAACAAATTTATACTGCAGTACTGGGGATACTCTTCTGTCTAAGTTGTTTTTCCTGTTGCTATATGATAAAATACTCTGTCAAAAGCAACGTTGGGAAGAAAGGTATTGTTTTGGCTCAGGATTGAACTTGAGGCTGTCAGGAAGTGGAGAACAGTGGTGCCTGGGCTGCCTTCTTTTCATCAAGCCAGGACCCAGGAATGTTACCACCCGCTTTTACAGGGGGTCATCTACCTAGATAAGCCCCTGGAGAAAATCCTTCACTGGTATACGTAGAGGCTAATCTAACCTAGACAATTTCTTTCAGATGTTCCTAGAGGTTAAGCCAAGCTAGAGGTAGGCCAGAGGTTAATCTACTGTAGGTAGGTTCTCACTGGTGAGTACAGGCCTACACACACTTGACTGAGCTTGGAAGGGTGTGAAGCTTCACCTTCTTGTCAGACCTACCAATTAAATGTCCTAAGAGTTTAAGAGTCCCTTCCCCTACTTCCTCATATACACATTTATACATCATAAGCCTGATAACCTGAATTCTTTTGTTGTTGTTTTTGTTTTGTTTCAAAATAGCATTTCTCTGTGTAGCCTTGGCTGTCCTGGACTTGCTTTACAGTCCAGGCTAGCCTTGAATTTATAGTGATCCACCTGCTTCTGCCCCTCTGAGTTCTGCGATCAAAGTTGTGTGTCACCACGCCTGGCTGACAACCTGAATTCTATCCCAGGTAAAAAGCCACATGTACTGTGCACATTTACAATCTCAGAATTTCTATAGTGAAATGAGAGCCTTGGTTAGAGAATCATTACCAGTGTTGTGGTCCAGCTAGCGTAGAGTAGACTGGTAAGAGACTCTGTCTCAAGGAAGTAGAAAGTGAAAACTGGCTCCTGAGAGCAACCATCCGACTTCCACATGCATGCCAGGGCACATGAGTACCCATACTCTCATACACATCATCTATGCACACTCATACATATACACACAAATAACTAGAAAGAAATGGATTCATTAGCTAGGACGTAGGAACATTAAAAACCAACAGCTATGAAATGTTAGTATTTGGAATTAGATTTCATAAAATATTATTTAGCTTATTCAAATAGAGTGATATCATTTAGAAATGAAAGCAGTAGTCAACCCCTACTCTTTTCTTGTCTTCTTTGTTTGTGGTGGTGGGATCAAACCCAAGGTTTGACCTTTATCCATCACTATGCCAAATTTTCACATAGAGTTACAATAGGTCAATCTAAACCAGCATTTTTTCATTTCATTTCCTTTGTTCCTTCCTTCGTTCCTGCCTGCCTCCCTGCCTGCCTGCCTGCTTTTCTTTTAGAGGGAACACACGTAATGTGGTGTGAGTGTGAAGATCTGAGGGCCACTTTCAGAAAGTGGTTCTTTTCTTATCCCATGAAGGTCCATTGGATGCAATTGAGTTGGCTTTTTAGCAAACAACCCTACTCACTGAGCCATCCCAATACCCAATGGACCAGAAATTTCAACTAAAAACACTTCAAAGCCTCAGCGTCTGGATATGGGCTTTTGGTCAGAGAGGAAGCTCCCACTCTGGATAATCTCTTTGTGTGTGCATGCTAATTCAGTTCCTGGCAGGGCATGGGGTAATTGAAAAAGAAATATTTGGAGCAGGGTCAGCTAACTTGCTAAGGACCTGTTGTAAATATTTTAGGCATTGTGGACCAGACAATCTCTGTCACAGCTACTTAACTTTGCCATTGTAGTACACAAGCAGCTATGGACAATACCTAAATGAATGAGAGTGGCTGTCTTCCAAGAAATCTTTGTTTAAGAAATAGGGCTGGCCCTAATCCAAGGGCTGCAGCTTACTGACCCTTCAACTAGAGCAATGGCTGCTGGTCAACCCACTGGCAGTCATTGGCCATATTAAGCTAGAAGATGTTTTTTTTCTACATGTTATTTCTTATTTGTTAATTTTGATTTTTGCATATAAACCAAGAGAATTTTACAAGCAAATACAGAATCTGATATCTGAAAAGTATACTAAGATCTGTTACCTCATAACCATAGCATTGTGTTCCACTGAATAGGCCTTTGTCATACTCATTGTTCCCTTGAGACTTCCAGAGGTCTGGTACCACTGCTCCAATTATGTAACCTGTTCTGTACTTGAACTTAGCCTTGAAAGCACTTTATATAAGTCCCACCCTATTTCCTGTTTTTAGTCTCTACCCTTGAAAGGTTTCTTCTGTTGCTTTGCAGAGTCTGATGTATCAGACATATAGAGCTGTGCTGTACCAGGGCTACAGAAAGCATGAATAGCTTAACCGTAGAAGTAAGGAACCACTGAGCATGCTCATTTCATACACAGTTCCTACACAGAATACCACATATCCACTTCTCCCCCACCACTCTTTCTTTTTCATTCCCAAGCAAAGATCCATAAAAAGGTATTTATTTTTCTGCTTATGACCATTTATACATGTGGTGTTGATGAAAGATGCAGCCTTTACCTCAAAGGGAATAAAAGATAGTTTATTCTGGAACCAAATGTGAGTGATACTGGCCTAGGAACAAAGCTTTGGGTTATCCTAAAAAAAAAAAAAAAAAGCATATTGCAACATAGTAATTATTTAAGGAAATTTGTATAGTAACAGAAGTGTATAAATGAGGACACCTTTGCAATCCATTGGGTGAAATCCCAGGTAGAACAGTTTCAGCAAAAGAGGAAACCTGTCTTCACTGTCCTTGGGTGTTGTATGAAGGAATTCTTATCTTTTGGAGCTGAGTCCTCCTAAGAATACGTTTGAAAGTTTTTATGTGCTTGCCTGTGTGTGTCTGTCTTCTGTGTGTGTGTGTGTGTGTGTGTGTGTGTGTGTGTGTGTAGGTCGGAGGACAACATGAGAAGGTCAGTTTTTTCCTTCCACCATGGGAGTCCAAGGAACCAATTTCCTGTTGTCAGTCATAAGGGCATACACCTTTACTCGCTGAACTGCCTAGTGGCTCCATATTTAAAGTTCTGAGTCATGAGAAAGTGAGGTTAGGCATAGCAGTGGACAATGGTTTTCCAAGGGACTAAAAGTACCACAAGATACATGGGCTCTGATCTGCAAATTTTTAATTTTAATTTTTTTTATTCATTATACTTTATTTACTTTGTATCCCCCTGTAGTTCCCTTCCTCCTCCCCTCCCACTCATCCCCTTCCTCCTCCTTCTACGTGCATGCCCCTTCCCAAGTTCACTGGTAGGGGAGGTCTTCTTTTCCTTCCTTCTGATCCTAGTCTGTCAGGTCTCATCAGGAGTGGCTGCATTGTCTTCCTCTGTGTCCTCGTAAGGCTGCTCCCCCCTTAGGGGGAGGTGATCAAAAAGCAGGCCAATCAGTTCATGTCAGAGACAGTCGCTGTTCCCATTACTATGGAAGCCACTAGGAGACTGAACTGTCCTGGGCTACATCTGTACAAGGGTTCTGGGTTACCTCCATGCATAGTCTTTGGTTGGACTATCAGTCTCAGGGAAGACCCACGTACCCAGATCTTTTGGATCTGTTGCTCTCCTTGCGGAGCTCCTGTCCCCTCCAGGGAAACAGAACTAAACAAAGAATTCTCCATAGAGGACTATTGAATGGCAGAGAAACACTTAAAGAAATGTTCAACGTCTTTAGTCATCAGGGAAATGCAAATCAAAATGACCCTGAGATTTCACTTACACCATCAGAATGCCTAAGATCAAAAACTCAAGTGACAGCACATACTGGAGAGGTTGTGGAGAAAGGGGAACCCTCCTCCACTGCTGGTGGGAATGTAAACTTGTACAACCACTCTGGAAAGCAATCTGGCTCTTTCTCAGACAATTAGGAATAGCTTTCTCAAGATTCAGCCATACCACTTCTAGTCATATATCCAAAAGAGGCTCAAGTACACAATAAGGACATTTGCTCAACCATGTTTGTAGCAGCTTTATTTGTAATAGCCAGAAGCTGGAAACAACCAAGATACCCTCACCTGAAGAATGGATACAGAAATTGTGGTACATCTACACAATGGAATATTACTCAGCAATGAAAAACAAGGAAATCATGAAATTTGCAGGTAAATGGTGGAAAATGGAAAGGATAATCCTGAGAGAGCTATACCAGAAGCAGAAAGGCATACACAGTATATACTCACTCATATAGACATAAAATATAGGATAAACCTACTAAAATCTGTATACCTAAAGAAACTAATCAAGAGGCAGAACTCTGGCTAAAATGCTCAATCCCTGCCCAAAAAGGCAAAGATGATTGACATCAGAAGGAGAAAACAGGGAACAAGTTAGGAGCCTGACACAGAGGGCCTCTGAAAGGCTCTGCCCTGCAGATTATCAAAGCAGATGCTGAGACTTATGGCCAACCTTTGAGGAGATTTCAGGGAATCTTATGATCTGCAACTTTTAAACTCCCTGTAATCATGAACTTTGGTCATTTGGTGTTGTACAATTTTTAATACAGTTAAGAATTTTTTTTTCCTTTTTTGAGGGGACTGAGTTCATTTCATAGCATACTTTGCCCCCTCTCCAGGGGGATTGTAATCAAACCCAGGGCCATGAGCAAGTTAGACACGTGCTGTACAAATGATCTATATCCCTAATCCCTTACAGATATTTTATTCCTCTAAATTGTGTTATTTTCAGACTTTTTTTTATTCATCTAAAGCAATGGTTATCAAACTTCCTAATTCTTGGACCCTTTAATACACTTCCTCATATTGTGGTGACTAAGACCCACATCCATTAAATTATTTCATTGCTACCCGTAATTTTGCTACTGTTATGAATCACGTGCAAATATCTGATATACAGGACATCAGATATGCCACTGCTATGAAAGGGTTATTAACTCTCCCTCCCACACACACACCAAGGGGTCTCAACCTATGGTAAAAAATGGCTACAGAGCTAAACAGAATTCTCAACAGAGGAACATCGAATGGCAGAGAAATACTTAAAGAAATGTTCAACATCCTTAGTCATCAGGGAACTGCAAATCAAAACAACCCTGAGATTTCACCTTAAATCCATCAGAGTGGCTAAGATCAAAAAACTCAAGTGACAATACATGCTGGAGAGGATGTGGAGAAAGAGGAACCCTACTCCATTGCTGGTGGTAATGCAAAGTTGTACAACCACTTTGGAAATCAATCTGGTGCTTTCTCAGACAATTAGGAATATTGCTACCCCAAGATCCAGCCATACAACTCCTAGGCATATATCCAAATGATGCTTAAGCATACAACAAGGACATTTGCTCAACCATGTTCGTAGCAGCTTTATTTGTAATAGCCAGAAGCTGGAAACAACACAGATGTCCCTCAATGGAGGAATGGATACAGAAAATGTGGTACTTTTACACAATAGAATACTACTCAGCAATTAAAAACAAAGAAATCATGAAATTTGGAGGCAAATGGTGGGATCTAGAACAGATTATCCCTGAGTGAGGTATCTCAGAAACAGAAAGATATACATGGTATATTCTTACTTATAAGAAGATATTAGACATATAATATAGGATAATCATACTGAAATCTGTACACCTGAGGAAGCTAATCAAGAAGGAGAACCCTGAGTAAGATGCTCAATCTTCATTCAGAAAGGCAAGTGGGACAGGGAACAGGACAGGAGCCTATCACAGAGGGCCTCCGAAAGACTCTACCCAGCAGGGTATCAAAACATATGCTGAGACTTACAGCCAAACTTTGGGCAGAGTACAGGGAATCTCTACAGATTGGGAAAGAATCTTCACTAACCCTTTATCTGACAGAGGACTAATATCGAGTATATACAAAGAACTAAAGAAGCTGAAAAGCAGCAAACCAAGTAATCCCATTAAAAAATGGGGAACAGAGCTAAACAGAGAATTCTCAACAGAGGAATATCGAATGGCAGAGAAACACTTGAAGAAATGCTCATCCTCATTAGCCATCAGGGAAATGCAAATCAAAACGACCCTGAGATATCACCTTACACCCATCAGAATGGCCAAAATGAAAAACTCAAGGGACAACACATGCTGGAGAGGTTGTGGAGAAAGGGGAACCCTCCTCCACTGCTGGTGGGAATGTAAACTGGTACAACCACTCTGGAAATCTATCTGGCGCTTTCTAAGACAATTAGGAATAGTGCTTCCTCAAGATCCAGCTATACCATTGCTAGGTATATACCCAAAGTTTGCTCAAGTACATAAAAGGGATATTTGCTCAACCCTGTTTATAGCAGCTTTATTTGTAATAGCCAGAACCTGGAAACAACCCAGATGTCCATCAACGGAGGAATGGGTACAGAAATTGTGGTATTTTTACACAATGGAATACTACTCAGCAATCAAAAAAGAGGAAATCATGAAATTTGCAGGCAAATGGTGGGATCTAGAAAAGATCATCCTGAGTGAAATATCCCAGAAGGAGAAAGACAAACACGGTATATACTCACTTATATAGACCTATAAGTTATGATAAACATAATGAAATTTATACACCTAAAAAAGATAATCAAGAGAGCAGACATGGGGTAAGATTATCAATCCTCGTGTTGAAAGACAGAGGGGATGCGCATTGAACATTGACAGGAGCCTAATGAGCGCATTTGAAAGACTCTAACTAGCAGTGTTTTCAAAGCAAAGCAAAGACTCATGATCAAACCTTTGGCAGAGTACAGGGAATCATAAGAAAGAAGGGGAGTTAGTCTGATGAGGAAAGGATAGGAGCTCCACAAGGACCAAATATATCTGGCACAGGGTCTTTTCTGAGACTGACATTCAACCAAGGACCATGTATGAATGTAACCTAGAACCCCTGCTCAGATGTAGCCTGTGGTAGCTCAGTAACCAACTGGTTTCCCATAGTGAGGGGAACAAGGACTATTTCTAACAGAAACTCAATGACTGGCTCTTTGGCCACCCCACCCCCAAGGGAGGAGCAGTCAGTCCTGTTAGGCCACAGAGGAGAGCTTTGCAGCCAGTCCTGAAGATATCTGATAAAACAGGATCAGATGAATGGGGAGGAGGGCCCCCCTATCAGTGGACTTGGCAAGGGGCACGGTGGAGATGAGGGAGGGAGGGAGGGACTGGGAGGGAATGAGGGATCGGGACACGGCTGGGATACAGAGTTAATAAAATGTAACTGATAAGAAAAAATAAAATTAAAAAAAAAAAGAAGGGGATGTAGAAAGATCTGGAGAGGACAGGAGCTCTACAAGGAGAGCAAAGGAACCAAACAATCTGGTCACAGGCGTCTTTTGTGAGACTCATACTGCAAACAAGGACCATGCACGGAGATAACCTAGAATTCCTGCACAGAGAGCCAGTGATCTAAAGGATCACGTTATTGTTGGATCTGTCCTCTCTCTTCTGGTATCTACTTAGCTAACAACTCACAATGAGCATTCACTGCTTGGCACTGGGTTTTTTGTTTAATAACCTATGGCTTCTTAGAGCAGCATTAGCTACCTGAGCATGTGGTCTTCATTCAAACTTAATTAACTATCTGTATGATTAGAAGGTAGTAGGGTTTCCTGCATTTTTTCCCTATATCCTTAATTTTGGTTACTCTTCCTTCTTCTCTTCTACCTTCTCTTCCTCTTCTCTGCTTAAACTTTTCAGACAAGCTATTTTTATTTAGCTGAGGTTGTCCTTGAATTCACTGCAATCCTTCTGCCTCAGCCTTCTCAATTTTAGAATTACAAGCATGAGCCACTGTTCACAGAAAAATACTGTTTTGATGTCAAACAATAAATAGGGAATTTCTTATTCTACAATAATGTAAACATTTAAAATTTAAAGGCCTAAAAATTTCAAAATAACATATTAATGAACAATTGTTAAAATGATAATTCAGTATTTTGTAGAATATTTAATAACTATCTTTTTGTGTATTCATCATGTGTTTCCCACAGACTTCATGATATACAAGAAACATATACATAAATTCCATTCTTGTTTTTATCCATTTTAAATTAGCTATGAAATCTTGTCACAATACGTGGTTTTCCTAAGTGACATTATTCATCTTTCAAACCCAAATATGATCAGCACCCTTTGCCAGGAGAAAATAAAATAAAATAAACCTTTACTCTACAATTGACCCTTCCAAGAATCACCCTTCTCAAAATTCCATTCAGGCTTTAGAAATAAAGCTCTCTGTTGATTTGCATTTCTAATGAGTTGGGATTCTATTTCCTGCTTAAATTTTATTCACCCCAGAGCCTGCAGCCAGGACCTCCCGCCTGACAGCCTGTTCAACATCTTGCAAATAGAAATAATGAATAGAAAGGTCAGGCAGTCCATTTAAACCATAACAGTTTTTAAATTTCAAGATACCATAGTATTGTGACATAATCCATATGTGTTTCCAGAGAGGTGGAAAGCCAGTGAGGTTTTAACCTTTCCTTTTAATAAATGTTTTTCAATAAAAAAATTGAAACATATTGCTACTTTAACCAATGAACTGAAAACAAGGAAATAAAACTAAATGCAGAACATTTTCTAGTTTCTTAGAAGTAGATGAAAACAATTTAAATTTATCACAGCCCATGTACATTCGATTGATTATTTAGAGCAGCGGTTTGGGTTTTTGTTTTAACACTGTTTTAGATTTCAGGCTGGAATTAAGTTTAACTTTTTTTTTCATTTCCCTCACCTCTCTTTTGTGTGTACTTATACGCACAGATGGGTGTGCAAGAGGCAGAGACAGACAGAGAGAGAGAGAGGGAATATGTGTGTGTGTTAGGCATTACTCATGTTGAATTCAGTTCCATTCTTTTTCTAGCCCCTAATTATACCCTCTGACTCTGTAAAGATGCATTTGTTCCTAACCGCAATCAAGAAGTATATTACAAATCAGCTGTACATGGTTATACTCTTATAAATGGAAAGTATATTGCATTTGTGTTAGAAACAGAGTGTTCATGCTGGCATTCAGTTGTACTTGATAGACATGCATTGATTGCTAGGATATGCTAAGTGCTGGTCCAGACATTGGTGGGGATCACTGCCATAAATAAAATACCATCTGCCCCAGGAAACAAGGGTCCAACAGACAATCTCACAGAGTGACTAATAGTTGAGACTCCAGTTAGGACTAATGTTCAAATCTTATTTTGTTTCACTATTTATAAGCCTTGGGACTTTTTGAGTTATAATCTTCTCTACTAAATAGGAACAGAAAAAATGTTTTAAATAGTGAATGTGCAGTGGCTTTATTTTGATTACTAAACCTTTGTTATTTTAAAAAATCAATTTTAGAGAATAACATAAGTATAAGAGAAGCCTTTTTGCCATCTAATCTTCTATCTCAAAACAACCATTGTTAAAAGCTTAGAAATACATATTTTCTGTGTATGTACTTAAATGCTATTAATTTTTATGAGCTTTATTTACAACTTGTTCTCGTAAGTCATTTCTAAACTATTTTAGATTTATAGAAAGCTGTAAGAATAGTGCAGAGGTTTTACTTTGTTTCCTTCAACTTAAGCATCATCTGTAGCCTGATGTATTTACCAAAACCAAAAGGTTCATATTGTTACATCACCTCCACACTGTGCTTGTATTTCTCTGATGCTTCTTTGTTTGTTTCCTTGTCTGCTTTGACTGATATATGATTGAATCTAGGTTCCCTCACTTTTGTAATTCTGTCTTAGTTTTGCTTAATAAAGCACTCTGGACACAGTGTGAAATGGGTACACACAGCTCTGACAATGCCTTTAAAAAGTATGCAGTTTTAACAAAGTTCACGTGTAGGTTAACCTCCTCTTCTGAAGGTTAATTGCATTTTGTTTTCTTTTCTAAATCTTTGTGAGTGCGTCATGGGATGCATATGGAGGTCAGAGGACCCACCTCACTCTCCACCTTGTTGAGTACTCTGTACACTAAGCTAGCTGGTACCCAAGCTTTGGGGAAGTTTCTGGTCTTCACATTCCACCAAACACATTTCTGTGTGAACTTTTCATTGGATTTCAAGCTCACAGGCTTTCATGGCTCGTACTTTACCTATTGAGTTATCCATGTTTTTTTTTTATTTGTTTGTTTTGTTTTGTTTTTTAAATATGAATTTTAAACTGTCACATGTTTTGTTTTTGGATTCCATTCATACTTCATCCACCATGTGGTTTCATCTCCATCATAACCTACATCTCTTAGATGCCAAATTAAAGCACTTTCTTTTTTTTTTTTTTTCAGTAATTAATCTCATTACAGAGACCCATTTGGATTTTTTTTTGATACATTTTTCTCTGTGACAATTGATGGTTTATAAATTCAGTTGTTATAATTTCATGACATAGAAAATCTTACTTTTTGAAAAGTCTAATCTCTCTATTTCTTCACTAATGATAACATTTGTCAGTTTGAAGCTTAGGAGATTGTTTGAATTTTACCTCATTTATTAGTAAAGCTGGTATTTAGAATTCTAATCGTTATTGGTCTTTTTCCAGTTGTGGCACAGAAGTAGCAGTGAAAGGCAACATCACTTTCTAAGTGTTTGCACAGAATTACAAGTGGGGACTCTGTTTTTTGAAGTCCATTTTATTCCATTTGGACTGATATCAATATGCTTATGAAAACTGATTACTTCTTCCCTGGCCCTGCCCAAACCTGACCTGGTAATAGATATGTGTGCTTTTGGCTAGCAGTGTGTTTGTGGGTAAGGATTCCCAAAGTTCTAATAAGGGGAGCAAGGGCTGTCTCTGACATGAACTCAGCGACAGGCTTTCTGATCACCTCCTCCTTGGGAGTGCAGCCTTGCCAGGCTACAGAGAAAGACAATGCCAGTCCTGATGAGACCTGATAGGCTAGGGTCACATAGCAGGGGAGAAGGACCTCCCCTATTAGTTGATAGGGGAGGGGTATAGGGGTAGAAAAAGGAAGGACAGTGGGGCTGGGCGGAGACAATGGAGGGGGCTAAGCTGAGATACAAAGTGAATAAATTATAATGAACAAATAAAAAGAAGTTGTTGTTAAGACAATTGCTGTCAATATGATGAGAAGGACTAAAGGCTTCAGAGAAAAGAATTTCCCTCTGGCTGCACAGCTCATGTTTACTGGCTCTGAGGCTAGGCAAAGAGTTAACAGCAGGCTTGTTTTTCCACCTGATGGAACAAAATGAGTGAGGGCTCAAGATACCACCTCAGAGTTCAGCCCATTGTTATTCAGCTTCTAGTCTAATGCTACCTTTCCCCTGTTCCATATCAGTTTATAAAAGCATGTTACAAGCCCACTGACCCCAGATAACTAAATAAATCCCGGTTTGTAGTCATAGAACTAAATCCCAGTTTTTATCAGTACAATTGCCTGCTGAAGATGGTTTCAAGGAATTCAAAACAAATCAACCATTAAATCCACATATCTTAATGGAATAAATAATGAGGAATCCAGCTCACACAAACACACACAGATACTGACACAAGCAGACACACTCACATCCTTCTGTATTCTTAGCTGGATGCATGCTTTCATTTTGTTTTCTTTGGGACACATTTATATACAGTCAGTTTTCAGACTGTGAATCCAGGATGCCAAAGAAGTGCATTTCACTTCCACCTTTGTACGTGTCTTTGTAACATGCTCTTGATAATTTTATACTGGTCAGATTTCCTGTTTGAGTTAGATCACAGTTTCCTGAAGGTAACTGGTCCGTCTCTGAGATGGACATTTTTGCAGATCTTTCCCCAATATTTCTCACAGAAAAATCTTTTAAATCAATTCACAATGCGATTTAAAATCACCACTTTCTCAAGTGCCAGTGGATAAAATCTGAGGTAGGGAGTCCTTTTTAGGGGCAGTGGATGGAAAACTTTGGAGAAAAAGTTAAAAACAAAACAAAAACTCAATAACTGGCAACCAAAAAAGATAAACTGTCATTAAATTCTAAGATCAGGTGTATTGAGCTCAAGAAAAGAATCACGTAAAAACTACCTTGGAGATAAACAGCTGACTGTATAGTCAAGGATCTTTCTTTCTCAGTCAGTCATCCTGAGCATAATAGTCTGGAGTTGCTGGAAATCAAAATAATAGCATGGTGATTATTATTAAGAGACAAGGTTATACCAGCATGTCCCAGTATGTCACTGAACATTCTTCTGAATAGTGGGCATTGGCAGGCTTTTTGTGAATGTGTGTTGAATATTTTAATAGAGCCGGGTTCTGCCTAGAAGGAAACTAAGCTTTTCTGTGGAGGTTCTATTTGTCAGTTGTAAACCTACATTCCAGTAGCAGCAATTCAGAATGCAGTTCCATTGAGGCTGACTGGAGAGGTGATTCAGTTGCTAAAGTTCTTGTCTCACCAGGACAAAGCCTTAGAGTGGATCCCCAGCCCCATTTAAATTAGGCATGGTATTGTACATCTATCAGCCTAGTGCTTGTGAAGTGAAAGCAAGAAGATCAGAAGCTCACAGTCACTGTGAGCAACATGCCCAGTTCAAGGCCAGCCTAAGCTACATTAGACCCTGTGTCTAGACCTTGTCTCTCCCCTACCGCCAACTCCTACCATAAAAAAATGAAAAGTTCTAATACATTGACATGGGATGGCAGTGTGACACTCTGGCAATGGATGACTGACATACGGTATTGGGTATTGTTCATTTATTTTCAATTTTACCTGTTTGGGAAGGTGAATTAGTAGTCATGGGGAGAATGGGGAAAGAACAAACGTGAGACTAAACATTCGGATGGCTTCTAAAAGTGATTCAACTCATTCCAAGTGAAGACAAGTCCAGGAGATTGAAGAGGGGATACAAATGAGGTACAAATGACAATTACTAAAAAACAAGAAAGTAGTGAGGAAGGCAGACATTTGTGCAGACATCAAAGTACCAATACTCCTTTGGTAAGCCACCTATTGCTAGACTCCCTTGGGATACCCATTCTAGAGCTGTAAATTAGAAGGACAGTTACAGAGCATCTATCTGCATGTTTTTGTGAGTGAGAATCTTTTGGAACAGTAAAGGTTACTGGAAAATGATTAAATTTACGGCCTTAGTTTCAGGGTTACAGCTGGATCTCCCTGTCCATTTCCCATGTTCTGTGAGTCACATGCTTTCTGTCTATACCAGAATGCTCAGCTCCAGTATTTTAATGCAAATACAGCCATTGGTTGTGTAACCAAATGAGTCTCTGCTTGGCAAACTTTTCAGTTGAGGCTATTGGAGCTTATATTTATTAGCATTTTAATGTAGTATAAAAGGTATTCATCTTTAATTTTTCTCAACTAGCTAAAAGGAAAAATCAAAATTCTAAAAAAATACAATGTAATACCTCTCTTAGTTTGTGAGAGCATATGAAAATAGGCCATAGGCTGGATATTTCAAGTGGCTGTTGGCCCTTCCTCAGCCATTAGTAATGGCAAGCAGATGTTCTCCAAAAGTCACTTGAGAATGGTGTAATTTTAAAATGATGCAAACATTTATACAATGTTTCAAGTGAATTTATGGTGTTATGTTGGGCAGCATGCATAGCCATCCTGAGATGTATGTGGCCTGTATACATCACGCTGTACATGCCTGGGAGACAATTCAATGTAATCTGTCATCAAAGCTGTTTTTCACATATTGATATGAAGATTTACCTACAGAGAAAAGAAAACTGTTTTGTTTTTTAAGGGATAATATGTTATCTTCCAAGAATAATTGGCTGCCAAAACCATTTCCCCCCTTGTGGCAATATGATTTATCAGAGACGTAAATACTTCTCTGCACCACGATTCCTTCCCAAATTCCAATACTAGAAATGTGTTTATCTGCTTTCATGTTAGTGTTAATACAAAAATGCCAGGCTGCCAAGATAGCTCAGTGGATAAAGGCTCTTGCTGCCAATGCTGATGACCTGAACTAAATCCCTGGGGACACAGATACTGGAAGGAGAGAACCAATTCCTGCAAGTTGTCTTCTGACTGTCACACATTTGTGCTATGGCATATGTTCTCACCTACTCAATGAATAAGTAAATATAAAAAGAATTTTTAACGATTCAAATGTCACTGTTTCCACTAGAGATAAAAGCAAAACCCAGGCTCTAGGGGCTTGCCCTTAAGCAACTGACGTCTTAAACTGTTTCTAAAATCTGAGTGCTTTTTGTTGTTGTTTTGTTTGCTTGCTTGTTTTTTTTTTTTTTTTTTTTTTTTTTTTTTTTTTTTTTTTTTTTTTTTGTAATGAGAGCCATAAATGGAGTAGATCTGGATGGGAGATGAGGTGAGAGGAACCGGGAAGAATAGAGGGAGAGGAAACCATTGAGATGTATTACATAAGGAAAAGAAATCAATTTTCAATAAAAGGGAAGAAATCTGGCTCTTTACATAAAATGTTGTGTTAATGCTTTATCCTACAGCAACATCTTTCTGTGTTTGTTTTGTTTGCACAAATTTAAATGACTGAACAATGTGCTTCTTCCTTCTGATCACACAGCCTGCATATATTCATGCAGTACCTTATGAGTGCCATGTCACCAAGAGCATAACCAAGGTCACTTCAAGTTCAAAACACATCACTGAGGCAGGGCAGACTGCTCAGTGGATAAAACATTTGCTGCACAATGATGAGGACCTCAGGTCCAATTCATCCCCCTTACTCATGTGAAGATCAGATTCTAAGGCACATGCCTGGTACTAAAGAGACAGAGTCCTACAGCTCACTGACCATCCAATTTATGCAAAGTGTTAAGTTCCAGGTTCAATAAGAGATTATATCTCAAATAATATGGTACACGAGTGAGGAAGTCATCCTAGTGTCAACCTCTTCCCTTCACATGGGCATCCACTATGAGTGCACATGCATGTACAGGTATATATGGCATACCCTTTCCCTACCCACAGTCATATAAACAAAGAATTGGGACAGACTCGACTAGGTTCTAAATATGTTTACATTGGAGCAGGCTTCCAATAACAATGGAAGAGATTCTTATCAGCTTCCTGGTTGGCATAGTAACCAAAATAGCCTCTGTCCTGCTTTTGCTTACAGATCCCCTCTGGCCCAAGAAGGCATGAATATCATTCTGAAGACAGATAGACAGACATACATGGGTTTTCATTTTTTTGTTCCCTGTGCATTTGTGCTAATTATTGAGATGAATGTTATTGTCTGAAGAATGACATAGGGTCACCTACAGTTCTATATCAGATAGCCACTTGTCTCTCCCCCCCCCCCAAAAAAGGAACTCTAAAAGATCTAGTTAAAGGAAGACAAATGAGAGACTCATAAGCAATTGATTTTCCAGGGTACTTAATTGAACAATTATGAGACTATAATTAAAGAGCACCAAGACAATCTGCCTGAGAGTATTGGCTTCCAGTGGTACTTGGTATCCAAAGTCTCCCTGTTTACTCACTAACTTGTCTGTGCTTAGCTGTTCACCACCATCTCCACTGCCAATTGCTTATTCTTTTTCTTCTTATGCATTAGAATGCAATTTTGTTCCCTGGGTCCAAAGCCAAGCCTTGACCTCAGAATCAATTCTAGGTTGTTATAGAAACCAGTGGGTTCTGTTTTTTTTATTTTTTTTATTATTCTCATTAGTTACATTTTGTTAATTCTGTATCCCAGCTGTATCCCTCATTCCCTCCCCAATCCCACCCTCCCTCCCTCATCTCCTCCCTGCCCCTTTCCAAGTCCACTGTTAGGGGAGGACCTCCTCCCCTTTCATATGACTCCGTTTTGTCAGGTATTTTCAGGACTGGCTGCAAAGTCCTCCTCTGTGGCCTAACAGTACTGCTCCTCCCTTGGGAGGTGGGGAGGTCAAAGAGCCAGTCATTGAGTTCCTGTTAGAAATAGTCCTTGTTCCCCTTACTATGGGAAACCAATGAAATTTGCAGGCAAGTGGGTTCTGGTTTTAACTGTCCTCTAAGAGTAAAGAAAGATGACAGATAGTCCAGCCAGGAGATGCTGTTCCTCAGGTCCTACATGTCTGAAAATGTAAATATTTGGCTGGTCCTGCTGTTTTTTGAAATGTATCAATCACTTCTTGGTATTCCTTCGACTTCTATGCAGAGTATACCTTCTTCAGTGTGATCTTCACGCTGGAGTCATCGTTGTACACTGTAATTTTCTCTAAAACCCTTCAGTTTCCCTATTAACTTAGCTTGACATACTGAGCCCTAGATGAACAGTTTCTATGTTCACGAGTCCTGGTTCTCTGTTCTGATATCTAGAAACCCAGTTTCTAGATCTCCACAATCTTGCTCTTCACTAGCTGAGCACAGGCAATTCCCCTTCCTGAGCCTCTTTGTTCTCCAGCATTGTGATGCAATTTTCCTGATGTATCAGAGCAGAGGTGGGCATCTTGTTATTGTCTTCTTTTTCTTTTAGGTTAATTATCCCTTCCTCTTCTCACATAAATCTCTAGGCAGACTTCATTCCTATAATGTAAGCTTATGTATTTCATCTGATAACTTTTTTTTTGTCTTTTACTAGAAGAAGCTTCTAGAAAGCACAGACACTAATTTTTTTTTTCCAACAGTGCAGCTCACCATGCATGCATGCAGCCAGAGAAAAAACTCTTCTAAGTGGATAGGGGATCCATAGAACAAGTAGTGCCTTTTCTACAAGAGGAAACACAATATAAAGACAATGGTGTGGGTTGATCTTTTTTCTTCAAAAGCAAAGTCTGGAGAATTTTATAAAAGTAGTCCTGAGCTTATGTGGAATCTGTGTGAGTCTCAGTATCCCAACAAAATGGCCCATTTCAGCATGGCAAGGAAGAATTTTCTGTATTGTCATCAGCAATGAGGAATCTCGTCGTTTGTGAACACTTGCTGATTCTCGAGTTCAGATGTTACCACAGTGGTCACCATGCCTGGTTTCCCTCTGCACTCAGGAGATTGTTTCCTATGTTGTGGAAAGAACTTGCAGAGCAGAATGGAATGAACTCAGAGTCATTGTGAAAGGCAGCTGTGACTTGTCCTGAAAGATTCCTAGATGTCAATCTTTCCACTTTTATAGAAAGTAACATTATTCTAGATTGTTCAAAAACAGCACTGGAGATTGATGCTAGCTAGAAAACTCCTAAAAAAGATTATTAACAGATGTAGTAAGGTCACAGTGGGCTAAGTGATTATCCTTTTGTGAGACAGAGTTAGACCTAGGGTGATTTTTGTTGTCTAGTCTCTCTGTCCGACAATACAGTAACACATTGCATGTTTTTCCCCTTTATTAGATAAATAATTTCATAGAGATTTGATGCTTTGGCTTCTAAAACTGTCACCATGGAATACTTGCTGTACAAGAGGCATATATACACTTAGGTCTTCTATATGATTTCACGTAGCATTCAAGGAAATGAAGTTTTTACTAGAAGTGGTCTTAGATCCTGTGTGCTCTGATTGGATAGTATGAGAAAAGCAGGACTGTTATGATTTGAATGTGAAATGACACCACCCCACCCACACCCACACCTCTGCCACCACCCACCCAAGTTTACATGTTTGAATACTTGTTTCCTAGCAGGTGGTGGGATCTTGGGAGAGAGTGGAACCTTTTTTAAGAAGTGACTACTGTCTAGAAGAAGTAGGTGGCTGGGATCAGGCCTTCAGGTATTTGGTTATCCTGAGCTTTCTGCTTCTTGTCTGCTGAGATGCGCATAGTCTTTCACAAGTTTGCATCACCCTGGCCATTGTCATGTCTCCCTGTAAAGTAGAACAAGCCCTTCCTCCCTAAAGTGGTTTCTTGTCAGGTACTTGGTCACATCAACACGAAAAGTAATAAATATAATGTATTCATCAATTCCCACTTTCCTTGCAAAACAGGGACAGTGGGACATGAGAAATTGTGGAAGAGTGTCTAGGAAAGTAACAGTCTCTCAAAACCACATGTGTACGATTCTGGAAAAACTATCAAGTAACAGAATGTTGTCCACAGAGGATTGAACTTAAGACCCTGACAATATTTGGAAAACTAAAATGTTAGTGGAACATGGTGTGTATAGCCCCAACAAGACATATATAGTCATGGTAAGTTAGAGACAAACATGAAAAAATGAAAGACAAACTCAGAATTAATTCACCTATAGATGAACAGGGTCTATCTCTGAGGATGGGCAATGTTTTTGAAAACTGTTTGGTAAACACCCATCATTTGATTCATGGGCCAGAGATTTAGGCAAGGATGTGTCTCCCCTTTCCTTAATTTAAAACTGCATGGCAGTAACAGGGGTGATACGCTCTGAGGAGTCAAGAGAGCTGTTTTCAAGTATTTATTAGGTCATGATGTGGAAGAGAGATGAGAATTAGTCTGGGTGGTTTCATTGGGCCTGCTTACTGAAAGCCAGAGGAAGGTGCACTTCAGCTCAAATTAAGCGTGGCTTATGGTTCTGAAGCATTAAAAGATAATTTCTAATAAAAGGAAATTCATGACTCTCATAGAATCAGAGTGAACTCATGTTAATTTTTTTATTATCTCACAAATGAGAAATTGGTGAGGCTTTATGGTCAGTTCTATGGGAAATCCAGAGAACAAACAAAATCATATTTTAGGAAAGGCCCACACAGTGAAATAACACAGTTCTTGTTGAATTACCGAATTTTCAAGTTTTTCTTCTTGATAAAAAAATAATATGAAAGGGCTCTGTGGCAGAGCACTCGCCTAGCATGGACAGGGTCCTGCTTTCAGTCTAAGGTCTGAAAAGAAAACAAAGCAAAACAAAAATCAAAATCAAAGAACAATTCTTCCTGATCAGCCAAAGGGCTATGATACTTGCCGAGTCTGTGTTTTGCTGATCATCAGAAATGATCTGATGGTTCAGAAGAGTCCATCATATGTTCAGAATGTACAATAGAAAAGTTTTATTCATGGGTCTTTTTGGGTTGCTTAAAGATATCTAACAACTTTGAAGTTCTAAAATTTACCCCAGACAGCAATCAGGGTGTTAGATCCTGGAGCTGACTCAGGGCAGCTCAGTTCTTTCATAAATTCATGTTCTTGGTAATATAACCCAACATGTTTTCAGTTGATAAGCTTGTCCCTTCTTACCTTTCTTGCTAACTGTCTGCCTGGTCTTTGAATTGTAGCCCTCTCATTCTTTTTGCTCACCTTGCTTTGTTACCTCTCTTCTCTGAGGTCATATTAGACTAGGATGCCTATAGATGACAGTCCCATGAAGATAAAGATATACAGGAGAAGGACTGTGAAACAGTAAAGACAGAGAACAGTAAGGCTACTACATGCCCAGGAACATCAGATCTGTGTGCCCTGGGGTAGTAAAAAAACCTTTGCTGTGCGTTTCAGAGGATGTGTGTACACAGACTTCCTTCCAGGACTGCGAGATAGGAGCTCAGTTGTTTATCCACCCTGTGCATGGTAGTTTACTGCAAAGACTCAGGAGACGAGTCCAGACAAATGGACAAACTCCTTTAGGAGATGGCTCTACATCTTCATGCAAAAATATCCATGTGATATATACATATATAATTTATATATAATGTATATCATATGTATTATATATGTCAATATGTTTATATAGGTTAAAAAATAGAAGGCATTCAATAATGTGATACCTTGTCAGTATTTTTTATTTACTTAGTTTTTCACATATGAAGTGGCTGTTACCAGTAAATATTAGAATTTGTTTCTCTTTGTGTGGTTATTCTCATGATATCAACACTTCATTGCTTGCCTTGCCACTGAAGAGTTTTTAATTATTATATCTGCTTAAACAATTGAATTTGTCATGGTTACATTTTACAAAAGGAAGTCTAACTGCTTGAAAAATTGTTGTTGTGTCTTGGGTATTTTAGACCTTGAAAAATTAGAGCGTCTCACTTTATTTTTGAATTTCTACTAATTTTACAGGCCTATTAATGCCTGCATGTTCGTGACTCACTATTTCATCATCGACAAGATGCTTTGTAAAGAAATACTATGACTCAGGAGAAGCATGTGAGGGGTGGGTATACTGATTTCCAGGGCAGAGCAAAAGTGCTGGGGTTTATTTTATTTTTTTTAAGAAACCTAGAGCCTGAAGATTTGCTACACATAAGGAAATGTGTGAATTTGTTTGGTTTGATACATTTATGCCCAGTGGATTTCAAAGCCAGTTTTTAAAGCTTCCTTTCATTTTACTATTGGTAAAATGAACAAGCCAGCAACCAATCAGCAGGGTTACAGTTACAATTACCTTCCTTATTTTTTATTGTGAGCTTACTTTTCACCTTTAAAAAAAATCTTTTCATTTTTAAAGTATATCATTCTCTTTTTAATGATGTCTTATTAACTATTTGAGAAATTTATACAATGCATTTTGATCATATTCATCACCAACTCCTCCCCTTAATTCCAATGTCTACCCTCATTCCGACCTCCCCCCACTAGCCTTTTTTATTTTGTATTTATTTTATTTTACTTTTAAAAATAACTCATTGACTGAAAGTTCTGCTGCCCATATACTCTTGGTACAGAGCCATAAATTTTTGGGTGGGTGTCAACCTAGAAGGACCTACAGCTTAAAGAAAACTTAATCCTCCCTGTATAGAAGCTGTTAACTGGGCAGTTAGGAATGGGAGCTTATGATCTCCTCCAATTTCAGGCTTGAGTATGGACTAACCTGATGCTATGCAGAGCTGATGCAGATAACTGCAACTAAAATGAGTTCACGAGTGTGGTGGTCCTGTCACATCTATTGTTGCACTCCTACAAGCATGTCTCCCTTTCCTGCAGTGATCCCTGGGAAAGGTTGAGAAAGAGTGTTATAGAAGTCTCATGATTGAGCACTCCCCTAGCACTTATTCTTTGCATTTTGATCAGTTGTGAGTTTCTTCACTAACGGTTATCCACTGCATGAAGAAACTTCTTTTTTTTTCAATCTTTAATTTTTTATTAACTTAATTAATTAATTAATTAATTAATTAATTTACTTTACATCCTGGTCAGAACTTCTCCCTTCTCTCCTCCCAGTTCCTTCCTCTTCCCTTTCCTCCCCTCCCATCATGCCCCCTCCCTTTCTTCCAGAGAAGTGGAACTGTCCCATGACTATAAATCCACTTGGCCTATCAAGTAGGACTGGGCACATCTTCTATTGAAGTTATACAAGATGGTCCAGTCAGGGGAAGGGGATCCCCATGCAGGCAACAGAGTCAGAGATGTGCCCGGCTCCTGCTGTTAGAGGTCCCATGTGAGGAAAAAGCTGTACATCTTCTACACAGGTGTGGCAGGTCTAGATCCATCCAATGGATGCTCTCTGGTTGGTGGTTCAGTCTCTGTGCACCCCTTTGGGTCTGGGTAGAACTACTCTGGTTCTTGAGGTAGAACTATTCCCAATTTTCTGAGAAACTTCCAGATTGATTTCCACAGTGGTAGTACAAGCTTGCATTCCCATCAGCAATAGTGGAGTGTTCCCCTTGCTCTATGTGTGCTGTCACTGAGTTTTTGATCTTAGCTATTCTAATGGGTGTAAGTGTAGGAATGAAGTTTGTGAGTGTGGTGATCCTGTCACATCAAGAACATTGTTCCACTCTTACATTCCTGTTTCCCTTTCCTTCACTGATCCCTGAGGCTTGGGAGAGGTTGTTACAGAAGTCTCAGTTAAGACTGAGCACTCCCCAGGCATGCTTTATTTGCATTTTGACCAGCTGTTTGTTTCTTCATCCATGGCAATCCACTGCATGAACAAACTTCTTTAACTAAGTCTTTAACTCTTGGCCCTGCTGTCTCCATCTCTCATGTGTATGCCATTACTCTCAGTTTGTGCCTGGCTCTGATTGAACCAGGGCTTCATACATGCTACACAAGTATTACCAACTGAGCTACATTCTCAGTCTGCTGTACTTGCTTCTGATTTGTTTTTTTTTTTTTTTTTTTTTTTTCCTAAATTTGCAGACTATGTAAAAAACAGTTCTGTGTACGCTCCAGGCTTCAGTAAAAGATGTTGGAACTGATAACAGGGAATTTATTTTAACTATCACAGTTGCATATGTGAACCCAGGCCAATAAGAGGTGAAAAAAATACTAAGCCCAAAGAAACAATTGATAAAATTATTAACATGCCTGATTTTTTATTTATTTTTCTATTATTTTATTTAATAATTTATTTTACAATTTACTCATTATATATCCTGATTGAAGCTGCCTCCTTCAACTCTCCCCAGTCCCACCCATCCTCCCTCTTCTTTTAGTCCATTGAAAGGGGCAATTTTCCTCCTCTGTCACCTGCCCATAGCTTATCAAGTCTCATCAGGACTACCTGGATCCTCTTCCTCTGTAGCCTGGCAAGGAAGCATCACCAAGGGCAAGTGATCAAAGAACAGGTAACTGAGTTCATGACAGAGAGAGCTCTTGCTCCCCTTACTCAGGCACCCATAGGGAGCTGCCAATCAGCTACATTTGAGCAGGGGGTTCTAGGTCCTCTCCATGCACTATTCTTGGTTGGTACTTCATTCTCTGCAGGACTCCCTGGGCTCGGATATTTTAGATTTGTTGGTATCCTTGTGGGACTTCTGTCCACTCTGTGTCCTTCTATCCCACCTCCTTGCATAAGACCCTGTGCTTCCCCCCCAAAGTTTGGCTCTGAGTCTCAGCATCTGTTTGGTGGAGCCTTTCAGAGGAGCCTCTATAGTAGGCTCCCATTCTTTTCCATCTCTTCCACCACTTCTGGTGATCATCCTGTTTGCCATTCTGAATGAGATTTAAGCATCCTCCCCAAGGTCCTCCTTGTTGAAAGGGGAATTTTACTGTATAATCATAGAATATACTCAAAAATAATTTTAATAATATTTTTTCCTTTTAAAGTAGGAATCTTTGAAGCAGTTGAGTTTAATTATCACAAACTTTTCATTTTAAAATATAGGGTCTCATGTAACACAGGCTGATCTTGAACTTACTATATAATTGAAGAAGATTTCGAATTCCTGATATTGTTGCCTCTGTCTCCCAAGTACTGTCTTTACAGGTATATGCCATCATGCCAATTTCCTTGTTCTGATTCTTGCTCTATAACCCCAAAAAAGCATCATCTAAAGTTGATCATGACCCAGGAATGTGGACTGTCTGCTAAATGCTAGAAACAGTTTCTCTTTTGTGATATTTAAGGACAGAGGTTAAAGAGCAGAAAACCACAGGAAATGACTCATATTTAAATTACTAAACTATTATGTCATGGAGGGCAACACAAGAATATCTTCATGACACTGTCTATAAGTGTGTACTTACTTGGGTAACCATTTGTTCATGTGTGCTGCTAGGATAGCATGTCAAGTGTTCAGGTCTTCACAGTTACTGTTGAGTCATCTCCACAGTCCTGGGTATTGTTTCAAACCATGATATCTGGTTGCTATGGATCTTTAGGAGATGAAGTCTTTCAGTAGACAAGGAAGCAAGCATACTTTAAGTCATCAAGTAGCACACCTGGTGTAGTCTCTCCTTAGCATAGATGAGCCCAAAACAATAGCACCAGTTGATGCTGTGCCCATCTCCATCATACGCACATGGAGGCTCACTGAGTTCTTTCTGACTTAGCAGAGCAACTATTTGATTATAATTAGTGCCTGACCAAATATGGACTGTTTCACAATTTTGTTGTGTATCTGTATAGTAATTTAAAGAGGATGAATGGCAGCATCATATATCTACCATATGGAAGAGCACCTTGATCTTGAATTGCTACCTTTTAACACCTTTTACTCAATTGTGTATTCAAGAAGGTCCTTTCAGCTTATCAATTGTTTGGAATGAACACATGAAGTTATCTTTTTATAGGCTCAGGGAAGAAGAAATGACCATTTTGAAAATAAAATCATATTGATTTCCCATCTGAGTGGATAAATGAGCACTGCTGAGGACACTCCAGTATTCCTGCCAACATTTCAATATTCAATGCCTCATTTCTCTCCTAAGGAGAAAAATGTTAGCTCCAAATTCTTGACATGTTTTAATTCCCCTTTTCCTCATCCTCCTGAATATGTCCTGATGTATTTGGGGTGCTGTGTTTGACCATGGAATACTTTCCCTGCTAAATAGCAATTTTAGTGGATTGGCTTCTGACTCAGACCCTATTTTGGCAGTTTTGTGAGGTGAATAAATTCACAACTTAAAATAACACCTTGTCAATCTTTCAGACAGGTCAGTTTGCATTCACACATAAGCCAAATGTGTTTAAAGTAAAGGTGTCCATCAGTCAGTAACATGGCTTCTCAATTGCCCTTTCGGTAGATTGAGACAAGCCTGTATTGAGAAAAATTTTAAAGAGTTCTGGGAAGAGCTTTTCTGGCCTTTTTTTGATAGCCAGTAACTCATATTTATATACGGATTCCTCTGGCCCTATAACTGAAAATGAATGTTGCAGGAATGCAGCATGTATTCTTACAAGCTGGCCAATTCACCGTGCTTTTCACTTGAGCTTTGCTCAATTTTCATTTTATTCTACATCAGTGGCAACACAAGCTGCTATAGAAGAGTTTACCTATGTTGCAGTGAACTTAGTGGACACATACTCAAAGTTTAGCACCTAAGACAAAAGCTTTAAAGCACCTTTTGTATATTCATCAAGTTAAAACTAAAGGCATTGTTTAGTTCCATTACACCAATCTTGTGTTTTCATAAAAATTAGTTTATTTTCCTCTCCCATATTGAAACACATTTATCAGAAAGAGTATAAGGATATAAAAGATTACAAAACATCCAGAAATAACATTCACAAAATGCATAAGAAGAAAGTACCTTTGTCATCTCTTTGCTGGGGTCTCTCTCTTCTAGTACTTCATGTACTGTCTCTGCATAATCTACTATCATATATCCCCTTTTCACTTACCTTTTATCTACTCAGTCAGCTTCTTATTAATCTACCCACCCTTTATTTATCCATCTATTTACCTGTCCACCTACTCATCTACTAATTCATCTATCCAACCATTCATTCATTCCAAAGTCTAACATCTACTGAATGTTTGTTATATATCTATACATTCACCAACCTACTTACCCATCTACTCATTCATCTATACACCTATTAAAACATTCACAACTTTAACACACTCCTACTGTGTGCCTGCCATTCTGTAATTTCTAAACACTAATGGAAGATCCAAAGATTCATGTAGAGAAACATGAATTTCTCTACATAATTCCTTTGTGGTGCAGAGAACAAAGGAGCTTAGACTGGAGAGTAATACTCAGCTAAATGTATCCAGACCTTTAAAAATAGTTCTTGCAATTAATTCTCTCCACACCCTTTTCTCTTTTCACCCCACTTCCTTCTCCCTTACAGAGTATAGGAGAGAGTCAGGAAGTCACTCTTACTGTCAGAAGATATAGCATCTACAGCCTCAAATTATGGTCCTACAGAGTTCAGGAAATTTTTCTTATGATATAAGTTTTATATATTTCATTTCTCTTCATAAAATATTCTCCAGCACATCCTAAAACATACTCTCTTTGCTCTGAAGGCTCCTTCTTTAACCAAGCTGAATGGTTTGTTGGTTATTTGTTTATTTATTTGCAGGTGAGAAGAGTAAATGTCCACATAGTCACATTCACTGATTTCTTCTTTCTAAGACAAACTCAGATGTAGTGAATCTCTTAAGCCAGACAGAGATTCTTGTTAAATATAACATCCTCCTATTTCAGTTTCTTTTTCTATTTAATGGAAAACTAAATATGCCTGGAGACTGCAACTGCTGCTTCACTTGAAGTAATGCCGATACATGATCAATTATATCTTGATGACTATATCCCCATACACTTGATTGAAGAGGCCAGTATTGGTCCCATTATTCAAAGTAATCAGAATGCTTTCATCATCCCAGAAAGCATACAACTTGATTTTGCTCAATCAAAGATATGCTATTGCCACTGTTCCTTCTGAAAGACAGAGACATATTCTTTGGACCAGCAAAGTGAAACAAGAAAGACTGACAGTGTATTGTCCACCAGTTCCCTAGATGTTAACTTTAGAATCCAGTGCGGCACAATGAAACACCTGACCACAGAGATGTCTTAGTTCTCTGCCAGTTTAGGAACATGAACAATTTGAATTGGATTTGGGAAGTCTCCAGAGACTCCATGGATGAAAGGCTTTTTAAGTAAGTTAAAGCATTAAAGAAACTGAGGTATCTTCATTTAAAAATCTTTCATGAAAGTACTGGTTACTGTCATCACAGTGGATAAAGAGGGTTTGGATAGTTTTAAAAAGGATCTTCTAAGCAAGTAAGAGGACAAAAAACAAGACAGGACAAAAGCAAGCTGAAGTGTAACTTTCATCTCTACTCTATCCCAAAAAGAACACTGGAATACAAAACTGCCCAGTGCATTCTCAGAGGTCTACTTGTCCACAGCATGTGGCAGGTAAGGGATGAACATGCCAGGCATGCAAAGCAGTCCACAGCATCTTGGAGGGGTACACACTTAATATACCTAATACACTCAAATGATGAACTTTATGTTACAGAGTTTCTTGGGAGGTTTGTGTGTGTGTGTGTAGAACCTCATATTTTCCATAATTCATTATCTTTTTAGGCTCTTTGATAGTATTGTAAAAGGAAAAGTTGTTGATGGAGTCCCAGGATTGAAGATTAAACCCAACACTGTCATTTATGAGCAAATAGAGATATATCTGGCCCAACTTAAATACCCTTAAGAAGCCATGGTAGCAAACTTGCAGTACTCTTCTCACACACTTACTCCCATGAATATTGGTGTTTGGATTTTCCCCCCCTGCTGTATGTCATCTAAACATTAGTCTTTTGTTTTTTTCAGAAGCATTTTAATTTTCTAACTGATTTTTCATTATGAGAAACCAAAATGTCATCAAACCTCAGGTAACAGAGGGATAGGTAATTCATGGTCATCGTTGAAGCAAAGCCCTTCATCTTCCTGGAGGCCCCATCTCAGGTGCACATGCCCACTCAACCTGTCCTATTTTCAGAGGTCCTTTGAGGAAAACTCTTCAAGAAAATATAAATTCAGGAAATAAATTAAAAAAATATTATCTGGACTGCTGAGATGGCTCATTCCATAAAATACTTGCTTTGCAAGCATAAGGACTTGGGTTCACATTTTCAAAAACCACATAAAAATCAAATGCAATAGCATGGGTAATAATGTCAGGCCTCCACAGAGGACCTCTGAAAGGCTCTGCCCTGTACACTATCAAAGCAGACGCTGAGACTTATGGCCAACTGTGGGGCAGAGTGCATGGAATCTTATGAAAGAAGTGGGAAATAGTAAGATTTGGAGAGGACAAGAACTTCACAAGGAGAGCAACAGAACCAAAAAAATCTGAGCAAGGGGGTCTTTTCAGAGACTCATACTCCAACCAAGAACCATGCATGGAGATAACCTAGAACCCCTGCACAGATGTAGCCCATGGCAGTTTAGTGTCCAAGTGGGTTACATAGTAATGGGAAGAGGGACTGTCTCTGAAATAATCTGATTGTTCTTTGATCATCTCCCCTTGATGGGGGAGCAGCCTTACCAGTCCACAGAAGATGACAAAGCAGACACTCCTGATGTGATCTGATAGACTAAGATCAGAAGGAAGGAGAGGGGAACATCCCCTTACCAGTAGACTTGGGTAGGGGCATGTGTGAAGAAGGGGGAGAGAAGGTGGGATTAAGAGGGGAGGAGGGAGGGATTCATGGGGAGATTCAAAGTGAATAAAGTGTAATTAATAAAAGTTAAAAAAAATAATGTCAGGCCTCCTAAGTGAGAAGGGAGGTAGGCACAAGAAAATCCCAGGAAATTGACATGCAGCTAGACTGGCATATGCATTTGAGAACAAGAAAGACCTGAGGACTTAAGCCCAAAGGTGGTTCTCTGAAATGCACATGCACACGATGGCACACACATGCTCACCAATCAATTTGCAAGTACACACCACACACCCAAAAACCCATGCACACACACAGGCATGCACATGCACACACACCATACACAGAGATTTATAACTATTATCCTGTATTTATTTTTTTTAGGACCAAACACATAACCTACAGTTTTTTTATGTTATTCCTTTTCCTCTTTTTCCAAAGCTAGTGTTCTGTTTTGTGCTGCACTTCCTAGTTGTTTACAGGATGTGGTCATCAGACACTTAGCCACTGGAGTCAGGGTCAAAGCTGACTCCTCTTTGCCAGAATTTCTCTACATACTCTAATAGTGTTCAAGTGGCCCTGCTGGCACCTCAATGCCTGGATTAGAGGACACTGAGGCTGTGACATGACTGAGTTATCCTGAAGACTTCCTACCCTCCAAGACCTGGAGGGCATTTGCAAAATACCTTAGATGTTTAAATTATTTATCAATGTAAATTGATAAATTTACTGAGTAGGAAGCAGTGGAATACACAGAAGAATAAGTCTGAGCTCCTCATCCAAAACAGAATTTCAAAATCAGAGCTAGTTTAGAGAGGGATTGGGATTGTCATAGAATTATGAAGATGTTCCAATAAAGTCCCCAGCAGAGAAATTGCTCTATTTCTTGTTAAATAATGAGTGTTTTTTGTTTCTGAAAAGATTTTCTGGGGTATAGCGCACTGTCAATACCTCAGCTAATTAAAAATTTGAGTTGAAAACACATGGAAACATAAAGGAGACTACTAGGAAATAGTAAGGGAGCCAGTTGAGGGGCAATGGAAATTAGTGTGGAAAACAGGAGTAAATATGAGCAAAGTTCCTTATATATGTATATGAGATAATGGCATAATGAAATCTATTTTTAAAAACTAATAAGTACTATCATAAATTGTTGACTGAAATCACCTAATATGCTTTGGTGTGCCAGTGGTTACTAGTGTGTATGCAATAGTGTTGACAGAGTGTACATTAAGATCAAGCCCACCAACTCCCTAGCAACTGTAAACTTAAAGCATAAGCCCTTCTCACATTGGTTCAAAGGTTGTGCACTGATCCTGAAGAACAGAGTAAGAGGAAACAGTTATGGAGGTGTCACTTAAGTTATGCATTTATATTACGCACATCTGTATTGCTTCAGATCTGGGAGAAAAGGATTCAGGTCATTCCTGAAGTTCAGCAGGATCTTGTCCTTGTTAGCATTGTTAACTTGACAGAGCCTAGAATCACCTGAAGAATGTCAATTGGGTCATTGGTTTTATTGGGTTTCTCTATGAGGGATTGTCTTGATTATCTTAATTGATCTAGGAGGCCCCATCCCTTTGTGTGCAGTACTATTCCATGGGAGGATAGCCATGGGCTTTATAAACTAGTTAGCTAAGCATTAACTTGTGAGTGAGCTGTCAGGTGTAAGGGAGCCAGTACTTGCAGTAACATTCTCCACATTCCTGTGTCAATGATAGTACTTCCCTGGTAGCATCCCCAAATTACAATTCTGTCAGCACCAGGGTAACCACTGTCTCCAAAGGAGCTGAGCCCCGCTAGGTTATTTTCTAGGTCCCTGTGAACAAGAGACAACACTGGATGACCCTCATGTCTGGTGACAAAGGCAGTTTTCCATTTCATGAAGCAGACGACTTCTTCAAATGAACAGGGACAATCCTAGAGCATCTGGCAGTGAGTGAAGACACAAGAATAGACTCTCCCTAGGTCACGCCAGTGACCATGATCACTGTGCACACAGAGAAGTTTCTTAGCTCACTACCACCCCAACATGAATATCCAGGGAAACATCTGCCTGATATCCTCAAAAATAACGGGTCTACTCTATATGTCATCAGGAGCATCTTGCCTTTTACAAAGAGCCTGCTAGGAGAATCCAACATAGACAGGCTTTGAACATACGTACTGATGAGCTCTGGAAAAATCTCACAGCTTTAAAGAAATAATCTGTAAGAAAAACCCAACTAAAGCAGGTGGCTATTCAAGAATCCTTCCTTTTATGTCATCTTTTTCTTTAAATGATGTCTTGTTTCTTGATTTGTGCACTGGACTGTATCTTGAGCTTTGGTATTATTTTAGTTTTATTTTTAAAGACTGATTTAGCCCTTAGATATATATTAAATAAATGCACATTGATTTATTTTGTATATGTGCCTATGTACATACACACACACAGGAGAGAGAGAAAAATGAAGAAAAAGAAGAAGAAGAAGAAGAAGAAGAAGAAGAAGAAGAAGAAGAAGAAGAAGAAGAAGAAGAAGAAGAAGAAGAAAGCCAGCCACCAGCTTTTTTCCCTGTTTTTTTTTTTTTTTTTTTTGTTTGTTTGTTTGTTTTCTCTTTTTCCTTGGCTGTAAGAGGGTCAGCTACCAAGCATCCTCCTCCATGCTTTCTTGTATACTTCCTTGACTGAGACTGAGTTTGCTGGTTAGAGGTAATTCTTCATGGACTAGTAAGCACTCCTGCTTTCAGGCTCCTGCCTTAAATTCCGGCCCTAACTTCCCTCAGTGATGGATTGTGACACAGAAGTGTAAGAGGAAACAAAGCCCTTTCTCTCTGAGTCATTTCCTGTCAGTCTTTTATCACAGCAAATTAAAGGAAAGTAGACATTTCCCTGTCCATTTTCAATTTTTGTGTGACTTCCAACTGCTTGGCTTTCCAGATACTGTGTTACCTTTACCTCCCTGCTAGCAATCTACTGGGGTCTCACAATGTCCATGTGCTTTCTTTCTGCAGATTTTCTTGTTAGTCTAGGTTGTTAAAAAGTTGACTTTAAATGCTCTACCTTTTTTGAGACTGCTGCAGCTGTTTGAACCAGTTATGAAGGATCTGCAAAGCAGCCTCAAGGGATATATTGGGGGATTTTCATCAGCCAGGCAATTTATAGTTCTGTTTGTTTCCGACGACATGTCACGTATTCCAAAAAAGTTACAACAGCGTCAGCCTCAGCTTTATTATTAGTGTACACCTGAAAACACTGAAACAAAGGGCTGTTGAAAGACTTTCAGTGCAATTTTACAGGAACAGGGCATGAACCAGTTGCTGAGAAGGACTTAGCATGGAAACATCAATGATCACTAGTGGGCTTTGGGGCTACCAACAGGTGCTAGTGTCAGTTACTCTTTGGGTGCTTCCCTGAAGGCTTCTTGGAGAAGGGCACACTTGAACTGAATGCTTAAAGGATAGATAGAAGATAAATAAATAAAATATAGTCTTGGGGAAGTTTATCCAAGTTGGGAAGTGCAGGACCAACCAAACCTGGGCTGGCAAAAGATGTCTTCCTAGGATCTTTAAACATTTCAGAGCTGTTGGTGATGGATCTGTGAAAAAGTGAAATAGAGCAAGTGAAGAGGTGAGGCAAAATGAGGAAAAAAAAGTTCACTTATATCCTGGGGCTTCTGGGAGGGATTTGAAGTGTTTTTGACCTTTGCTGTGGGACGTGGTGAGTGACAGAAGGGCTTAGTGCAGTGTTGGAGGAGAAATAGTGTGGAAGATGGGCTGAGAATTTAGCTGACCTTTGGTGCTGTGTAGAAGAGATGGAATAAAGAAGCAAAATGAGAATAGGCCAAGAAGAAGATGAGAAGACTGCTAGAGTAATTGAAACTGGAGATGAGGTTGTTCTGAACATAGTATAGGAGGGAGGGATGACAGCGGAAGCCCAGCTTTGAAACTTTTATTTTTCATGGAAAGGAGTATAATATGCCTGTTTTCAAAATGGGGACAAAGTCTATGTCATACCTCTTCCTATCAAAGCTTGGGAACCATTGTGGAAGAGGAAGCAAAACCAACTGTAATAGCCAAAGGTTAGGAAGGATCAAAATGAATAATTGTCTTCTTGGATGTGATAGGAGCACTGCACTTATAATCTCACAACAGCTGGGTAACCTGCAGAAGATTTCAGAACAATCTAGTTAGCACCTTAGCATCGAGATTGGAGAGGTCATGAGCCTCTACCCCTGTTGAAGGCTTCTGGGGAGAGAGAGTCAGTTTTCTTTAAGGGAATAGCCCATGGTAAGTCAGCCATGCTCAGTGGTTGACTGCACACTCAAAACATGATTAAACAATAAAAAGAAAGGGATTGAAGCTAGAAGTGAATCTGGAAAGAATTAGGAGAAGTGAGAGAAACACAGTTGAAATACCTTAACTGTGCATGCCTGTGATAAATAGCAAAACAAAACAAAGAAAAACAGGGGCAGACGCCAGCATAAGTTATGAGAGGCTGTCTCAAATTACCTTTGTGCCCATGCAGCCTTAATTTTGGTTTCCTTCTTTGTAAGATGCAGATCTAAAGTAACAACATAAAGAAACTGTACCCATTACTATGCATAAAAGCCCTTAGAAGAATTACATGCACAACATATGTTAGTAATCATTGCTATGAAAGAAGTGAGTGTCAAATCTAGCTATTCTCCATAAAATTCAATATGTTATTATTATAACTCAGGTATGTCTCAGATTACTATGGCTATTTAACTGTCTGTACCTCAATTTATTATTTTTTTTCATGGAAATAACAATAGTATCTATCTGCTACTGAAGTAGGGATTAAATCTAGTGCCTGTGTATGATAAGTACTCTTATCACCCTCATGACTACTATCAACGTCATCACTCCTATCACAACATTGTCATCGTCACTACCACCACGACCAGCACCATTATCCTCACCACGATGGTCATCATCACACCAACACCACCACTGTTATCACATTGTCATAAATTAGACAATTCTTTCATTTAATTTCTTTTAAATTTTGTGTGTGTGAGCATATGTGTGCACATATTTGTGTGGGTGCATTGGATTTTTCAATGCATTGAGTGCATTGAAAGCATTCAGTCCACCGCATCTGGAGTTACAGGCAGTTATGATCCACCTAACATGGGTGGTAGGACTTGAACTCAGGTCCTCTGCAAGGGTACAAAGTGCTTGTACCAACTCACCATCTCTCTAGCTCCATATTTACCTTTTGTTCATACTTCTTAGGTGAGAGTAAACTGAGAATTGACAGTTACTAAACATCTTTAAAAGAAGTATTTAAAAGAAGTATTCCTCATGCTACTGGATTTTCTTGAGTATTTTGAAGCCTTGTGGTAATGTAAAACTATTTTGCTCAATGAATTTCCCTTAATGCTTCCAGAAGATAAGCCTACAACAGATGTCTTAATCTTGTAATTTTATGTTATATATGTTATATATAGAACACCTTTGACTTAAAAAAAAAGAGTGAGGGGAGAGTGAAAGTGCTAATGTTTTCTTTATTGTGGCTGAAATGCTATTGAAAAATACTGTTTGACCCTGCTTCTCTCATACTCTATTTTGTAGGAATGGCACTACTGTCCTCCAGCAGAGATGCTTAGTTCCAGAAACGAAGGAACAAAGTTGAAATTTGGCACTGAAGCTGGGTCTTTAAATTTCAATAGAAAGTGCTTGATTTATTTTTACTCATATCCGCTGTTCAGGCAATATTTAGCTCCCACTGGGTTCTCCTGCTCTGGACTAAGTATGAACACGGAAATGCAGTTAAATCAAAGAGCTCGCCATTGAGGCAGGAAGACCCACCTGGGGCAATGATGGACAATGAAACAGAGTGATATTCTATGTGGAAGTGTAGGGACTTCTGTGCTATAACTGTTTTGGGCTTGGGCACAGATCCTGAACCATGGAAAGGGTGAGACCTGGACCTGTGCAAGCAATAAAGACATTTCTCACTTGAGAAATGGACGTGTCCCATCTGGTGGCCTTAGCTTTAGTTACAGAAAAAAAAATGTTGGTGCTATTCCCTAGCAGATTTATAACTTTCAGTTTTTAAACTTGTTGATTAAATGTGAGTTGAACACTTTCTAGAAACTTCTAAACAATTAATACTTGGGTTTAGGCAGTAGCTAATTGGTAGAATGACTATCATAAACAGCTAATGAATGGGAATAAGAGCTCCTCAGTTCAATCCAGGACAATCCTCCTTACTTCTCAAAGAGAAGGGGATTTTGAGAGTTCAGAAGTCCTGTTGTTTTTGCTATGTGGGTATGTATTTCTAAAGACTCCATAGCTGTACTGTACAAAACATGATCTCACAACTCAGTTTTTTTTTTCCCCCTCTGGATAGCAAAGATCAGAATATACTTACTAAATTCTTTGTGCAATAGGTTAGTTAGTACGTAGCTCCTTTGTGAACTATGAGGGCTGTGTAACTATTTCCACCTAATTGAAAACTTCATTCCTAGAGGGAGGAAGAGGATCGTAATTCTCGGGCAGTGAATGGAAATTATAATTTAGGTAATTAAAGAAAATTTACAAAGCTCAGGAAGCTCTTGACTTACAAGATGCATACCCCTTGCCCCCACCCAGTTATAAAACAGTGACAATTGCTAGATAGGGGAAGCTTTCTCATAGGTCAAGATGCCTGTGAGAAATGCAGGGAGCTTCACAATGAATCTTCCAGGGGTTGTTACTGGTGGGGTGTTTTGTTTGTTTGTTTGCTTTGTGTGTGATAAAGCTGCCTTTTAGCCCCAGTACACTCTACAGTTTGCTATCTAGGCTTAGCTTGGAATAATTTCTTTGGTTTGTCATCAGTGCTTTACGTGTGGTAAATAGACTTGTTCATGTCTATCCAGGCAACGTCACACTACATGGGTATTATACTAAGAATCTATACATTTCCTTTGTTGTGTAATATGGTAGAGGATGTCATTGACCCTATTCAAAGAAGTCTTTCATGCAGACAAGTTTTATCTAAGGGACAACAATCTTGTCTATTGCCAGTGGCAGGCGTGTGTCTGATGTACTTCTCCTTGACTTTACACATGAGCAAGCATGGGCCAGACTAGTGATTAGCATCCACAAGGACAAACCATCCACATTAATCTGTTGATTTTTCTGTTTCTCTAATTTTTATTTTTACCTTTGTTATTTTTATTGCATATAAGAATATCATCCATTTCTACTTATAGATGAACCAAGGCAAGCAGTGGTATATGGTAAACAGAAGGATTAAGAGTCAAAAACAGTCTGTGAGTTAGTTCTCTCCTCTGTGATAAAAATAACCCCTTATGTGAGTATAACATGTTTCAGTTTGTGAAGTACTAATCAAATGAATTTTCATTACTACCTTAGGAAGTATATGGAGAAATTTTTATTTTTCTTCTTCTTCAGAAGGAACATCTGAGGTTCAAAGAAGCTAAATGACTTTCTATATATTGAACTGAGGACTGGGTATAACAGGATAGTTATGATCTTCAAGTAAGCAGGAGATTTGCAGTCCTGTATTCCTTCATTATCCCTCACAGATGGGTGCTGAGACCACAGCAATGGAGCTATAATGTGAAATAGTGATTGTGTATACTGATTGTCAACATGACACGGTATAGAATCACCTAGGTGCCAGGCCTCTGTGCATGACTATGAAGGATTTTTTAAACTAAGTTAGCTTCTTGACATGCCTGTGAGCCATTGTCTTGATAAGGATAATTGAGTTAGGAAGACCCATCCTATGTGAAATGGCAACATTTCTTGAGCTGGAGTCCTGGGTTATACGTGGTAGGAGAAAGATAGCCAACACAAGCATCCATTGCTCTCTGCTTCCTAACTGCAGAAATTCTTCTACTCACTGCACTCTCCTTTTAAGAGATTGGTCTAAGAATACCCCAATAGGGTAATCAGCTTTTGGAGCTAGGAAAATATTGGTAGAACTTAGGTGTCTTCTGTTTAAAAGATTACTTGGAAATTCCACCTGTTTAGTACCTAAGAACCACGGTGTGTTCATCTTCTTGAGAAGCCAACTTCAGTATAGTACATCAAAGGAGATTTGTACTCTCTGCCTAGGGGATATGTCATCATCCCTAGTCAGTTCATTGACTGGCACCATAAAACATGGTAGGACCATTATTAGACAGTCCTTGTCTTCATCACATATGGTAATAGGACTTAGGCTGAAACAATGGATTTTTTAAAAATTGAGATTAACTTTTCTCTCTACTATAACAGTATCTTCATTATAGAGCAATAGGTATCACAGCCCTGTGAACAGAGAATTTCCTTGAGCAATTCTCAGTATGTAAATAAGAATCTCTGATTTTCAATTCCAGTCTACATGTTCTTTATTAGGTTTGTTGACTCATGTCTATACACTGTCCTGACCTCATAACCTTATTATTAGTCTCTATGAGGCCATAAGCATGTCCTATTAATTTTAGATTCCTGAAGACCTTAGTATATCTCTTTCCACTCAATAGATCCTTAAAAAAACCTTTAGAGTATGAATTGTTTTCCTTTTAACTTTATCTAATAAATTCCTCAATACACTCATTATTTTTGAGATTTTTTAAAGATCTATCCATCTTTTGCTTTTTGTCATCACCTCCACCCACTGCTAAAACCCAAACTCCATGTACATTGTTGATTATGATTTGTGGAGATGCCCTTCAACATACATCATTAAGTTTCTTCCTTTTCTAATCACCTTCTCTGTTCATATCACATTGTCTTTTGTTTGAAGTATTATACTATTTCTTGGAGTTATTATTGGCTGTACCAGTTATGCCTTTTTCTTTTCATTTTACCCATAATGATATATTGGAACATGCCTTCATTTGATGACATTTCATTCATTTTTCAAGACACAACTCAACAGGTAAAAAGTTTGGCCCCAATATGTCAGAAACCAGTGGTTTTCTAGAGTCTCCTGAGATGATGTATGAGTTGTTCTTTTTGTTTCTTGTTGTCCTCTGAAAAACTGTCCATCTCTTCTGCAATTTACTTATGATCATTGGTTCTAGTGGTATCTGTGTCATTGAGAATAAAATAAATTGAATTTCAGGCCAAAAATATCCCCCAAAAGAAAAAAAAAAACCCAACCAACCAATCAACCAACCAACCAAACAAACAAAAAACAAAGTAAGCAAACAAAAACAAAGAAAACCAAAACCAACCAACCAAACAAACAAAAAACCCCCAAAACAAAGAAAAACCAACATAAAAGACTGACAGGTACAACTTTGTTTTAGTTATTTGTGTGTTCATATATTACTTACAAAAGTTACAAACAAAAACAATAGAACTGTTAATCCTATGTTAGATTCAGCATCTAAATGATTAGATAGAAATGATTCTGCTCTTAGTTATTCATATATTTTAAAGCAAAGCCACTGTGTTATCTTTCTTAGAACTATTGAATTTTTGTCTCAGACCCCATCCTGAAGGGAAAGCCTTTCATGAATACACATAAAATAATTGCCAGTAGTGAGTGATCAACTACGGAGAGCCAACCTTTTCATTTTCAGTGTAACCTTGGAGTAAACTAATGAATGTCAGGAGTGGCCATCCCTCACCATTTAAGCCTGTTGAACTGTGTATGAATATTCAATGTGTGTATAGTTTGGCTGGTCAAAGTGAAGAAATAAAATGCACTATCACAATTTAAAAAGTAATTAGACACTAGGGAACTTTCTTCCAAGATGTTTCCCAATGTCTAGTGACACTAGTTTGAAGTGTTTGTCAAAAGTGAAGACTGTGAAATTGTCTGTATTTAGGCATTGTAAGCATGAACGTGGAGTTGTTTATGTTGTCACATAGTCATACATGAGTTCTAAACATATCTGTTGTATGTAATACAATGTCTACTCTAGTGTACCTCTAACATGCTGTTATCATTCTGCCTGTTGACTCATGACAGTGTACTGTATATTTACTTTCTCTCATTCAATCTCTCACACACATACATGGACACACACACATATAAACAAACAAATTTGAATTAGGATAAAAAGAATAATTGTTACTAGCTGTTGTTTGCAGTTTATACAACTTGGTATGGTAACAAAGTGGTTTTACTAATAAATGCAGAATTATACTGACATTTAGTTTCATAGTGTTAATGTGTTTCAACCTCTGCATGTACTACACACACACACACACACACACACACACACACACACACAGGATGAAACATGGAATACTGCCTAGAATGACAAATTGGCATTCTTAAGATACAACTGGAAGTTGTCATGGAGACTTTTGTTCTGGTTTTAATCTCTTTCATTATATAAGATCAGGGTTTCAAAAATATAAATAAAGGGCCTTGGAAAATGTGACTGTAACCTCTGAGAGTTCGGAAAAGTGAAAGGAAGGAATATAGGACATAGAACCGTATGTACTGGAGATTTCACAAAAGCAAGTTTAAAAATAAAAGTTCAAAGAATCAGTCGTATTAGTTTCATAGTTGGATCCCTGGTTTTGGTACTTTAAAATATATACTTTTGGATTACATTCTGTTGTTGAGTAAGAGAAAACAGGATGAACATTCTTCAGTGACATACATGGGACATGAAAGAGTGGGCTCATAGATGGCTTTCTTTGAGACACTGGGTAAATTTTATGTTGTCTTTAATACTAGGTCTCATTGCTTACTCACCTGGTATATGATACAGATGAATTATGCTTATATGAAGTCCATATAACAGTTGTATAACTATTTGTCTTGATCACTTATTCCCATAACAGTATTTCTTCACACATGTCAGTGTTCCTTTGCCTTTTACAAAATATTGAACTCAGAAGTCTTCTGAAAACCTTTTCATGCCAAAGATAGTGGTGAATGCCTTTAATCCCAACACTTCCGAGGCAGAGGCATGCAAATCTCTGAGTTTGAGGACTGCCTTATCTACAGAGTGAGTTCCAGCACAGCCAGAATTATGCAGAGAAACCCTGTCTGGAAAAACCAAACCAAACTAAAATAAAACAAATCTCAACCACCACCACCACCAGCACCACAACAACAACAACAGCAAAGCCTTTTAAAATATTACTAGACACATATCCAAATTATGCTCAACTATACAACAAGGACATTTGTGCAACCATGTTCGTAGCAGCTCTATTTGTAATCTGGAAACAACCTAGATGTCCCTCAAAGGAGGAGTGGATACAGAAATTGTGGTACATTTACATGATGGAATACTACTCAGCTATTAAAAACAAGGAAATCATGAAATTTGCAGGCAAATGGTGGGAACTAGAAAAGATCATCCCGAATGAGGTATCCTAGAAGCAGCAATGATATATCCTCACTCATAAGTGGATATTAGCCATATAATATAGGATAAACGTATTAAAATCTATACTTCTAAAAAGTTAAACAGCAAGGAAAACCCTAGGGAAAATGCTCAATCCTCATTTAGAAGGATAAACACAACAGACATTGGAAACAGGAGAAGACAGGGAACAGGACAGAAGCCTACCACAGACAGCCTCTGACTCTATTGATTGAGGTACCTAAGCAGAGGCTGAGACTCATAACCAAACTTTGGGCAGAGTGCAGGTAATCCTATGAAAGAAGGGAGAAATAGAAAGACCCTGGGGGGGGGGACAGGAGCTCCAAAAGGAGACCAACAGAGCCATAAAAACTGAGCCCTGGGGGCTTTGAAGAGAATGATACCCCAGCCAAGGACAATACATGGAGAGGACCTAAAACCCCTGCTCAGATGTAGTCCATAGACTCAGTCTCCAAGAGGGGTCCCTAGTAAGGGGAGCAGGGACTCTCTCTGGCATGAAATCAGTGGCAAGCTCTTTGATCACTTCCCTCTGGGGGGTGCAGCCTTGCCAGACCACAGAGGAAGACAATGAAAACAGTCCTGATTAGACCTGATAGGCTAGGGTCAAATAGAAGGGAGGAGGACCTCCCCATCAGTGGACTAGGGAAGGGGCATAGGGTGAGAAGAAGGAGGGAGGGTGGGATTGGGAGGAGACAAGGGAGGGGGTAACAGCTGGGATACAAATTGAATAAATTATAATAGATGATAAAAATAAAAAAGGAAAAAAATTAATTGCCTTCTGTTAGAATCTTAGGACCATAGATAATAGTGTATGCTTTCTCATGATCTGTGGTCTTTCCAGGGACATTATAATACCTATTTTTTTCCATTGCCTGCAAAGCTAATTTTTTCTATTTTAGGAATGCATGATCTGCCTTACTGCTAGCTTCACCTGCAGGAAACATGGATCCATGTTGCTAGTCTGGCATTTCTTTTTCCCTTAATATTTTGTGGTATAGATAGAATGTGTATACCCCCTAGTTTCACAGAATCCAGTGGTCCCACTACCATCAACCATGCTTATTCAAGCTTCCACATCTGTACAACTAACAGCACCTCCTTATATCCTCCCTCAGGAACACAAATGTAGGGTAGACAGAAAGACAGTACTGTTTGACCTCCCGTGCTTCAGTGTTCTTCCCAAAGCATGAGTCTAAAGCATATAGACCAAGTTTCTCTCTGTCTCTATTTCTCTCTCTCTCTATATATATATGTGCGCGCACACACACACACACACACATACACACACACACACACACACGTGAGCATGTGTGTTTCCTGTAGAAACCAATTGTTTAGTTGCATTCCAGCTAATTTGATCATGCACATTCCTCACCTCAGGTCTGTCTAGACAAAGTCTGTGGTATGGAGAGGTGGCTCACTGATTAAGCGCACTTTCTGCTGTTGCTGAGGGTCTCAATTCAGTTCTCAGTATCCAAGTAAACTGTCACACAACTGCATTTAGCTGCCACTCTAGAGAATCTGCTGCCCTCCTCTGGCCTTCTTTGGTTCTGCACTCACATTCACAAACAGTCTACACACAGACATATAATTAAAAATGAAAACAAAATCTTAAAAGAAAGTAACAAAAGACATTTAGGGACTCTATGATACCCATTGTCCATGCTTTTCTTTCATTTTTCTTGGTAGAACATTTGGTTACCACATAGCTATATATTTCCTTCACCAAACATGTGGTTATGTTACTTGTTAGGCAAATAGAGTTTATATACATAAAAAAAAAATATTCTCCAGAATTTGCTACCATTTCAGTCTTATTAACAACAAGTGAAAGACAAAGGACTTACTTTTTAAAAGTGTACTAGTGATGTGGCCTCATCTCACAAGATATGGAAAAAGGAGATCCTATAGTATTCACAGGAGGAAGAAGGGAGATCTGTTAATAGTTCTAATGACACCATGAGATTTTCTCTATTATCTGCTTTCTCCTATAGAAACAACACAAGGATATTCTTTTTGAATATCTACTGTGTATTTAGAATTTTTCAACCATGCAAAGTCTTTTATCTTTCTCTTTAGAATCATGTTTCTCCTCTTCACCAACCACTTTCCACTTGATCTACGTCTCTCTCTATTCCCTTAAACCCTTTACATTCATTGCTGTGGGTTTTTTTTTTTGTGACTTGGTGTGTTTTAATAGCCTACATCAGTATTCACTGTTGGCTAAGCTCTTTCTGAGAGAGAGAGGCCTCAAGTCTTTTTATTTCTCTCTCTCTCTTTTCAAAATAGGTTTGTAATGTATCTTCTTAGAGGAACTAAAAACCTTCAAGTGCATGAAATGAATCTTGGCGAATGTATACTTTCCAGATGCATGGTCGTTTTTTTACTTTTTTCCTGAAAAATACTCATTTTCAATTCTACTCTTGTTAGGCAATCAGAATTTTCCCTGCCATTGAATTCTACTGACCTGCTATCACCAAAAGAATGTCCTACTTCATAACAACTCCTCTCCTGTGTCTCAGGCCTTCCAGTATGAAAAAGAGATGAGGCAAAAATTAATTGTTAACAGGAGAGGAAAAAAAAAAGGAGGGTTGGACAGGCTCTGCTTTTATTCCCTGAGAACAGCCAGGAAAAACATAATAATACTTTGACTCAGTAGCTGAACTGGAGACTCAAATAGGAGTACCAGGGTCTTAGACGACTCTTTGATACTCCAGTGATACTATTTCCTCTTTATTCTCAAGAAATTGATTATTTCAATTGCCAACAACTGGCTTTGAGATCTTTTCTCTTGAGCTGCATTAAGATGAGAAGGTATTCATTTCTCTGGGATGCTTAAAAGAAACTTTTGTTATGTTTTCTTTAAATGTGAAATACATTCTCCACTATTCACCGCAGGAGCTCTGATTTGTAAAGAGACATAGAAACTCATGTCCTAATTTACACTTTGTTCTGCTTTGTGGAAAACAAAACCTGAAGAGGATAATAGCCCAGTTCTGGTGGCTTCAGCCAAAACTGATTGAGGCATTGGATTTCACAGGAATGGCAGTAGTCTAAGTATCACCATGCACTCCAGGCTTCTCCTCATAATTAGGCACAAAAGCATACCCGGTTCCAGGTTAGAAGACCCACAACTTGAAATTTCTTTTGCTAATGTCAAGGTATGTTTTCTCCTCAGTGACTCCCATCTCCCTGTTTTCTTCCATTCTTGTCCCTTTGCCTCCTTCTCATGTGCCAGTCATTTAGATGGCCTTCTCAGCAGAGGAGCAGTGGAAATTATTATTCAGTGTACACATGATTGTGGGTCCACCAGAATGAAATATCTCAGGAGCAGGAAGGACTTGTCCTTCCCCGACACATGCTTATGCTCAGGAAGCATTTACTTGCACATTGAGCTGATTGGTTAATGTGTATCTCTGCCTTGGCCATTTCGAACCATGACTATCTAAGCAATATTACATTTCCTCCTTCGAACAGGAACAGAGAGAATGAAAGATACAGGAAGCTCCTACTATTGTATGGAGAATGATATTTAGGTAAACAAACAAACAAACAATAAAATCCCAGGAGTTAGGACAACACTCCCCCTCTCTTCTTCTCTCTCCCTCCCTCCTGCTCCTTTTTTCTCTCCCCCCCCCCCAACACCTAACCTGGACCAATAAGGAAGGCCAGCAGGAAACTAAATTCCCCACTTGCCTCACCCCAGCACAGTTTTGCCCATCCATAGCTTTGCCCATCAGCCTCAGAACTCCCATCTGGTCCCAACAGCTCCTCCAGAAACTTTACCATTGCCATAGAACGGAGGAAGCCATTTTTCACACATAGCTGAACAAGTGTCAGACACCTAAGAAATATCAGTCTTTTATCCACTTATGGACATGTGAACATTTTAAAATAGGAAGCAAAAGTTGAAAAATATTACTCTCTAATGTGGAGCTGGTCCCTACACTGAGAAAATCAGACTGACTCTCGACAACTCTGGTCATCTACTTCCCTCTTGAGTCTCTGGAAATTACCAGCTGAGGACACAGTTTAGTCTTGAATGAGAAGGATATATAGACAAATAAGTGCCATATTCCCTGTATCTAAAATGGTAAATTAACAATCTTTACATCATGGTGTTCTTTTCCCTGAGGTAAATGAGGATTTACTGAAAATTTCCCTTCTGTGAAAAAAAATAGAAGAGTATTTTCTTTTTCTTTGCTTCATTTCTCTCTTAACAGCCATGCTAATTTTTTTTCTTTTTATTTTCAAGAAAGGGTCTCAGTATGTAGGTCTGGCTGCCCTGGAACTCACTATATAGTCTAGGCTGGCCTTAAACTCATAGAGATCTACCTGCTGCCACCTCCCAAGTACTGAGATTAAAGACATAAACCCCTATAGTCCACTGGACACCCTAAATTTTGCTTTCAGGAAAAAAACTACCAATTTGGAGCTGCTCTAATCTTACCTGCCCAACCCAAACTAGGCCAACAATACTCTCTCTTCTGTCCAAAATTCAAAGGGAAACACATTTGGCACTACTTAGAAGCTAAAGACAGGTGGAGGTGGCATCTGTAACTAACTGACCCTCAGTGAATAAATTCTGCCAGTTTTGCACTATAAATTCATTTTCTGTGAAGAAGAGAGTGTAAACGGGTTCTACAATAATACAGAACATATTTGTACCCAGAATGTGGGGCCCACAAAATAAATAGGTCGAATTAATTTCTGCCTGTCAGTCCTGGAGGTTCATTTACCATCCACCTCACCAGGAGGCAACAGAGCAGTAAGCTTGTAATGCCTGGGGAGTTGAGGGTCGGGATGGGTTCATGGACTTTGGAAAGGGCACCTTTCTTTCATGCTCCCTATTAAGCATAATACTGCATGTAGAGTCAGTGGCACAATGTAGCTCTGGAGAAAGTGGGTGGTATGCCTCACCTGGGCTGTCAACTGGCTTACTGACTGCACTCCTTGACATTTGTTGCAAAAGGGACTCATTTGGCTTGAAGGATGCCACTGATAGGTACCTATAAATCCTCTGATTATTCAGAAACCAGGAGAGAGACACTCCAGTGGGAGAGGCAAAGCCAAGGAAGCTTCCACTGACGTGTTAGGGGTAATCTCTGTAGTTTAACCACAAAGGAATACTTAGAAAAACTTTGGTCACATAGCGTCCAATGATTAGTAGTAGAAGTTCCATGCATCAGGTTCACATGCAGTCATGTGTGTGTGTGTGCACACATATGTGGTAGTCAGAGTTCAGTCCTGGGTATCTTCCTCAGTTGCTCTTTAATATATATTTAAATAAATATATATATTATTAAATAAAGGTTCTTTTTTATTTAATGATTTAAAGCAAATTAGAAAGTTTCAGAGAAGCTATCTACTAACAAGATAAGTGTACACTTGTCATCCATCATGGCATAACCTACCTCTCAAGCCTTAACAAGCTTTCAGCTTACCCTCCTACCAGGCACACACCTTTACCCTACAACACTACAAACAATGTACCCTGGGAACATGAGCATGAATACATACATGAGTGTATGAGTTTACATACACTGTCATCTCTATGAGAAATTCTCGTCTTCTACTTCTCCCAAAATCTGTACTCTTAAAGAAGCTAAACAACAAGGAAGACCCTAGGGAAGATGCTCAATCCTCATTCAGAAGGACAAATGCAATAGACCGTGGGAGCAGGAGAAGACAGGGAACAGGACAGGAGCCTACCACAGAGGGTCTCTGAAAGACTGCTGATTAAGGTATCGAAGAAGAGGCTGAGACTCACCTTATATCTTAAACTAGGGTCTCTTATTGAAGCTGAAATATGCTGATTGACTAGATTGGCTGGATGAGTGAATATCTTGTGATCAGAGCACATTACAAAGTTTGACTTATTGATAAAGATTCTACTAGCCAGATACTTAGCAGAATTCATTCACTTAATATATGTTTTTTTTTTTTGTAGTGCAAAATTACAAGTAGGTGGTGTGTGTGTGTGTGTGTGTGTGTGTGTGTGTGTGTGTGTGTGTGTATGGATTAACTCTAACATAAGGAATTAGATAATGGTTTAGAATATGAATAGCTAAGAATGCTGAAGTTGATTTAAAGACATTATTATGAGATGGTTGGATCTGTGGTCTAAACTCCAGGGTATGGTTTTGGTGACTACAGAAAACATCTTGGGTATTAATTCAACAGTGAGCTAAAATGTGGTTAAAATAAAAGCTAGGTAGGTGTGGAATGTTATGATGAAAAAATTGGATCAATCTGGGCTTTTCTTTTGGAGCATCATTTCCGCAATCTGTCAAGTTATCCCCCTCTTCCAACACCCACAGATGCACAAATTTTGGTTATGGCACTGGAAAGTCTCCAACTGTCCAAGAACAATCCATGCCCTTCCTCTCTTTGTGGATATAGGATGATCCCCCTGCAAGTCATGCATTCTGAAGATTGGATATGTCAAATTATATACACACGCTTCTCTGTTGAATTTCTGCTTAAGCCTTGAATCTACTGGGTTCTACCTGCTGATTTATTTAATAAGTATTTAACATGGTCTTCAATTGCTAGCAGTAATTATAACCTGTATAAAATATCTTTGTATTTTATAAAAATAAAAGTGAAGCTTTTTTTTTTTAATTAAATGAAATATTCATGCTATGGGTATCTGAGCTGTGAGTAAATGTTATTGAATTTTGGGTAAAAGTTGATCTCTTAAAATTTAATCTATAGATTCTTTTTTGCTAATGATTTTAAAAACCAGTAGGCAGACTAGCATTTGCCTTTTTAGTTTAGCACTAAAAACCTACTATTTTTTTTTACTATCTAGTTATGAATGATAAATTTATCCTCACATTGTTTCATTCATGCTCACAGATAATTGAGAAGTAAAGGCATTCTGTACACACACACACACACACACACACACACACACACACACATATATGTGGGAGAAAGATAGATATCAGAGTCAGTAATTTTTGATGGAGGTAACAGAAAATATAATAGAAATGCCTGCAGTTTTTGTTGTATCTTTGCCTTTGTCTCTGTCTGTTCTCTCTCTGTGATTTTCATTCTTAGTCAAGAAGCATCAGAGGTGTCATGGAGCCATGGACAATAGAGCAGTAAAGGATATGCTGTTCAGGGAAGCAGATGATCATTGTCATGTCCTGGAAGCATGTTTCTGAAAATAAATACATACTGTTCTTCGTTTATCCATAATAAACATAGAAACCCATTACAAAATCTAGACCTGGACAAGTAGGAAGGTAGTTACATTGGTAGCCAGGGTGGCTATATTTCCTGCTTTGGTCACAGTTTAGCAGAAAGAACATCAGAGAAAACTCCCACTTACAGTTCTCCAGTTAGATGTTCTTTAAATCCCCTTCTAGCCTTAACTCATGAGACATTTAAAAAAAAATGCCTCTATATTGTGGAAGTATTGGGAACAGGCTTGTCACTCCCCAGCAGGTGGCCTGACCACAGCTCTGAGCTTTAGATAATAATAGTCTGGAAATGATTCATTGACCTGCTCTGTCCTGACCTCCCCTGGACTCTGTGTCCCAGAAAGTTTCAAAATTATTTAAAGGCTGACTTACTGGGTAGGTAATGTTTCCTTAGAGGGTAGGGAAGAACGAAGTGCTAGTATCTTTCCTCTCCTACTAAAGCAACTCTCAGTATAGTTGACTTAGAATAACTGCTGTGACTTTATTTAAATAACCGAGTCTAAAGAGGCCTAACTCCTCTCTGGATGCACATGATGGCTATTCCTGGTTGTCAGCTTCACTACATCTGAAATTAACTTTAACCTGAGTATCTGAGTGCACCCATGACAGATTTTTCTTAATTAAATAATCTGAAATGTGAAGAACCAGTTTTGGTCTGAATCTTTTACCCTTTTGCTGCTTGTCATCACTCTCACTGACATGTTCATTCCTTCTCTGGCATTAGAATCTAGTTCTTCAGGATTCCTGCATATACTGACACATTCAGCCTTGTTGTCCAAACAACTTTTGGGTTCTTGGTCCTTATGACAATAATCAGCTACTGTTGAGCCAGGCTGCAGCCCCCAAGTCACTATAATAAGTCTCATTTAATATATATATATATATATATATATATACATTAAATATATAATATTTATTTATATTTAATTCTATCAGTCCTGATGAGACCTGATAGGCTAGGATCAGATAGAAGGGGAGGAGGACCTCCCATATCTGTGGACTAGGGGAGGGCCATGGGGGAGAAGATGGAGGGAGGGTAGGAATGGGAGGGGGCCAAAGCCAGGATACAAAATGAATAAATTGTAATAAATTTTAAAAGAAATATAAGTAAATAAAAACATAAAAGAAAAAAAGACAGGTCTTAAAGTGTGTGTGGTTCTATTTGTTTTGAGACAGGGTCTCCTGTAGCTCAGCCTTGCCTTGGACACATACACAGTTGAGCCTTTGAACTCTTGATCTTTCCTCCTTAACAAGTGCTAGAATTACAGCGTATATTACCAGGTCTAGATCGCTATGGTCCTGTGCAGTATGTTGGGCTATATAGGAAAGGACATTGTAACAGATAAGCCTTGAGAGCCAGAGTGGGAACAGGCAATGGAGGACCAAGATGCTATTTAAAGCACATTGTGTCCCATGCTGATAATCAACATTTGAAGTAGGACAGTAGGAAGGGTATGAGAAAAAGTAGAGATGCTTTGTAGTTATAGGTGCCTAGACCTGACTAAACCCTGGGCAAGGTCTTGATCTTCTGTTTTGTGTAACTAAGAGACTAGGCTTGTCCTTAGGTAGTAGTGAAACTGAGCAGAGAAAGGAGAGATAGGGCATTATCTGTGGTGATTGTATAGCAGTTGTTGGAAGATGTTCCCACCAACTCAGAAAATCACATTAAGAGTACAAAAGTCTCAGGGCTAGAGACATAGATCAGTGCTTAAGAACATCAGTTGCTCTTGTGGAGAACCTGGGATCACTTTCTAGCATCCACATGGTGGTACACAACTATTCATTCCTCCAGTTCCAGAGGATCCAACAACTTCTTCTCATCTCCCAGATATGAGAACAGGTACAATAGATACACACATATAAATTAAATAAATATAGGGAAACCTAATTCAGTAGAATTTTCTTAAAATATGTACATGGATGAAGGTGATATAAGTGAAATTACCAAATAAATGGGGAAGATGGAGCTCCAACTGGACATCTTAAAACCAAATAAAAATGTAATTAAGTTGTTGGCCAAAGGAGTTCTATGGGAATCTCCAAACAATCAGGCTGTTGCCAAGGCTATTGATTGCTCTATACAATCTGACAATAAGGTTCCATTATTAGAGACAACACAATTTACTGAACATAGAGAAGTCCAACTAGAGCCTTCCTGGAATCTTCACTCCTGTGGGCTAGTGTTCTTGGTTCTGGAAGGTATTCTGCATGCTACCAAAGGAGAAAGGTAAACATCAGCCCATCTACAAACCCTTTGATCTACAATGATGTCCTGCCTGTAAGACTTGCTAGTGCAACAGCAGTACAAACTTGTGGGAATAATCAACTTAAGCCCCACTTCTCCAGATGGAACCATATCTAATGCTGATTGTATGACCAAGAACTGAGATTTTATAGGTCAGGGACCTAAGGCAAAAACAAATTCTACTGTTCTGTTGAAGGAAGTTAAGTATACTATAACTCCTAATATTCTTGCTCATCCAATATCAGAGAAGCTTCCTCTTGCAGCAGATGAGAACAAAGACCTACAGAACAGAGACCTATAGCCAGATGGTATCTAGAGACTGAGAGACCTTGGGGCACAGACCCTTAAATGGAATGTCTTCATCAAATCACTTCCCTTATGGCTCAGGGAAACCTGAGGAAGAGGAAGCAAAAGAGTATAAAAGGCAGAGGGGATCTAGGACAACCATGAAACAAGGCTTTCAAAACAAATAGGGCCAATTCACATGTGAACTCACCGAGATTATGGGAGCATGGGCATGGCCTACACTTGTCTACACAAGATGGGGTCCTAGAGCTGAAAGGAGAAGTTGACAGATGCCTCCAGCCCTAGCCCAGAAGCAAATGAAAATTTAGTTTTCATTAATGTTGTCTGACTGGGGAAACAAACTACTCTCCGGGATAGGCCACATGCCCATCAGTGAATGGCCAACAAAAACAAATTCAACAACCCAGCAACATTTTTGGAGCTAACTTGTCTCACAATGCCAGGCCAGGGTTTTTCTTTTCCTATCTATCCATCTATCTATCTATCTATCTATCTATCTATCTATCTATCTATCTATCTATCTATCTATCTATCTATTCATTCATCTATCTATTTGTTTATTTATTTATTTGTCTGTCTATCTATCTATCTATCTATTTATTTACTCTATAAGTTTTTTGCATACACATTACTGCTTCTGGTGTTGTGTTTTTCTAGAATTCCTAAATGTGTGAACAATGGGTCTCTGTGTCTATAACTGTTTCTTGTGCCTTTTTTTTTTCTCATGTTTGTTTTGTCTTATTTTGATGTGTTGGATTTTTGTTTTATCTTATATTTTGTTTTATTATGGAAAAGAGTACAAAATTTGGGTCAGAAATTTGGTTGACAAATTTGTCAAAATGATTAGTTCATAGTGGTGACATTATTTTAAAAGGGAATGGTAAGAATCTCCTCAATTAGTGAGAAGTACTTTTTAAAAAATACGTTAAAACATAGCACATGTAGCCACCATGACTATCTCAAAAAAGTGGAAATGGAGAGAAAATAATTCGGGTATTGGTAATTATGAAAGAGAGAGCAAAGACTGAGTGCATACAAGGTCGATCTTGGTGAGTGGAGAGAGACGACTTACCAATCAAAAAGGATGTATAAATATGAGCTTTGAATTGAAAGCCCAAGAGCCGACACTGTAGGTGAATGACAGGAGAGCTGGGAGAAAAGTTAAAGGAAGAAAATGGTAGTGATTTGGTGATAATGGCAGGCCTGTGTGAAGAGAAAGTTATAAGGTAGAAGAGGGAAAGGGGAAGACAGGTATTGGCACTTCCTATTGCTGAAATTTAGCTTAAGTGCCAGTGTCTACATTCTCACACAACCTATTTATTACACTTTACTTCTAGCATAGGAAGGGTGGGGGCTCTACTGAGCGCACCCTCCCTGACCTGAAGCTATAAAGCTGTGCACCCTGTGAGGCCAGCAGTTTCCACACTGGAAGGCTTGACATCAGCTGTACCCTCAGAATCACTGCTCAGGCAAAGGTTAGTATGGGAGAGGGAGGAGGTGGTGTGTGGTTGTCAAAAGCATAAGGTATACCTGAGGAGGCAAGCTCTTCACAGGGGCAACTGTCTTTGAACTATGAGCTGTTGTTAGATTTCAGAATACAAGGAGGAGCATATTGGCCCAAGTGTGGTCAGTAGGGAAAAAGCTCCTTGGATTGTGTGGACTTAATCTTGACTTTTAGTTGAGCAATAGGTTAGAGAAGAGGAACAATGAGAGGAGAAAACCGCAGGATGGACTGCAGCACTGAAGGCTGCATCCTTGTCACTGGCTGTTTGTGGAGACTGTAGGGAAGGTGGCCTTCAAGTAATCGGCTTAGTCTGGCGAGCACTGTTGTGAAAGACAGGACAAGGCTGTGTCTGCATGGTAACAGGAAATATGCTAAACTTCTCTGTAAATTTGGTGTCAGGAAAATTGCCTCATAAGATCAAGTCATCCCCCTGCATTTAGTAGATGATTACTTTCTTTTTCAGAACATTTTAGCTCCATAGGCAGACCTTAATTTTCCAAGTCACTTTCTACTCATGTTTTAGATGTCCTTCCTATCTCTTGCATGTGTCCATCTGTAGATTGTTTGTTTAAAGCTCTACTGTTGCCTCAAAGTGCAAATGGCAGTGTTTTCTCCTTGAAGCCTTTCCTCTCTATCCATTTGTCCTGCTGATTTCTTTCTTACACCAAGTCCAGGTATTGCCAATCTTCAAATATCTCTAGTTATATCATTCTTGTCCCATGGAATGCTCACCTATATACTCACTTTTTTGTTGCTACTGTCTCCCTTACTTTAGGATTTACTTCCTGGTAAGATTTGGGAGTTGCAAGTTTGGAATTTATCCTAAAAATCATCTTCTGTCCCAATTATCTTGTAAAAAATAATCTCTTCCCATGCCATGTTCTTAGTTCCAATCACAAAGTCTATGCTAAAACGTCTTATATTTGAGTTTGTTTGCTTCCTAGTGCCCTAGTTCACCAAATGAGCCTTAAGTGGCTGAAAGGAAAAAATCATGTCTGTTGTGTATTTTGATGTCCGGAGTTGAGCAGAGTGATTATGTCAGTGAGTGAGTGAGAGCATAAAGCAGAGACAAGCTATGTCCTTTCATCATTCTTCAGCTTGAGTCTGAAGAACTGGGGAGAGACTATAAACCTGGAGAATTTTAGGGCAAATTTGCCCTGTCCTGTCACTTTACCCAGAGCCCAGCTGAAAAGTTTAAAGCCAAAATATGCAGTCAACCTTCTCCCAAAAGATCTCACTCATGTGGGACAATATGATTGTCCATCTTTTATTCTGAAGTCGTACAACATGCACTGCAGAATTTATCTAATGGTTGTGTGTTGAAAGGATTGTGCTTTGGGGGCTGGAGAGATGGCTGAGAGGTTAGGAACACATACTGCTCTTACAGAGGGCCCGAGTTAGGTTCCCAGCACGCACATTGGGTGACTCACAGACGTTTGGAACTCCAGCTCTAGGGGATCCCACACTCTCTTCTGGTCTCTTTGGGCACCTGCACTCAAGTGCTCATGCCCACATATGGACACACACTGACACATGCTATTATAATCTTAGAAAAGTGCTGTGCTTAGTCAAGAGCCAGAGAAAGGAGACTTACCAGAGGTGTTTTAAAGTTTTTCTCTTGATTGGAAGATCCCTCTCTTCACCCTGAGATACTTTTCTTGCCTGAAGAGTCTGAGTCAGTTTGCTGTGCCCTGGGCTTACTCTGACCTGGTTGCTGGAATCTGGTAAGGTACAGCCCTGAAGACATGTTTTAAGGCCTGAATTTTAATGCCTCTTTTTATCAGAATGGATTTTTGCAAACCTTTCTATCTTCCATGACCCTGAAGTAAAGAGAAAATCATTTGACACCACAGTCAAGTTCATTGATTCAGAATCTGGCTGAGCATTGCATCCCACGCCCCCAAATGAAGTCAATCAAACATGATTTTTTAAAGTTTCCCTTGCTTGCTCTTCACCCTTACTATCAAATTTCCACTATTACTTTCTTAATTGCTCTAGCCTGTCCCATGAAAAGCACACTCATGTTATGTGTTTTGTTCCAGCTGGTGTTAATTCCCTCCAAAACTTACGCTTTAAGCTTCCCCTAAGCTTTTATTGTTTTATCTTATTCATATATTTGTTTATGAGTGTGTGGGTAGTAGATATTGAACATACAACCTCACTAAGTGATGTTCATGGTGCAGATTTTATTCTGAGACAGGGTCTTAGTATTTGTTTAGACTAACCTTAATTTCCTATATAACTTTAGTGAGTGTCAACTTTGATATCTTCTTACCTTCTCAGCCTCCAAAGTAGAGTAGAGATTACAGGTGTGTGCCACCAGGGTTGGTTCTCTTAAACATTTCAGGAAACAGTGGCATTGCCTTCATCTGGAAAGGCTTCCTTGCTAGTGCTGCAGTCTCTGTATGGAAGATGAGTGTCGTGCCCAATCGAGATGTTACTCAGGACACAATATGCGTGTCCAGCACCTAGAGAAAGCTCCAGATTTAAACTCAGACTCTGTCTCTTTTTAACTCTATGATCTGGGCAGGCTGTTTACCCTTTCTTGGATCCTGCTTACTCATCTGTGAAATGGGGGAAAACATTTGTATAATTGAGGCTTAACAGTAAACAGTAGATGAGAGTAGAGGAGGATCTGCAGAGGATTACTTGGACTTAAGCTTCTAGAGTTCAACACTGACTTTTCTTCCTTTGACTTTATTGAAAAATTAATTTTATTTATTTAATTTTGCTTGTGTGGGTGGCAGCTGTGTACATGTGCATATATGTCAGGTGGGTGCGTGTGTGTGCAGGTACACACGCACTGTGTGCATACAGAGATCCCAAGGTGGATATTATGTGTCTCTCTTCATCACTTTATTCCTTCTTTCTTGAGGCAGGGTCTTTCATTGAATCAGGAGATTATCAATTCAGCCAGTCCCAGAGAATCCACTATTTCTGCCTTCCCTACAGCCCACAGCCACTCCTGGTCAGAAGCATTAAGATGGTTTATTGGTTTCTGAGCCCCTGTCATCACACATGTGCTGGGGCAAGCCATTTGTCTACTTAGCCATCTCTACAGCCCCAAACCTGACTTCTTATTATCCTGCTGTAATGTTGGGAAAGATACTGATCTCTCTGCTTCTTGGATCGTCTAACTATAAAATAAAAACGGTAATAAAAGCCCCCCCCACCCCGCCCACTTTGTACGGGATTGTGCGGATCTGAGAAAACACATATAACACTTTTTGGAAGTGCTGGTCTCCTAGCACTACTGCAGCCCAACTCTGGTGTGAGTGTAGATGTTGTGAGAATGGAAGGGAGTGACAACTTTGAAAGTGTATTAAGCACTGCACAAGGGTCCAGGGCTTCTTTAAGAGTGATTTTCCTGTTATTTGTTTTCTCCTACATCCAGTGCCCATTCCATTTGTCTTTCTGAGTGAGGATTGATCATCTTACCCCAGGTCTTCTTTCTTGTTTATCTTCTTTAGCTCTATAGATTTCATTATGTTTATCATATCTTATAGGTCTAAATAAGTGAGTATATACCATGTGTGTCTTTCTCCTTCTAGGATACCTTACTCAGAATGATCTTTTCTAGACTCCCTTCCGCCCAAGGGAGGAGCAGCCCTGCTAGGCAACAGAGGAGAACTTTGCAACCAGTCCTGAAGATACCTGATAAAACAGGGTCAGGTGAAAGAGGAGGAGGTCCTACCCTATCAGTGGACTTGGAAAGGGGCAGGGAGGAGATGCAGGAGGGAGAGTGGGATTGGAAGGGAATGAGGGAGCAGGATACAGCTGGGATACAGAGTTAATAAAATGTAACTAGTAATAAAAAGAAAAAAGAAGAAAAAAGGAATTTCCCTGAGTACTGAAGACAAAGACTGTATTATTTTTCTCTTTATCTTCTCCTCTTGCCATTTCTTTATCATTTTTGTTGAAACTTGAGGGCCATAAATAGGTCATTGTGTATGCACATATGTACATTTCAGTGTAAAGAATCTGAAAGCAACATGACTTATTTGTCTTTCACCACCCTGAAATGCTCAGGAAAGCACACTTCTCATGTTAAATCACAGGGCCTCACTCTTACCCAAAATATTCGTGAATGATGATAGTAATTAGGCCTCTCTAAATTAAAAATGTTGGTAAAACTCGCAAACTGCTTACTCTTACAGACTCGTGTGAACTGATGACATGAGGAATATTTTTAAAGAAGAAAGTAAAAGGTATAGTTTTAGACAGGGGAAACTCTTGTGGCTGGACAAAGAACAATGGGGTATCATTTGGTGCCATTTCCAAGCAAAGAAACCAGGATTGTCTGTGGGAATGCCTCAGAGCTGCAGGAAGGAAGGCTTAGTTACAACGCAGTTAGCTGGGCCCCATCTTTAGCTTATTTGATTCAAAAGGCCAGGGGAGAGGTCTGGGAGTTTGCACTCCAGTAAGTTTTTAGATAGAGCTCATGGTGCTTCAAGTTAGGCCAGTTTTGTCTGAAATTGCAATATCATAAGCATGTCTGGGGAACCTCTCTGAAAATAGGCCCACCAGAGACCTACAGCATCAGGACCTTCAGGCAGAATGCAAGCTTCACTGGCACACCTGCTTGTTTTTACAATGGGGATCATATTAATTGGGTAGACACGAATAAACATCTATTCAACCAAGTTAGAAAACTAAGGACAGACCAAAGTAGGATTTTATCAGAATCCAACCTGATGGACCAATGAATTTTTGGACTGGCTTACAAAGCATGGATGGGTGATTGGTTACTTATAGGATTGTGAATAAGCCCTAGATAGCTGTATCACTGAAAATCCTTACCCTATCATGGTTGAACAGGAAGTTGCATCATGTAATTAACCTCTTCCTTTCGTATACGTCCTATCACCTCTCAAGGTTACTTAAACCAGGTATGTAGAAGAAATGGCTGGAGTTGCAGGCAAGGTCCTGTGATGCTTCCTCCCCTCCTGCTACTAGAGACTACCGATAGCTTGATTTCACTTGGTAAAGGGGCTACCACGCACATCCACTCAGAAAGTTACTATAGTGACTTGCGCTCTGTATTTGCTGCTCTATGATTGTGGTGGGGTGAACTTCTTCCTGAAGCAAAAAGACCATACTGTAGCATTGGGTGAACTTAGCAAGTAATGGAAAACAGGAATCACCTCCAAGGCCTCTTTAGAGATGATGGTGGTGGATGTAGTGTAAAGAAACGCTGAACAGGTGAGGCATCTTTTTGCTTGGAAATGTTCTAATGGAGTATAGAATAAATTCAGATTAAATTTAGAATGAGGAGATTTTTTTCTACCAGTGTAGAGAGAAGCACTCTACAGTATTCTCTGTGTCGCATTCTCTGGGGTAGCTTTAAAATACCCAATAACATTGGACCCTGAGAGTGGATCGTCACTGTCTATATTTTCTAAAGCTGCTCAGGAGTTTTCAGTGAATAGCTAAACTTATACAGAGGACCAAAATAGAAAGATGTAGGACCTGATCTCAGTTTTGCAGCAAAACAGCTACATAACCATGGGAGTATTTCCTGATGTCTTTAGCATAGATTCCTCTTTGGTAAATGGAGGTGTATGTATAGCAACCAAGAAAGGGAAGACAAGTTTGATTGGATCAGGTCCTTGGTTCTCAGCTTTAGCTGTATGACTGAGTCATCTGAGGAAATAATAGCATAATCCATAGATGTTCACGGCCTGTTATAAAACCCACAGGGTTAAGACTTGGACACCTACCATTTTTCATCTAACTCCCTGGGTTATTAGAGTGTGCGTGTGGCGCTAGGACTCCATTCAGTTGCCACCTTCTGAGTCAAGCCTTCTGTGTTTCTACATAAGCTGCTCCTTGGCTTACTATAGCCAGTGTCAAAGTGTTTGCTGAAAATAACTGACGAGGCTTTGAAATGTCAGGAAGACATCCTCTGCCAAATGACTTTCCTCCCCATGTACTTAACTGCAGTAGTGGCTCGCTTAATTATAAGAACAGCAACTAATCTTCCGTGGAACACTTGGTATCTGATATCTTACAAGCATCCTCATCAAGAGAGTTAGGCTCATTATGCCCATTTTATTTAGAGGGCGTGACAGCATGGAGAGAATACTTTTCCATGTGGTAGTGTCATCCATTTTCACATCTCAGGCTGGTTGCGTTATGCCCAGACTTTTAAAATCATGACACCTTTGGGAATAACTGTGGAACAATGTTGGGATTCCAGGTTTCTGCCATGCCTTTGAGATTAGCTTGTAGTTTGTTTATTTTCATATTCTCTCTCTCTCTCTCTCTCTCTCTCTCTCTCTCTGTGTGTGTGTGTGTGTGTGTGTGTGTGTGTGTGTGTGTGTTCCAGAGGACAGAACTAGTATCTTCCTCAACTGTTTTCCACAAGGCAAACTTCAAATTCCTCATTGACTAGACTGGCTGACCAGGAAGCCCCAGGAATTTTCACGTTTCTGCTGCCCCAGTGCTGGAATTTTGACACATGCTACCAAATTCTGCTTTTATATGGGTGCTGGGGAACCAAATTTAGTTCCTCATTTTTGCATGGCAAGCACTTTACCAACAAAGCCATCTTTCACTCAGTGCTTTGAGTAGTCATGTTTTACCTGAATCCAATCCTGAAAGCCAATCCAGCTCCATCTTGATGGCAAACCACAAATCTTATGGGCTGTACACATACAAAATGTAACCTCTCATCATGTCCCAGCATATTCATCACAGTTATTTTCTTCTATTCCATGGGACATCTTGGCCATATTCTAGAGATACTGCCTCTAAACGGGTTTTGCATGGATTCCTTGTTAAAGCCTTTAAAAGGCTCTGACATTATCTTTGGGATATTTTCTGACTTGATAGCTTTTTAGTTCCTGAAACAGCTTAATTTTTACATAACTTTATCTGGTAAAATCATGGATAGTGACATCAGACTTGGGTAAATATAAATAAACACGTGAGAATGCAGAGATTGGAGATACCTGAACATTTTCAGTAATGAGCTTGAGGAACAGGTGAGCACAGTTAGTGTTGAGCAGAGGCAGTGGCTATCAGGAGGACAGGCCTGCTCAGGGTAACTTATACCCTGGTGGGGATGAAGTACTCCTCATGTTTAAGGATACTATAATTCTGGTGTCGTAAAACTTGCTGCTGTGAGGAGTTAACTATTTTTGGCCTTATGTGTTAGATAGCATGTCATTTTTCAGTATGCATTTTAGCCATTAAATATAAGAGGAAGGGTTTCTTTTGGCTTGAAGACCATACCCATATATATATTTATGGCTCATGACCACAATTTACTCTTATTTAAATATAACATAATGTTGATTAGAAATTTACTTGTAAGTATACAATATATCTTATTATGGTGAAAGAAAAAGTATTAAACACTTTAAAAGTTTACTTAGGCTTCTAAGAGTGTCAAAATGATATTCATAATTATCACTTACTTAACACTGATGATCCTCAAATACTTTTATAGCCTTCTATACATGTCTACCCCATGAGAGAAACAATGAAATAAGCAACCTACCTGGAAAGCACAAAGCTAAACAAATGCATAGAATTTCCTCATTACTCACTCTTTTCTGGGAATATTAGTCAGAATGAATGCCATCTTTAGCTTTATATCACTGAGCAAATTGAAAGGTCAAGCCAAATAGTCATTCAGTTAGATGACAGATTCAGCTAGGAGAAAGAAGGAAAAAATAAATATTTCTAGAGGATGAAAACAAAACAATTTTATTGTAGGAAGTTGCTAAGCTGAGGCACATTTGAAGGACATTATGGGCTAGGACTGATCCTATGGGCATTAGTGACAAGAATAACCTTGGCTGTGAGTTTACACATACTTGTGAAAGTACAGCTGCTCATTCCATATAGACCTGGTGATGGTCTCCCAAGAGTCAGAACATGAAGCCAGGATGCATCTGTGACGATGCCTGGCCTGGCTCTGGATTGTGATGGCTACATCTGCTGCCCAGTGAGACAGAGGTGACGGTTTGGAGGTCACCTTGGAAAGAAAAAGGGTATTATTGCTTCATTCCTTTCCAAGAGGGTTCCCACTTTGCTGTGAACTAATTCTGCTGTCCACTGTCTGGGAACTGCTGTGACCCTATCGCTGATCATTATGGGAATGTTTTGAATTTCAGTGCTCAGCAAGACGTTGGCATATTTATATGCAATAGTTGGGAACATGTGATACAAAGGAAAAAATTGAATGCTGCACACTCAATAAGGTTTTCAGCTTGTGAGAGATTTGTCAAAGTGTGGAGTTTGTCAATGGATCCAGGAGGCCTCACCTCACTATAGGACAGTGGCAGGAAGTGGTGGTGACCACAGCAGATGTGATGAATAGTTGAGAGTACCTGCTGTGTGAATGATGTTATGCAGGTAAAAGAGCTCAGGTGACTGGAAGTAGAGAGCTTGAAGAACAAAACAAGAAACAAGCATAGAAGGCATATGATTCCCTGTACTCTGCCGATGGTTTGGTTATGAGTCTTAGTATCTGCTTTGATACACTGCTAGGTAGAGTCTTTCAGAGGCTGTCTGTGGTAGGCTCCTGTCCTGTTACTTGTTTTCTTCTACATCCAATGTCCATCCCATTTGTCTTTCTAAATGAGGATTGGTTATCTTACCCCTAGTTCTCTTTCTTATTTATCTTCTTTAGGTATATAGATTTCAGTATATTTATCCTATCTTATAGGTCTATATAAGTGAGTGTATAACATGTGTGTCTTTCTGCTTTTGGGATACCTCACTCAGGATGTTCTTTTCTAGGTCCCATCATTTGCCTGCAAATTTCATGATTTCCTCGTTTTTAATTGCTGAGTAGTACTCATAACCAAACCATCGGCAGAGTGCAGGGAATCATATGAAAGAAGGGAGTGTTAGTAAGACCTGTAGAGTACAGGAGCGCCACAAGGACCAAATATACCAGGGCACAGGGGTCTTTCATGAGACTGTTTCTCCAACCAAGGACCATGTATGGATATAACCTAGAACCCCTGCTCGGATAAAGCCCATGGTAGCTCAGTGTCCAAATGGGTTCTCTAATAAGAGGAACAGGGACTATTTCTGACATGAACTTAATAGCAAGCTCTTCCACTCCCCTCCCATGAGGGAAGAGCAGCCTGGCTAGGCCACAGAAGAGGACATTGCAGCCAGTCCTGAGGAGACTTGATAAGCTAGGGTCAGATGGAGGGGGAGGAGGTCCTCCTCTGTTAGTGGACTTGGAAAGGGGCAGGGAGAAGATGAGGGAGGGAGGATGGGTTGGGAGGGAATGAGGGAGGGGGCTATGGTTGGGATACAAAGTAAATAACCTGTGATTAATATAAAAAATAAAAAAGTAACTAAAAAAAAGCATAGAAGACAGATGATGAAAAGAACCATGTCAGCACATAAGGAATGATTTCTGGGTACATCCTAGAGATAAATCTGTAGCTCTGTCATGATTTTACTTTACCTGTGTGTACTAACTCTAACCCTGAAATGGAGTCTAAATAAAAGATCCCTGATGTCACCCCAGAATGATAGAGGGACCTAAACATTCACCTGGTCTAGAAATGTGTGGGCTTGCTCCTAGAGAAAGAATATGGAGGAGGAACTGTACTTTTCACACATATTTCAACTGGCCCACTAAAAGAAGACTTGAAACATCATGAATGAACTTGAAGAAGGGAAGAGAGTGGATCTGAAATTAAGGAAGAGAGAGAAAAGGGCAGAGCAGGTAGAGCAGGTTGGGTGGATGGACTATGGGAAAACTTTAGATTTAATTCAAGTGCAAAGATGGAGAATTTGCAAGTAGGAAGGGTGGAGAGGGAGCTGTTAAAGGGCTTGAACTTTCATGCTGCTCAATTCATTAGGGCCTTTCACTCTGTGTTAGATTACAAGACTCAAGCCATTTCAGCAAAGCTTCTATAATCCACTTAGGTAAACTCTGAAGTTGGATGACAAGGGTGTAGTTCACAGTTCTTTCCACTCTGTCAGTACCGACTACAATAATGAATGCATGGATTTTTGTCCTCGGGCTCCTGGGGCTCTACTGCCATTTGTTGGATATAGTCTGAATCCTGTACTTGGATTACTTACATACTTGGCTCAAGCCCAGGGTAGAGAGCATGTCTTGGGAGTTGGAGCTGGAAGCCCATCAAAAGAGACAATGAATGGAGAGGATGCCATGCCATTAATATAGGGGGCCTCCAGAGTGAGCTCCCAGCTTCAGGAACGGGTAACCGGTGTGGCCACAGTTGGAGAAAATACTCACCTGATTATGAACCCAGATTTTCTTCTCTTTGATTGTTTACTGGCAAACTTCTTGTGCACATGTTTGGAGCTGAGGTGGCATCTTAAAAGTCCCACAAGTTTTGTATCATATTTGACCCTCCTGTTCTTATTTTTAGTTTTTATTGGTCTCACACATATTGATGAATAGACTTTGGACTATACACATTTTGAATATACACATTGTTAAAAAAGTTCCTATTTATGATCTACTTAACTAAGTATTCATTTATTATTTGTTTAGTCCGTGAATGTGATGTTGCCGCACATATATGGATGTGCACAAAGGCCTAGTTTTGATTCAAGTGTTTCCCTCAGTCACTCCACATTGTATATTGAGGCAAGGTTTTTCACTGAACCTGGAGTTTACTATTTCAGCTAGTTTGGCTATCCAGCTTGCTCTAGGATGCTCTGTCTCTATTTTCCACTTGCTAGGTTTACAGAGATTTCACCATAACCAGCTGGCATTTATATGGGTTTGAGGGATTAAACTGCAGTCTTCAGACTTGGGCAGCAAGTATTTAGCCACTGAAGCATTTTCCATTCCCTGACCTACCTGACTTAAAAAGATTTAATTATAACACAAGTACCATAATCTGTACATTGTTCAGTCCTTATCATGAAGATGCTTGGGAGTATTTGACAGGCCTATATAGATGAATCTTTGATTCTGACTAAGATCCAATATAAACCAGAGGTTGACAATCCTTTTCTGCATGGAATAAATACTCCCTTTCCTTGGTTTGTGCATATGCGCTATCTGTCACTACAAATCAGCTCTGCTGCTGTGGTATAAAAGCAGTCACAGACAAAACATATGTTGACAAAGATGTGTTCCAGTAAAACTTTATTTATAAAACCAGATGAACCAGCAAAACTTTATTTAAAAAGACAAGATGAAGGAGAAAACAGAGGATTTGTGTATGAAGATAGAGGAGGGATATTTTTGTATTTTTCCAATGGCTGGCAGGAAAGCCTAGATTTTCTAAGAAGCATCTAGTTATATCAAGTGTTGTGCTGCCCAGGAGCAAACATATGAACTCAGTGAATAGTTACTTTGTTTTCTTAGCAAAGGATTCTAGCTGATTATCAGTGATGCAGAGGAAGACATCGAAGACTATGGGCTCCCAAAAACAGAAGATTAAGAAACTTCAGGATAGCAGGGCTGCCATGGATTGATATTCCAGCATTCAAGGTCTTGTACAGGACCCATGGTGGCTTCAGGAATGAATACTTTATTTTTTTAAGTGTATGTAAGTGGTGGTGGTGGTGGTGCCTATGGAGGGATGAAAAGGACATCAAGCCAAGTCCTGTGGAGCTGTAGTGACCAGCTTAAAGTTTCATCAAGAATTGTATCTATGTGTATCTATTTACTTAATTGTATATGTAGGTATGTTCCATCCACCTGCAATATTAAAAATAGTGCATAAAGCAATAGTATGTGTTAAGTAGTGAGGGTTGTACAGACAGTGAATCTGATCCCTATGGATCATTGTAGAGTCTTCAGAGACTTATGCAATGTGAATTTACATTGGCATTTTCCTAGGAATTTAATTGGTAGAGGTATTTCCTTAAAGGGATTCCACTCCTCATAAATCCCAAAGATGGTCTGGAACAAAATGCAGTCTCCGAACTATGTTTCATTAAATTGGAATTTGGTGCAAAAGGACAGCTCCTTTAATGCTTAGAGGATGGTTAGCTGTGATCTTGATGCTATTCTTCCACTTGTCACCAGGCAACAGGAAGAGAGTGTTCTCACTTACTCATCAGGATCTTCATTCTACAAATGTTCTTGGACACCCCAAAACACCGAGCACTGGATGGCTTAATATAACTCATATCCATCACCAGATACAAGCTCCCTACTACAATGTTCAGCCTACATATATAACGATCAACATCTTTTATCCACTAGAAATATGTGATGATTTTATTTACTTTCAAGGGACTGTGGGAAAAATAATAGTAGGGAGTAATTATACTTCACTTCTTTGATGTGAAGATAGAGAAAATGAAATCTCAGGAGGTCTTTGGTAATTAAAAGGGAATTACATCTATTGCATGATTTTAGATAATACAAGAGAAGCCTCTGCTATTCTTTTCATATAACAGCACATTATTGATGAAGCAGCTTCAAGAACGCATTAGAGGATGTTTTATTGCATTATTTTAAGCCACTGAGGTTTTTATATATGAAGGGTATAGATTTATGCTGAGTGATTCAGCGAGGAAGCAGGCACATCAATTTGTTCATGAATGTGAGCTGGTGATTACCTCCATTAAAGTCACCAGGGCAGACTGATCACTTTAATTTAGGCAGAGGCATGCTCACAGCATTTGCTAGTGGTGCGTGTATTCCTAAGAACACAAGCAGAGGAGCTATTTTGCACCCCAGAGGAGCCCTAGACATGCAGATTTGTGTTGTCATAGGTGTCTAACTACAGACAAGGGTGCAAGGACTGATGATGGGACGGCAACAAAATTTCTCTGCAGTTTTGTGTAGCAGGATGGTGCATCTGGTTCATTTGTTTCTTAGCTGACTCGATGCTAACCTGAAAAAAGGGTAGAATGGGAAATACACCAGTGCTCCCATTCCAGATATGGAACTTGGGGTTGCTCTTGAGTGTGACGAAGTTATAGAAAGCTGAATGATTCAACAGTTTCCATAACAAAAGGGACTTGTCGGCTTGTGTATTTACTTGTTTACTTACTTTGATGTAATTGAGCTTTGGGCAATCCAGTGATTCTCAACCTTCCTAATGCTGTGATACAGTTCCTCATGTTGTAGTGACCCCCAATCCTAAAATTATTTTTGTTGCTACGTCATAACTGTGATTTTGTTACAGTTATGAATCACAATGTACATATTTGTGTTTTCCAATGGTGTTGGGAGACCTCTGTGAGAGGGCCATTCACACCTCAACTGGGTTGCAACCCAGAGGTTAAGAATAGCTGTCATAATCACAGCTATGTACTAGGTGTGTTGGAGGTTTCTGTCCTGCAGGAGTTAACAGTGTACCTGGGCAACGGGAAGCATCTTCCTAAGCAATCCTGATGTCTGCTCATCGTTTATGGAATAGATAGTTGGACAGGCACCAAGATGCTGGTGTGAGAGAGATGTCTAGAAGAGATGGTGAGGATGAGGTGCTATCAAGAGTTCAGATCTGCTCACTGATGAGAAATTTCTGCTGGCAGTGTGGTCCTGTGCAAACAAGCACCAGAGGAAATCCCCTCACTGAGAAATTCCACCTCTGATAGGAGCCAAAACAAAGCCAGAAGAGACTGTTTCTGTGTGGGTAACAGTAAACACTGGTGACCCCCCACGAACTGTATAACAAGAGGAGCTAAGTAAATAGTAAAATAACATTGGGGAAAATTAAGTTTTTAAAATGTGTAAAATTGCACAAAAATTGAGACTATTTGGAGATGAAATAATTCGTATCAAAAAACAGTAAGATATTGTCTGTTACAAGCTATGCATAATACCAGACTGAAATACGCAAGTGATAGCATACAAAACAGAGTTTCTTTACTCTATATTTTTACTTATGTGTATGTGTGTTTTTTGGGGGTTGTGGCTGGGGCCTGCAGAGGGCTGAAGAGATTATCAGGTCCTCAGGAGCTATAGTGACCAGGAACTATAAGCCTTCCAACATGGGTGCTGGGAACTGAACTGGGACCCGCTGAAAGAACAGCAAGAGTGAGTTCTTGACCCCTGAGCCATTTCATCTCTATTTATCTTTGCCTTCCTTTTATCTCCTCAGAAATACTCATCAAATTATGAACTTTTAAATAGGTTATAGATGAACCTCTGAATCCATAGTTTTAATGTCCAAGAATTCAGTGAACTATGGATCAAAAATACTAGGGGAAAATTGCATCTATACTGAACATAAGCAGATACTTAAAAAAAAAGTTTTATTTCTCTTTTTAAAAAGATTTATTTTTACTCACATGTATGCATATGTATTCCTGTATATACTGTGTTTGTTTGTGTGTGTGTGTGTGTGTGTGTGTGTGTGTGTGTGTTTTGTCCACGGAGACAAGAAGAGCATGTCAGATGTCCCTGGAGCTAGAGGTGTTGGAGGTTGGAACCACGTGATCTGGACGCTCTGAAAGAGCTGCATATTGTCTTAACATTTCTATCCTCAAGTAGACCTTTTGCTACTGTTCCATAAATAATAGAGTTCACCAACCGTTTACACAGCATTTATATTGTAATAGGCATTCTAAGTGCTCTAAAGATGACTTCTAGTATTCACAGTTTAAACACAGAAGCTCACCTCTTCAGTTTAGGGCTTGGCGCCGATCCCTGCAGATACCATGGAAAGACTAGCTTAACTCATGTATTATCCCCAAAATTGAGGTTCCTCTTTGCATGAATAATGCTTAACTTGCAATGGAATCTAATTAGTGCCATCCATATGTGCCTGAGCATAGGGGACATCCACTGGAACATGGTCAACATAAGAGGGAATATGCCAAAGAAAACTAACTCTCAGGTTTCTTGCAACCTTCAATTGTCAATAGCTTCCTAGCTAGGGGTGGGGACTTGTAAGGAGCTTGAACTCTAGGCACAAGCTGAAATTCATACTGTGGCCTTCATATAGCAACTCATGTCAGTGCATCAAATTGGATAAGGCTTCAGGTGGAATCCAAAGTGCTCCATGTTGTGTTTACAGAGAATAATGGAGTGCGTGGATTTCTGCCACCCTCCTCTCCTTCTGGCTTTATATTTCCACGGGACTAACTAGTGGGAACTAATCATTCCTTTTTAGTACTAAATAAATTCATTTTTATGCCCAAGTTTACAATGATGATGAAATATTAACACAAGGAGCAAGCACCTTATGGGCCTCTGAATTGCTACTTTTCTTCATTTCAAAAGTATGTTCCACTTAAGACACAATTATGTTACCCAAAGGCATAAAAATTAATGAAATGCTACAGCATTTGAGGTTTGAGTGTATGGATTATCTTCTGTGTTTGGAATTGAACAGTAACAACGAATATTTAAACATGTAATTTGATTTCCAGGGCCAGAAAAAGGAAAACATGTTCTCATGACTCAGATGTACCTCATAACTCTCTGTAGTTAAGTGTCTAAACACTTTGCCAGTTGAGGTTTTTAATTAAGATGCAGTTGTCTTACAGGCATGTTAGCTTTTGCCTTGTATTGTTTTTGTAACTGTTCAAATAAGACTTAAGTTTATTTCAAATTTATTTTTATTTATGTCCATTTGTGTATATCTGTGCGTAGGTATTCACATGTTTAATGTAGGTGCCTGTAGAGGTTGGAGTCATTGAATGGATCCCTTGAAGCTGGAGTTATAGCTGCTGTAAGCCATACAGTTTGGGTGCTAGGAACTAACTTGGGTCTCTGCAAGATCATTGTGTGTTCCTACATGCTGAACGACCTTTCTAACCCCCAAATTGGCGTTCTTGCATTTAAAGGTTCATGATATATCTATTTGGGGGCTTGACACGGTTCTCATTATCATTAGCTCACCACTCCATCAGTGTCTTAGAAATGTTGCAAAGAGGTTTTTGTTTAGTAAAAAGTAAGGGAGTACATGCCAATCATAATATAAACTGAGTTCAGGAAGCAACTTATTGTACTGGAAAACTTGGCACCGTCTTCCCTTAATGCTTTATTTTCTGCCTCAGCTTGTTAATTGTATTGTTTGTTTCACCTGCTTACTGAGTTTGTTCCAAGTTAAAAAAAAAAAAAAAGAAAGAAAGAAAGGAAGAAAAGAACACAGTAATCATCGAACAGAAAGAATGCTTGTCTCACTGAGGAGTCGGTGAAAAAAGACTAAAGGATAGCTATCTGATCTCTCCACAATACATTGAATGGTTCAGCTCTAGTAGCAATGAATGCTTCTTTTCTAAATTTCCCAGGATCCTTCTGTTTTGAGTGTGTGTTTGGAGGTTGTCAAAGTAGGGTGTTTCCTTCAGTTGTTCTTCACTTCATTGTTGACCCTATGGACCCCAATGACTGAGTTGGGCTGGCTAGCCAACAAGCTCCAGGTCTCCTCCTGTACCCACCACCACAGGGTTGTGACTACAGGTGCAGAGCATGACATCTTGTTTATACAATAAGCACTTTACTGACTGAGCACAGTTTTTAGTACCTCGAGTTCTCTAAGAACAAGCACATGATTCAGCGATGGCTGCCAAGCTTCTGCCTTTTCCCAAAGACAGCATGTTCTAAGGCATAGAAGCCACACAGAAAACACGGGCTCAGTCTTTTTCAGCTTTTACTTCCCCAATTTAATTCTCTCTCAGAACTTCTGGAGGTCGACTCCTCGTCACTGTGGATTTCATGCAATTGATTTACCAAACAGCTCTGCCCACCATGCTTATGGCCCAACCAACATCAATTTTAATAGTGCCAAATTTAATATCCTATGATAAGCTTTAATGTTTTCTTGGCCTCCATGGAAGTGGGTAACTCTTGCTGTCTCAGTTCAACTGTAAATGATTCAGAAATGGAGAAGAAAGGGCCAGATCGAGCTGGGCGTGTACATCTCATAACGTTACCTGCTTGGTTGACTCATGCATGATTCAAAATTTAATCAGATTGCATAATGACTTCAGGGATGAGGTCCATACCCTATTCACACTCTAGTGACTGTTTTTTGCTTATTTTTCTAATGTCTAATGACATTAGTTTCTTTTCGTCTCTTCACTCTCAGTCCCTTTGTGCTAAAATGACCATAGAGGTGAGTCTGACTGGAAGACTCAGCCATGTGCTGACAGAGCTCAAAAAATCAAAACACATCAAAGTCTGTTCAGAACTACGGTAATGGCTGTATCTGTAGGAGAAGCAGAAGAATGCAAGCCACCATGAATCAAGGAAGGCAGGGATTTGGATGGCATCCATGACCAGTTTCAAACACATACCCTGCCTTCTGAGATCCGGAAGTCCTTAGCGTGCTTTTCAGAATCCTCTCAGCATGTTTCCTAATACAGTAGAAGGTAAATGGAATTCTGATTTTAAGTGGAATTAATCGTAGGAGTACTTTGCAGAGTAGAGGCTGCCAGATGTTAGCATTTTTGGATCTCTGGAAATTAAAGAGAATAAATAATTGGGGGACAGTGGAGACTGCCAGCTGTTTGTTTCTGCCCAGTGTTGCCAGCTCTTTCCCTCCTGCTGGATTTTGTTGGGTAGTGAGCTCTACTTTAGCCTGCAGTCACAATCAAGTTTATTTAAACAAAGTGCAAGAAACCTAAAAAGATTCAAGAAGAAAACCTGTCACTGTTGGGGTTTTACTAGTTTGCTTTTCTTTCTTTTGTAAAGGTCCAGCTGTGTTAAGGCCTTTACTCATCCAGGGTTGGCTTCTACCAGGGAGCCTACAGCCAGCACAGGCCTGGACACAACTCCCTTCTGTTCTTAGCCAGCACGCTCACTTGGACATAAGCTCCAACTCCAACCATACCAGACCTTTCTGTTTTATACCAAGCTTTTGTTTAACCCAGAGAGATGTAAAAAGTCTTCCAGTGCTGGTGATAGAGGCGTGGGTGCTAAATCTTTCTGATTATAATTTTGCTTCCCTTTTTTCCCTGTATCTCAAAGTAGTGAATAGAGAATGTATAAGTCTTCATTTGTCACACAGCTTTAACGGTTATGAACAGCTGGCCTGCCTTGTTTTACACTCCCACCTATTTCTCCAAATGCATATACTTGTAAGTAAATACTAGACATTTGGTTAATAATCTAATGTCTATTATGTTCATCAACATTTTGATTATCTCTTTTAAATAAAAAAATAACCATGTATGTGTATGGGAGGAGGTATTTGCACCTGAATACAGTTGCTTTTGGAGGCCAAAAAAGGTGTCAAATCCCATGGAACTGTTGTTACAGGGGGTTGTGAATTTCTTGACATGGGTTCTAGGAACTGAACTCAGTTCTTCTGGAAGAGCAGTAAGCACTCATAATTGCTGAGCCATATCTCTTTTCAAGCAATCAGTGCAGTGTGTTTCTTAAAAATGAATAACTTCATAGTAGCAATATATATTTAGTCAACATTTAAGTTTCTTTGGCTTCATAAATATACCTTAATTTATACATTTATTGATTTATATATTTGCATATGCTTGTAGATTATTTTATTCAGGATATTCAGGTGTATTGGTTAATTATGCAAGCTAATCAGTTTTAGTGTTTTTTTTTTTTTTGTGTGTGTGTGTGTGTAGGAAAATGTTTCATAGTGCTATAGCTGTCATAATTTTTGTGTTGCTTCTAAATCACCCTGGCAGATGCAACTTAAAGGAGAATAGATTTATTTGGTTCACAGTTCCAGAATATGATCTGTGGTTGTAGGAGAGTTAAAGTGACATCCATTTAAGTCAGCCTGTCACATTGCAGCCACATTCAGAAAGCAAAGGGCGCTGAAGGCTTGTGCTCAGCTACCTTTGTCTAATCCAGTGGAAGATGAAACCCCAAGAAATGGTGATGCCCATACTTAGAGGGAGGTTTCCCACTTCGGTTAAACCTAGACAATTTCTCACCAGCATTCACAGAGGCTAACCCAGTCTCAGCAATCCATCACAGATGGGCCTGGAGGCTTGTTTCCTAGGTGATACAAGATTCTGTCAAGTTGACAATCAACACTAACTCTCTCCATGCCCTTCCATGAGACACGCCATCTGGTTCTTGTTTCCATCTCCCTCTTAGAGCCATTCAGGAATCAGAGCTATTATTTCATTGACAGTGCTGCTATTTTTATTTAAAGAGATGCAAGAAAACATTAACCCTGGGCTTGGCTTCTGGAGTACTTTGATTTTTCATGCAGCATTCTTTAACTGCCCACTATTTTAAAAAAATGTGACATTAACTGTCTCACATACCAAAGAAGATGATACAGAAAAATTTGCTATTACATAAAACCAGTATCTCATGGGGTAAAGGTTGTGCAACATCAATGCGAAAGAATTCAATTAAAGAGTAAAACACCAATCTTAAATAAATAAATATTTTCTTTGAAAAGTTGTACATATTATCCTGATCTTTCCTGGGCTACCACGAACAAGTTGGGCTCCTTTCTACGTTCGTGTCAGAATGCAGGAGCTATTGCTTAGCACCACAGAGTGGGTAAAAACTGATTAGAAACTATCTGGTAAAAAACTTGTTTAGCCAAATAGTCATAACACAGTTCATAGAAAACATATTTCAAGTTATTGTAGATAGCAACTTCTGTGCACTAATATTAACAATTATTCTTTATCAAGTCAGCCAACACACATGAAAGACTTGTATTGGTTATTGAATTAGTCATTTGGAATGTACAATCAATAAACATACAGAAAATGCTAGAGATATGGGGTTAGCCTGTAAAAGATTGTACTGTTCTTTGAGAAAACCCAAGTTTGTTTCCCAGCAATCACATGGGATGGCTAGCCTGTAACTGCATCTCCAGGGGCATTTGATACCTCCATCTTCTGCAAGCATATGCACTCATATACAAAGCCACACTCTCTACACACACAGATGCACATACATGCTCATAATTCAAAGTAAAATGAATCATTAAAAAGATAAGCAAATAGCACAAGTACTTACCAAAATGCAGAATAGAAATGATAAAATCCAGCCTAAGAAACTGAAATTGGGAGACCTCAGTGTTAGTCTTTTTGTCATGTCTCAAAAACTTTGTGCCCATTGGCATTTAATGTCCTTTACTATATGAGTCACCATACTTTTCTTTTTTCAGACTTATTTAAAAAACTAAGTATAATAGGGAAGGCCATCAGAATAACTTTAAAGACAGGTGATAAGAAACCAGAAGATAATATTTGTAACTCACTGGAACTGTGATTTTGGCAGCTTTAATTTCCATTGTAATAGAAATGTATCCTTATCTTCAAAAAGCAACTCTTACCCTTATGGTATATTGAAGTTATCTTTAAAAGTCTGTCTACCTTCACCATCAATGCCTTCCCAGTTACTCATAAGGAAACATCCCTCTGCCTGCAGAGAACTCACATTCCTGGTTAGAGGTTCTAGCTTGGCCTTCTACCCACTTGTCTGCACTCCACACCTCAGGTTTCCTTCACATTAGGAAGGCAAATGTGTGGCTTATTTCAATTTTCTTGAGCATTAGGGCATCTGCCAGGTGAAAAGACTGTTGTAGAGACCTGAGAAAACTTGAGTACTCAGACAGACTGAGTGTTCTGTTTGTGTTTGTGCTCAGCCTTCACTGCTTATCGTCTCCCTGTTAGTCTCTCTAATCCTCCATCTTCTGGTTTCTTGACAGCAATCTGACGGGATGGATCTGAGTTTTAATGGCAGCGTTGTGTACTATTGACCTTAGACAATCAATCTGACCTTGTGTTACTAACTCTCACTCCTTGATGAGAAAAAAATACCTCAATAGGGCTGCTTGTTCTGGGAAGTTGGATTTTGTTTTGATTTTAGCTGTTTTGGAATGTCTAATGTTTTTGAAAAACTAAGTATGTATGCTTTTCTGATAGAGTTGAACCATATAGTTTTCTATCTTTCCACCGGTGCCTGCTGGGCCAACAGTCGTTCTACACATTAGTCTTATCTGCTCACATTGGGTGATTGGCATCTTCAGGCAGATGGATTCCATTTGTAAAGAACCCTAAGTCAGCATTCAATGAGTTTCTGAATAGAATTTCTCTCACTAAAAAGAATGGGTACAGTCAAGATCATAGTATTCTTTATTTAACGATGAGTCTTTGGGGCTCAAGAGAGAGCGAACATAAACCATGGCAGTGCATAGGAGAGAAATGTTCAAAGTACCTGATGTTTAAAACCTTCGCTTGTGTATGCTTGGGGATCTTGAGACAGTGGTTCTTTATTAGCAGTCTGGTCTTCTGGTAGACATGCCTAAATTCACAAAGTACTATCCTATGATTTAACACCCTTATTACACTGGGGATGAGGTGCTGGACACGAATGCCACCTTTCTGAAAAGTACAAGGCCACTCCTCCCTTTCCTCCTTTTCTTTCTCCTTTGACTCAATATTTTGCTTTCCTCTTCTTCCACACAGGTTGCTAATTTGGCCTGTTCTATCTCCAATAATGAGGAAGGGGTGAAATTAGTCAGGATGGCAGCTACCCAAATCGACAGCCTGTGTCCCCAGGTAAGTGACCCTCACTTGGCTTCTAAAGTCCTGTGGTATCCAGACAGTCTCTACCTTTTCCATGTATTTATCTATCTCATGTGTGCACACATGTGCACATGCACATGGAGGACAGAGGTCCACCTCTGTTTTCTTTATATTATCATTATGCATTTATATCAAGTGTCAGCTCATAGATTTGGCTAGGCTAGCTCATCACTGTCCCTCAGAGATCCACTTTCCTCTGCCACCTTCCCCTTGTCAGACTGGGTCAAAGGAGTGTTCTGCCAGTCCTGGGTTTTTCCACATATTCTAGGCATCCAAACTCAAGCACTTGTAGAAGTCACTTTACCCACTGGGCCATTTCCTCTCCCACTTCCAGCTCCATTATTTTCTAACTGGAAAATGTTTAACTGTCAATCCTGAAGCATTTAAGGCTTTAACTTTCTCAAAAAGAAATTCCAACCACTCAGTGTATTCAAGATTATAGTAGCAATTATCATCATTTCTACTTATATTGACTTTATTCTGTTTGTTTGGGGTTGTGATTTAAATGTTCCGTATCTATTTACCTTATCTCAATAAGTAAATTATAAGCCTACACATGCAGAATGCAAGAGATATATTTCTCACACATCTGTGGTAAGAAAATGAGGCTTGTCCAGCAAATACTTGTTTTGAAACCCCAGGCTAATTACTATCTCTTCAAAAGAAGCAGCAAAAAAGTAATGGTGGCTGATGGCCTCCATTATCTTCCATATTTTTGATTGTACTGCATACTGACAACTCATTTATCTACAGCAACATTAAGGTCTGGGGCTCCAGCATGTTCTTTGACCTGCTTCTCGCCCTTGTAAAAAATGTGATCATCATGTCCCTGCAGGTCATCAATGCTGCCCTCACGCTGGCTGCTCGGCCACAGAGCAAAGTTGCTCAGGACAACATGGATGTCTTCAAAGACCAGTGGGAAAAGCAGGTCCGAGTGCTGACTGAGGCTGTGGATGACATCACCTCAGTGGATGACTTCCTCTCTGTCTCAGGTAATCATCTATAGGCCTCTTACCAGAGAGCTGGAGGAAGCTAACAAGATAAGAAATATCTTAGCAGTGATATAGGTCTGTGATTCAAGGCCTCTCTTTGGCCTTTGAGTTTTCAATCATCCCAGCAAATGTGATTATAACACCCTCTTGGAAAAATTGTTATCGCAGACACCGAGTCAGGGCATCAAACGGAAAAACTATAACTTTCTGATGTTAAGCTCAGAACCTGAACATATTGTGCAAAGAGGCTTAGAGTCCATTTTAGATTTTACTCTTTTGTTAAGAAGGATGGATTTTCAGTGCATCTAAATTACCCATGGACTTAGATTGGTTAATTCACTTGCCTTATGCCTTAAAATAGTCAGTTACTTATTCTGGCGTGTCTATGTGAAGAAGGTCTAATTGTCTATACAATGCAACCTGGAGTTACCTGGGAAAAGAGTCTCAATGAGGAGTTGACTCCATTGGGTTGTCTTGTAGGCAGGTCTATGGAAAACTGTCTTAAATTAATTGATCTGGAATGCCCAGCCCACTGCGTGTGGCACTGTTCCCTATCCTGTATTATATAACAATGGAAAACTTGATCTGAGCACAAACGAGCAAGTCAGCTTATTCATCCGTTCTCTTCTGTTCTTGATTGTTGATTGTGACTGGTCAAGGCATTCCTGCCTTAACTTTCTCACAGTGATGGACTGTAACCTGGGGCTATAATTTGAAATAAGTTCTTTTGTTCCCAAGTTGCTTTTGTAATGGTATCTTATCATAGCAACAAAAATAAAACTAGAACAAAATTTTTTTCAAGTGAAGGCTTGTGGTTAGACAGAATTATTAGCCTCATAATGAACCCAATAGGGCACACAGCTATGCATACATACCTGAGAAAATGCATAAGGAATGGAATTAAATAACACAGAGGTACTCACCACTGTATTTGCAACTTTCTTCTCTTTGAACATTATCATGCTGAGGGAGGCTAAAGAAAAAAATTCCAATGATTAATAAGTCATTCTGAGTTTCAATGTACTTCATCAGTGCCATTTCAAGATTGGGCTGCCTGCCAGCACATGGGCATTTTTCCAAAGAGCTTTTTTACCAAACATGTTTAGCCCCATTCACCCGGAAGGGTCTTTCTGGGAAGGAGGTCATGGAAACATCACACTCGATTATAAGGTGTTGAAAAAAACAAGTAATCCCTGAAAATTCTAATTGAATAGGTGTTGGTTCTTCCCCTAGGTGTGTGGAACTCAAATCCATCACCTCACACAGCACTTGCCAAAACTTCACCTGTTGGGGGTGGATGTCTGACTGAGTCCAGAGTGGAGCAGTTGTCTCACTGCTGGTTAGAGTCAGGCCAACAAGACCTGTGACTTTACCTGTGGAGATGATTCTGGCAGAGGCTGCTGTGCTTGGGTATTTTTCTTCCTTGCACACTTCCTGTTTCATGAAGAAACAATACATTCCCACTGCAGACTGTGTAAAAGGCTTGACTGAGAGCAACACAGTCAAATCTATAGATCTAATAGACAATAGGAAGGCCAAGTTTCAATGGAAAGCAAGATAAGGCAGATGGGAAAAAAGCTCACACATGTTCAGAGTCTGTAGTTTGTCTGGACCGCTCCTGTTTTCTTTAGCTCTTACCAAAAGTCTATTAAGTAAGCATAAATATTTCCCAGTGTTCCTCTGAGAAAAGTAAGTCATGGAGGAGGTAGACAGCTCTGAAAATATGGCATTAAAATCCAGACTGCCCTCTTTTCAGAAACATACAGTGTTTCAGAACATACAGTGTTCTCACTAAATTAGGGAATGATTGGAATTTCTCTCTTTCTCTCACTCTCTCTCTCCCCTCTCTGTCTCGCTTTCCCCCCCTCATATACATTCTCACTTTAATTTCAATTTTCTTCTTTAACTCTAGACTCTTCATTCAAGTTTCGAATCTCTCACCTTCTTCAAAAATAAGTCTGCCTTGTTTTTCATTCCTCAGATGTTTGGCTTTTGATGATATTTGAAAGTAGCTGCCTAGGGGTTAGTTATAAACGAACTCAACATTTTACCATGCCTAGAGCTTTTGTTTGCAGATAGTTGATCCTTGACATTGTAGATGTCACTCCCTATCCTCCCCATCTAAGGGTGTCATGTTGACAATTATAGAGTAGTGTGCTGGGGAATGAAAAGGTACCCGGCCACCAATGCTGTTACTTTCTAGCTCCAGTCACCCTCACCACTACCATACATACACACCAGAATGACTCTCAGGAAGAGGTAGGAAGTTCCCCACACAGCCTCACCTCACTTACTACAATCCTGACAGTCCCCGAAAACTTCCTGTTCACTGCATTCAGATCAGTAAAAAGTATTCATTCACTACCTTGTCCAGAGAGGAATCATTTTAGAATTCAATAGTTCCCCCAACTTATTCTTTTCTTCAAATATATGTCCAAAATTTTCGAAGGGTGAGAGAAGCGGCAGGGGGTGGGGAGGGAGGGTGTTATCTCAGTCTTTGTGAATTGCATGGAGAGCTTTCCTTAATTTTCTTCCCCTGAGGCCTGCCTCTCTGCCACCTTTCTTCCTGACATTCCTTTGTGCATCTCATTATTACCTTGAACAAGAAAAGGCTTTGGCTCCTGCTGATAACACTGTGTGGTCCAGCCCTCGTGGTAGAAATGCTGCTGCCTGCCACGACAGGAAAATGAACAGGCACTGTCAGGGAGCCAGCTTGGCAGAGCCTGCTGGAACATGCCTGTGGAGTCAACAATCAGGCATCAGGAACCTCTCTGCAGACAGGGCTTTACAAATACTCTGTTCTTGCTGGTAGGCTGTGGACACAGCCAGATAGTTGGGGAACCTACTTCTCATCTCCTCTCTGTGTTGGAATCAAACGTTTGTATTAGTAAATTGCAGGTTTGGTCTAGGAGATATTTTGGAATTATATCATGATATTTTGTGTATCAGTTTTTTCTTAAGGGAGTATTTTGGCATGAAATTCTATATAAAAAGCAATACACACACTTACATACATACTCACACTTGTACAAATATTTATATACATGCATTTAATATGCATACACACAATCATACATATCATACATACCTTCATGCACATAAACAAATTTACATGCATGCACATGTACATATATATACACACATACATACGCCTTCATTTTGAGTGACTATTTTTTTTCTTTCTTATTCTACACTAACTGAACTCATACACCTGAGTGTGTAATTTGTTCACACAAAACACCACAAATTTGGAACAAACGATGCTGGTAATTAACATCACAGGAGCAAAATGAATGTTCCATTGTGTCTAGGCTTATAAAAATGTGAAATGGCCGAATTAGAACATTCCCAGCCTTTCTCACTAGGCAAGAAGTACCATTTTTAATAATTCCCTAGAATGACTGCCTTGGCATTAACAGTGCTACAGTTTAATTCTTAGGTTTGGCTCACAAAATTGTTGAGAGCTAAGATCTGTAAAAAGCTATTAATCTCATAATATTCACAACTTTTATTTTGTTTGCCTTTTTGCCTTCTTTCTCCTATTAAAAATCAAACCAAACCAACCAAAAAAAAAAAAAAGCTCTTAGATCCTAATTTTTTTTTCTTTGAAATATTTTTTCTGTAACTAGCTTTGAATAAAAATACGGTTCATAACATTATTTTTGTTGTCACTGATTTTGCTTTATTAACAAAATTACATATTTTCTGAAAGACTGAACGTTGCAAAACTGCAGGAGAGTTTGTTGTACAACTTGCTGCAAACACATGTTTTCTGGTGTTTACAAGCCTTGCTTGGCAATTAGTGCAGCAGCCATGGCACATGCCAGTTTTCCTTACTAAGCCACCTACAGAAGACACATGCCTTATTAACTCTTACATCTCCGTTCTTTTCTACTCAGAACTGCATTTGTCAGCTTCCTTCAGGACTGTTATTCTTCAAAATAGTTTAGGATAAAAGTGACTGATGGACTGTTTCCCTGAATAGAAATGTTTGTAGAGCTACTCTTCTTTGAATGCTTTCTGTATGCATAGTCTTAGTAGAAGTTCAAATTTGAATCATATTTGACTTCTGCCTTCAAGGAATTCACCACCCTTCTTGTTTCTTCTTCTTCTTCTTCTTCTTCTTCTTCTTCTTCTTCTTCTTCTTCTTCTTCTTCTTCTTCTTCTTCTCCTCCTCCTCCTCCTCCTCCTCCTCCTCCTCCTCCTCCTCCTCCT
>NW_026596240.1:6368049-6394749 GCF_907164565.1 Psammomys obesus | reverse complement strand
CTCCTCCTCCTCCTCCTCCTCCTCCTCCTCCTCCTCCTCCTCCTCCTCCTCCTTCTTCTTTGATTTAATTACGTTAGGTGTAGTTTCCAATCTTGGAAAATAATTGAGATTATTGTTTTGTAAACTTTAATGTCAATATAATTTATGGGGTCATAAAATGGACTTTTTAGATTATTGTATAAGTATTAGTTGCAGGGAGATAACAACATAATTACTAGCCTTCACTGCTTTGCAGTCTGTTGAAAAACACCATCTTTTTCAAGTGCACAGGAAAGCAACAGCTAGCCTGTTCTTACACTGGTGTGTCATTACAGTATGAAAATGTTTCGCACAGGAAGCCCCTGCCAGGTGTTCCCTGTCAGGGGCCAAGACAGTATGCGATTATCTCAAGGAACCCATTCCCAAGCAAAAGAAGGCTTGTGGCTCACAGCTTTCTGTATTTAAAATACCCTACCAACTTTCATTTCAGTCAGCCTTTTCTTAGGGTGTCTGATGTTCAGGTGAGTTCACTTGAGGCAATCAGAATCACAGGGAGGTATGTTTCCAGAAGTTCCTTAATTAAAATAAAATTTTCCTACGTCTACATTTTTACAACTTTGCTTGGCTGTTTCACTAAACAGGAAAATGTCAATATTACAAATGCTTACTTTTATAAGTTTAAGAAAACAAAATATGGGGCTAGAGAGATGCCTTAAGTGGTTAAGAGCACTGGATGCTCTTCTAGAGGTCCTGGGTTCAATTTCCAGCACCTATGTGGCAGCTCATAACTGTCTTTAACTCTAAAATATGACAACCTCATACAGACATACATACATGAAAAACACCTGTGCAAATAAAATAAAAATGAGGAAAGAAAGAAACCTGAATACTAGCCAGCCTGTTTATATAGCTTTATCATTTTCTATTCTAACTTATGCTTGTAATTAAAGAACAAAGAAATGAAGAAATCAGAAACTTCAGGTGGGCACATGGCTCCGCAGGAGAAGGCGCTTGCTTCACAAGTCTGGTGACCTGAGTACAGTCCCCAGAACCCACGGAAAGGTAGAAGAAAAGAATTGACTCCATAAAGCTGTCATCTGACCTTCACACACACGCTGTGGCTTGATTTCCCTCCCATACACAGCAATAACAATAAATTTAATAAACTAAAAACAAAACATAGAATGATTTGGATGGTGCATTATAATGTGAGATCAAAATAATGTTTTGTGAATAGCAGATCATACCTAGCAATTTCTAGATCAGTCTCCTAGAGGAACACGTACCTATCTTCAAGTGTTTGTCTTTATTAAAATTACTTATTTATTATTTTTATTAATTAAAAAAAACTTACGTGCATTTGTGGTTGGCCTGCATGTATGCCTGTGTGAGAGTTTTGGATCTCCTGAAGCTGTAGTTGTGAGCAGCCATGTGGGTGCTGGGAATTGAACCCAGCTGAAAGAGCAGCCAGTATTCTTAAGCGCTGAGCCATCTCTCCAGCTCCAAATGACATTTTATTAATTTTTGTCAGGTAATATATCTTGTTTTCCCCCTCTCCTCCCTATCTTTTTCATTTTCCTCCCACTGAACTTCATGTTCTCTTGTTCTCAAAATAAAATATAATAAAATAAAAAACCAAATAAGACAAAAAGTGCCCAAACAAAATTAAACCAAAAATTCTCCCTCCTTTACACATGTAAATCATGGAGTCCATTATGTTGGCCATCTACTCCTAGTCATGGGGCCTGCCCAGGAATGTGATTGATATATCCATTGACACTCCATTTGAGTAAACTGATTTTTTCCCCCTTGTCTTCAAGTATCAATAGCAAAAAGCTTCTTGGTTGCTAGGGACCCTGTGTCTACTTACCCCTTCACAGTGGTGGGATCCTGTCTGAGTTGAACTTGTTCAGATCTTATGTGTACTACTGCCACAGTCTCTGTGTGTTCATGTGTGGTAAGTGCTTGCTTTAAAGAAAGTAGGAGACATCTCCATTGGAGCCTGGGATCTGCCGGATAGTCTTTTCAACTCTCCTATAGGTACTTGGAAATCAGAAGTGGCCATAGAAACTTTGTAAACAGCTAATAATTCAACCTTCCTACTAGTCACTGACTTTGGCTGCTGTAATTTTAGAAGGCTAACAGATTACTTAAGACAATCTGTGAGGAACAAGCTAGGTTTATTGAAAGCATGTGCAGACCCATAATCCCGGTTCTTAAGGGCTAAGGCACGAAGGTTCTGAATTCAACATCTTCCTTGGCCATTTTGTAAGCTGACAAACATCATGAACAATTCAGTAAAACTCCTAAGCAAAACTGAAAACTAAAAATACAAGGATTTGGGTGTATAGGTTAGTAAAAAGCATATGCTGAGCAATGGGTAATGCCCTAGGTTCAGTCATTAGTACCATAAATAAATAAATAAAGCATAAAATATCTTACTCAAACTATTTTAGATATCTGCTTTCCACAGCTTCTATTTAACTATTTATATATTCAACTATTATTTCTCTCTCTCTGTCTCTCTCTGTATGTGTGTGTGTGTCTCAAAGTAAACTTGTGGGTGTCTGAGCACAACTTGCTGGAGTCAGTTTTTTCCTTTCTTCAAGAGGGTTTCAGGTATTGAACTCAGATCATCAGGCTTTGTGTCAAGTAATTTTAGACTGAGACATCTCACTGACTCTTCTTTGTTTTAAATGCAAATTAGAGCGTAAGAATAGTGAAATGCTTAAATTTATGCTTGAAATTTCAATATGTGAATTTGAGGCATGAGCATTCAATCACTATAGTTACAGTCATGTGTGTGCCTGTGTATAATTTTCAGCTTAAGATTATTTTAATTTTTCTTTAGAGCACTACACTTTTGAACATTTCCTTAAAATTGTGCTTTTAAAAATACGTAAAGACATAATTACAGTGTGACTTTGGACAGGAAAATGAAATAGGGCCCACTGGCTCCATTGTGAGAGTTTTTTTTTTTTTTTTTTTCAACAGTAGAGACTGAGCTCCACCGTGCTTGCTTGTCTCCTACTGTGGTCCTTGACAGGAGATCAGTGCTAGCCTTGAGTGTAATATGATGAAACACCAAAGATTGGGTTATATTTAATTCAAGGGTACTCTGTGACCCTTCCCATGAATCCATTTTCTCTGTGACTATACCTTATGATATGACTCTAGAAGATGAACCAACTGACTTGCCTTGTCCTCTACCACCATTTAAATAGTCCACAATAAGATGATCAAGTATTTATTCATTCATACATCTAAATCTTCAATTCTTTTTAGGGAGAGATGATATTTTCAGGTCAGATGGGCTTTTTGTTGGCTGCCATGACTCCCCACCCTTATTTATTTTTATCTTATGTGGTCATCTGCCTGAGTTCATATGTTTGCACTTTAAGTATGCAAGTGCCTACAGAGGCCAGAAGAGGATGCTGGATTCCATGGTATTGGAGTTACTGACGGTCTAAGCCGTGTAATGCGAGTGCTCTGAATTGAACCTGGGTTCACTTCAAGATGCTGAGTCATCTCTGCATGACAACTCTCAAAAAGACCCCTCTAACTCATAACCCCCTGCCCCTGCAATATCTGTGAAACAAAACAAGAGATCACTTTTTCATCAATAGCTTTCGAACTGTGGTGTTCCCCATACCATCCCTGTTATTATCCCTTGGGAATTTCTTTGAAACTCACTTTCCTAGATGTTACCTCAAAGCCACTGCATCTGAATAAAGCTATCTTAGGCACATAACAGTTTATTTGACTTACAAATCCTGATTCCAGTCTATACTTATAGGAAGTCAGGGCAGGAGTCAAGGTAGGAACCTGGAAGCAGGAACAAAAGCAGGGTCAGTGAGGAAAGCTACGTGCTTGTTTGCCTTTCCTGTCTGTTTTATTATATAATAAATGACCACCTGTCCAGGGTTTACATTGTCTGAAGTGGACTGGAAACTCCCACATCAACCACCATTCAAGGAAATGCTAGATAGATGTGTTTACAGGCCATTCCAGGGGAGGCCATTCCTTCCCTGAGACTCTTTCTATTTACATGTGTTAAGCTTTCAATAACTAACAAGCAGAGCCTTTGAGAAAGACACTCCTGAAGTTTCCCCTAAGCGTCTGGCCGGTGCTCAGATTTTACAACTAGTACTGTCATTTTAAGTGAGAGCCTTTAAATGCTGTTTTATGTTGTTGATTATGAAGTTGGATCTGCAAGGTGAGGACTCGTGGGAGTTGTTGAAGTGCTCTTATACTGGTCACGAGGTTGTGAGCCCAAGGTCATATAAACGTGTGTGTGTGTGTCTCCACAGAAAACCATATCTTGGAAGATGTGAACAAATGTGTGATCGCCCTCCAAGAGGGGGATGTGGATACACTGGACCGCACAGCTGGGGCCATACGGGGCCGGGCAGCCCGGGTCATCCACATCATTAATGCAGAGATGGAGAATTATGAAGCTGGAGTATATACTGAGAAAGTTCTGGAAGCCACGAAGTTGCTTTCGGAAACAGGTAAGCATGGATGTTAGATCTGCCCCAAGTGTCTATATTATGATCGATTTCTATAGCTGAACACAGTAGTTACATTGTCTTCTACCATCCTCAATTGCTCTAATTTCTAGAGCAATCATGGTGTGGAAAATTTGAATGTTTTTGTTCCTTGAGTTTGGAATTGAATAAAAGGTGAAAACCAATTTTATTACTATCCATGTATATGTATTACTTTGTTACTTTCAAGTGTAATAATGTTTGGTTCTCACATGTATTTTAGGAAAGAGGCAAAGATAGTTTGATTTTTTTCAATTACAGATGAGAAAATAGAAGTTTGAACCCACTAAGATAGAGGAATATGGTTTCAAAGCTATAAAAATTTTGAATTTGATTGGAGGTTAGTTTAAGGGTGAAAGAAATGAACCTGGAAGAAGAACTTGGGATAACCAGTGGGATTTACAGTGGCTCTAGGAGGACAGATGTGAGATACTCGGAGAAACCTGGAAGTGCTTCTGAAAGGGGTTATGCCTTGAATGTCTATCCAGCATTGAATGTCCTCATTTGGTTCATGTTCTCTTTACTGAGGACTTGATTCACATGAGGCGGTTTGTGCAGCTGAGTCCTAGACACCTGACTGGGAATGACAGGACATTAAAAACATGTCCATCATGAATAAGGAGGCAGAACAGTTAGTCTTTGTTGGAAGGGTATTTCTGTAGGGAATCATGATCATTCTCTCATCCCTGATGGAAGCTGTATTTGTTACGTTTTGAATGTGATGCTTATAGCTAAAGTTCAACCGTTTATTAACATCCATACACAGACCAAAGGAAGGTCTTGCCATTACTGTGAGATTAAGGTGCCACCATTCCCACGAGTCTGAGGTATTGAATACATGGCCATTCCCATGTCAATAATGCACATTCACTCGAGACTTCACCCACTCTCCACAGGAAGGAGCAGTTTCTTCTAGGATCTTGTCGTAGTTCTCTGTTACACTGGAGTGGGAAATGACATATTGCCACTGAGTTAGCAATACGTTCTACAATTTGGAAGACTCTATCAGAGAAAATCTCCCTCCCCTTACTCGCCTCCTCTTTCTCAGTGTGTGTGATAGTCATTGCTATTGATTAATTTCAGACACTTAAGAACCTCAACACTTCTATTTTCAGTTGTTTGTGGATGCATTGGGATTCCCAGGAAATGAGAGAAAACTAGAAGAGGGAGAAAAGAGGAATCTTTGTTTTGGATGCTGCTGAGAATGAGTACTTAATTGGGTCAGATGTATCCACACAAGTATCTTTCCTTCCAACCCCAATGAGAAGCCTACAAAGGAGTTTGCATATGGTTTTTGACACAACCAGGCACTTAAAAATAGATATTTCTGAAGGGTTACACAGTACTATGCTCCAAAGCGGCACATAACAATACATGCCAGTAGAAGTTTGTTTTCTTTTGTATGAAAAATATTGTTTACAAAACCTTTGTTAACCTACACACATAAAAAAAAAAAAAAAAAAAAGCAAAACTTCTAAGTACAAACCTTGGCCATTGTCTCTGAAGTATTAGAAAAATGAGAAAGTATAACATCATATCATGCAGTGTACATCTAGAGATTGTTCTTGTGAATCTAATATGCTAATGTAGTAGGGTGGGTGTCCTTCCTCCCAGCACTAAGCTCCCAGAATAATGACTTATTAGACTCAAAATATATTTGCAGGTACTTAGGCCATATAGCAAGGCTGTTCTCTGACTAGTTCATAACTTAATCTAATATCATACTAATCTACATTCTGCCATGTGGCTGCTTACCTCTACTCAGGTACCATATGTTGGTCCTCCTCATATCTTCCCAGGCAACTCTCCTGCACTTAGCTATATCATGGAATTCTTTTTGACTTCTGGGTGTGCCACCTCCTACTCTAATCTTTTCTATAGGCTATAGATTTTTTTTTAACTGACAGGTGATGCATCCATACAATTCATAAGATATTCTTTCTACAATTTACCCTTTTAGTTCAATAAAAGATTTTGAACTTAAATAATTTTTTACCAAAGCTTACATTTATCAACCTGAAAAAAATATTCTTGGTCCTAAAACATCTTCTGAAATCCTAAAGAATTTAAGTTTTATTGTAATACTGTAACTATCTAGTCTTCAACCCCATCAGAGAATTGAGGATTAAATATTACCTGAATATTCAGAAAGTGCAGGCAAGCAGCTTCCAATAGTATAGAATTCACAGATAGCCGGACACCTGTGCAGTCCTAAAATTTTTTTTTATAACATTGGAAAATCAAACATCACCATGGTGGTCCAGTATATCTGACAGATATATTTCTCGAAGCATGAATTATGAAGGACTGCCTGCTATGTCTTTTTAAATAAAGTTCATCAATCGACTTCTTCCATGCATCCAAGTTTTAGCAATTTAAGATTGCATTTTGTCTGCAGTGGGAGCAAGGGATGTTTTTGCCCAATGGCTGGCTTGCTACAGTTGAAGTAAACCCCATAAGGTGTTACTTCGATGTTCCTCATCTTTTTCCAAGTAAAATGGGGTGCTACTAGGAGCTGGCATGTTTCATTGACAGAAAAGCCTTAAAACAATGAAATATCTTTAAATGCCATTTTCTGGAGGTCTCTGAGGTTTGAAAACCATCTATCTGTACACATTTACATAGTGCATAATCATTATCTATCTATCTATCTATCTATCTATCTATCTTATATCTAAATAAGCAAAAATTGTTTATAGTACTCACTATCTGTTTAACCTAGGATATGTATTTTTGTAACAATTTACACTAGTACCTGACATAACCATGAGTTTGATTGACTAACTATTAAATAGAATTTTTTTAACTATTCTAAACAGTTTGTAAAAGCAACTTTTAAAAGGACTGGAACTAAATCTTTTATTTATAAATGATTTGTAAAAGTTCAATACCTTGTACAATAGTTAAAACATATATACACTATATGTATCAATTATAACTTTATAATTGTATCAATATATAATAATCTAAGCCAATGAAAACCTTAAACTCGTATCAATTTACAATAAACCATATCAATGTAAAAATATTATAGATTAATAATACTCCTACAGTTGAAGAGTAGATGCAACACTCTTTTATCCTTATTATCTTTTATCCTTATTGTTCCTATATGATATTCCTATATTCCCCCTTCTTCTTCTCAACCCTTTCCCCTTAACTAAGAAAAAAAGAATAGAGAAAAGGAAAGAGATACATTCCTGAATCCAAACTCCTATATCTAGTTTCCTCCCTGATCAAGACCAATTAATAACTTGTAACGAACTCCTTTTTTAATGATAAGCATCCACCATCCAACAGAATGACCCAAACTTGTCCACCCCACCTTACGGGAATAGGACATATTTCTCCTGAAATTGGTTCCTGCCGATTTGAGTCATAGTATTCCTTTTCGAAGGCCTACAAAATTTTGGAAAATGGTTAATGTTTTTTTTTTTTTTTTCCAATCTCTAAATGCTGTGAATATTCAGGCTTAAATGAAGTGCTATTTGGAACAGTTTGAAAGGCTGGACTATTTGGGACCAGCAGCTTTATTTGAAGTTTTTCTGGAAGTAAGCTTTGATGAAACAGCAACTGAAGCAGTTTGAAGATGGATGGACAGGATGCTGTAATAAATGTGTTTCAGCATCTCAGCATCCTGGTGGATGAGTCTTGTCCAGTCTGATCTGGTCTGTTTATGAAAACATGTAAACTCTCACAAGTAATATACAGTTTTACAATTACATATGTATAGAATGTGCAAGATTACATATGTATAGAATGTGTAAAGATTATTCTTTGGTCTTTGTTTGAGCAGGTGAAAGAGATCTGTCTTTCTTGATAAACTAATTTGAACTATATAACCAAACTGCAATATAAGTGTCCTTCCCTGCTACATAAAAAGATGACATGCAATAGTAAATCTTGAGAACTCTGTAGCCAACAAGATTTATTTGCTATGAATAGGCATTTTAGTCTTTGCCAGTTTCAGAGCTGTTTCCAAGTAGCAAGATCAGAAATACAAGTTACCTGATTTGTTGGTCTGTCTGTAGCCAAAATCGCCAAGAGGCCTTCTCTAGTGAAATCTGATTTCCAACAGTTTGGATAGAATATATAGTTTATCTTCTATTGTAGAAATAAATGTAAAATCTCCTCCCCAATACAACATATTTTTTTTGTTCATTCTGAAATTATCACATATATATGTTGATCTAATTCATCAATCCTTTCTAAATTCCAGTGCTTTTTAACAGTTCTGCCACCTGTCTCATTGACTTTGAAAAATGCAAATTCAGCACAAAACCATTTAATATATCCCTGGGATATTCTTTATCCTACTTATGTTCTAGGGGCACCTCTTTTATTTTATTTTTTTCACCTCTTTTAAATTCCTGCTAGATCATTCCTTAATTAAGTAACCTGTGGGATTGGAAGTCATATCTGTTACATTTTGTAGGCCACCATGTTTAAAAGAAAAACTCTTCTATTCCAGTGAATACACACGCTGAAGCACCATCAGCCGCAATCTGCAAAGGTAGTCACCATCTCTAATAAATGTGTAATCTGTGAATCATCTTTTTCAGAATGCAAGGCAGAGCCCACTGGAATACTGAATATGCCTCAATAGTATGTTATATCAACATGTACACCTATCCTAAGTCTCCAAAATCTACAAAATTATGCACGTAGTAAACTGTATGATATTGCTGTAAGGCAGTATCAATAATTACAACCTGGGTTCTTAAATCAACATATCATCTTTACGGGTAGACATTCTAATTCCTCAAGCCTATGTAGATTTTTCTCATCTTGAACTACCTCTTTTGATATTATTTTAAGTTCTGGATTGGAATCCTCTGAAGATTTCCTATTTTGATTTAAATATTCTTTCAACATCTGTTCTATTGCTCTTAATCCAGCCTCTAATATTTTATCTTCTTTCTCCAAGTCTGCCTTATTCTGATCTGTCTTAAAAATGATATACAAAATTATAATTGTCACTGAAAAAAAATCACCATTTGTATGCTGACAATCAAAACACAATTGTACAGAATCCAGTGTATCTCTCCATTTTTAACACAGAAAATATATTAATTATTATTATTTTAAATCTCTTATTTTCTTTCTAAGGACTTCATTTTTCTATTTTCAAACCAAACATTGCTTTCTATGATTTTTTTTATGTCCAGTTTCTCTCTTATTGTTTTCCAAACTCAATATCTTATCAGTTCAGACATTTGGGGCTTTTCAGTTTGTATCACCCACTTGCCATTAACCCCACACCAAATGTTCAGCTAACTCAGGGCTCCTGCCTCTGCCTTCTGTTGGCCCTGGACAGTCTTTTCTAATTTCTAATTCACCAGGCTTCTAGGCAGCTTTAGATTTTACTTGCATGGACCTTACTGGGATGCTGTTTTCCCAGCTCAACTTTTTTTTTAATTAAATTTCATTTTTATTATTAATTACATTTTATTAACTCTGTATCCCAGCTGTATCCCACTCCTTTATTCCTTCCCAACCCCTCCCTCCCTCATCTCCTCCCTGCCCCTTTTGAAGTCCACTGATTGGGAAGGACCTCCTCCCATTTCATCTGACCCTGTTTTATCAGGTATATTCAAGACTGGCTGCAAAGTCCTCCTCTGTGTCCTCCTAGTAGGACTGCTCCTCCCTTGGGGGGTAGGGAGGTAAAAGTGCTTGCCATTGAGTTCATGTCAGAAATAGTCCCTGTTCTGCTTACTATGGGAAACCAATTGGTTACTGAGCTACCACGGACTTCATCCGAGCAAAGGTTCTAGGTTATATCCATACATGGTCCTTGGTGGAGTGTCAGTCTCAGAAAAGACCCCTGTGCCCAGATATATTTGGTCCTTGCGGAGCTCCTATCCTTTCCATGTCATACTAACTCCCCTTCTGCTGAAGGTTTTTTTATGAGTCTTAGTAGCTGTTTTGAAACACTGCTAGGTAGAGTCCTTCAGATGCCTTCTGAGGTATACTCCTGTCATATGTCCAATGCATTTCCCATTTGTCTTTCTAAGTGAGGATTGATCATCTTACCCCGTGTCTGCTTTCTTGTTTATTCTCAGCTCACTTTTAACTGTGCTTCACATGGAAGAAGTCAAAGCTACTGTACCCTCAGGCTCTGGTATAACAGAGGCTGCAATGCAGCCCTTGCTTGAGTGGTTGGCTTACCACTGTGGTAGTTTTTAAAGGGACCCTGCCTGGCTTTCTGGTCCAGCAGAAAGCCAGAACTCTCGGCTTAATACCCCAGTCTTGTGTTTTAAGCTTGGAATTTTAGGTAAACTGGATTATATGCCTACCACAACAGGTGCCCATCTGTAGTAGAGTTCATGTTTTTCCTTCTGGCCCCAAACTCCCAGAATAATAACTCACACTCAAAATATATTACATATAGCTGGGGAATATGGCTAGGCTCTTCTCTGACTAGCTCACATTATAAAATAACCCATTGATACTAATCTACATACTAACCATACATACTTATCAGGAATGTGGCTGATTACCTCTGCTCAGGTACCATACATCTGTCCTTCTCACATCCTCCTGGGAAACTTTGCTGTACCTGGCTCTATCCTAAAATCTTTTTTTGCCTGCCTATAGGCCATAGTTTTTTTTTGCCTTTTTTTGTTTTCTTTTAATTGACAGGTGATGTATCCATACAAAAAACAAGATATTCTCTCTACATATTTCAAATAAAAGATAACAAAAATATAGTCAGATATATCTATACTTTATTGGCTCCAGGTTAGCAGTATTTTTCATTCAAATAGACTTTTGGATGAAATAGAGAGGAACACCAAGCAAGCTGGATATATAGTGTTTCCCACTTAAAGAAGGCAAAACCAGAGGCATGAAAGTTGACTCAGCAACTAAGAGCACTTGATGCTCTTCCAGAGGACCCAAATTTAGTTGTCAGCACCCAGGTTCATATTGAGTGGGTCACAACACATGTTAAGTATAGCTCCAGATGTTCTGACACCTGCTTTTGGCTATCAGAACCACACACGTGTACGTTCATACACACACACAAATACGAATTAACTATTACAAGAAATTAAAACTGGACATTTTACTCTGTAATTTAGATATTTTTAAAAAAAATAACTCTTTTTAATTAAATTTTTATTTATTTATTTTTTAAAATTTTTTATTTTTTATACTTTATTTACTTTGTATCCCCTCTGTAGGTCCCTCCCTCCTTCCCTCCCAAACCCTTCCTTCCTTTCCTTTCTCCATACATGCCCCTTTATTTTTTATATTAATTACAGTTTATTTACTTTGTATCCCAGCATTAGCCCTACCCCTCATTCCCTCCCAATCCCACCCTCCTTCCATCATCTCCTTCCTTTCCCTCTATAAGTCCACTGATAGGGGAGGTCCTTCTCCCCTTCCATCTGATCCTAGCTTATCAGGTCTCATCAGAATTTGCTGCAATGTCCTCCTCTGTGGCCTAGCAGGGCTGCTTCTCCCTTGGGGTGTGTGTGTGTCAAAGAGCCTGCCACTGAGTTCATATCAGAGACAGTCCCTGTTCCCCTTACTAGGGTACTCACTTGGATACTGAGTACCATGGGCTACGTCTGAGCAGGGATTCTAGGTTATATCCATGTGTGGTCCTTGGTTGGAGAAACTGTCTCAGAAAAGATCCCTGTGCACAGATATATTTGGTACTTGTGGAATTCCTATCCTCTCCAGGTCTTACTAACTCCCCTTTCTTTCATATGATTCCCTGCACTCTGTCCAGTTTTTGGTTATGAATCTCACCATCTGCTTTGATACACTGTTAGGTAGAATCTTTCAGAGGCCCTCTATGGTAGGCATGTGTCCTGTTTCTTGTTTTCTCCTACTTCCAATGTCCATCCCATTTGTCTTTCTAAGTGAATATTGGTCATTTTACCCCAGGTCATCTTTCTTGTTTAGCTTCTTTAGGTTTACAGATTTTAGTATGTTTATCTTATCTTTTAGGTCTAGTATTAACTTATAAGTGAATATATACCATGTGTGTCTTTCTGCTTCTGAGATACCTCACTCAGGATGATATTTTCTAGATCCTACTATTTGACCCTGAGATTTCACCTTACACCCATCAGAATGGCTAAGACCAAAAATTCAAGTGACAACACATGCTGGAAAGGTTGTGGAGAAAAGTGAACCCTTCTCCATTGCTGGAGGGAATGTACACTTGTACAACCATTTTGGAAATCAATCTGGTGCTTTCTCAGACAATTAGGAACAGTACTTCCTTAAGATCCAACTATACCACTCCTAGGCATATATCCAAAATATGCTCAAGTACACAACAAGGACATTTGTTCAACCATGTTTGTAGCAGCTTTATTTGTAATAGCCAGAACATGGAAACAACCCAGGTGTCCCTCAATTGAGGAATGGCTACAGAAATTGTCCAACCAAGGACCATGTATGGATATAACCTAGAGCCTCTCCTTGGATGTAGCCCGTGGTAGCTCAGTCTCCAAGTGAGTACTCTAGTAAGGGGAACAGGGACTATTTCTGACATGAACTCAATGGCAGGCTCTTTGACCTCCCCTCTTTCCTCTCACCCCCCGAGGGAGGAGTAGCCCTGCTAGGCCACAGAGGAGGACTTTGCAGCCAGTCCTGAAGATACCTGATAAAGCAGGGTCAGTTAAAAGGGGAGGAGGTCCTCCCCTATCAGTGGATTTGGAAAGGGGCAGGGAGGAGATGAGGGAGCGAGGGTGAGGTTAGGAGAGAATGAGAGAAAGGGATACAGCTGAGATACAAATTTAATAAACTGTAACTAATATTAAAAAAAATTTAAAAAAGAATTTGTGGTACATTTACACAATGGAATACTACTTAGCAATTAAAAACAAGGAAATCATGAAAAAAAGTAACTGTTAAAAAACACATTTCACTCTGATGTGGTTCCCCTTTGCTGGCTCTTCAACTCAACCTTCTTGTGACATATCTCACACAAAATAACAGCACTCGTTTGATGCTGACCCTACACAGAGTATCAAAGAAGGTCTTGGAGACAAGTCTCTACAGATTAAAACTGTAGAGTGAAAACAGTTGTATCAAATGAAAGATATGGACATGTTTCCAATTTATTTGTGCCTGAAGAAAAGTAACACAGTTGTTATTCAAAAGACATAGTGTTTTGTTTTTTTTAATTGTCTTTTGGGCTACTTTAATAACAGAAAAGAGATCTCAGAATGGTAACAAAGGCTTTTAGTCCCAGTATTTGGGAGGCAGAGGCAGGTGGATCTTTGAATTAGAGACTAGCCTGGTCTTCAGAGCTACTACCAGGACATGTAGGGTTACATGGAAAATCTCTGTCTTGAAAAAAACCAAACCAAATCAACCAAACAAAGGAGTGACTCAGTAGGTGACAATTTACTTAAAGGCAATGGCAGTTATTTAATTTTGGTGGAAAGTTTAACATTATTTACTCAAAAGTCTAGAAATGTAAATAGCTTCCTGGATGATTTTTCATTTAAAAACTAATCAATGAACAGAGCCATTCTTTTGTAAGTTGTTGTTTCTGAGATACCATTATTATTTCCTCATCATCACACCATTTAAAATTCTCATCCTTGCCTTTTCATGCATTTGAAAATTGAAATTTTGAAAATTGATCATTTCTAAAGACTAAGATAAAGGACTTACCGGCTTTGTTACTTTTCATGTTGCTCTTATGAAAATATGACAAAAGATATTTAATGGAGAAAGTTTATTTTGACCCTCAGTTTGAAGATACAGTTCACTCTGGTGGGTAGGTGTATGTCTTTCCTTAGTTTGAAAAAGTTTTCTTTTGTGATGTTGTTGAAGATCTGGTCTCTGCTGTTGATTTGGGATGCTTCTCCCTCATCTTTGCCTATAATACAAAGGTTTTATTTTATTTTTCCCATGGTGTCTCACCTTTCTTATATTTTTCTTTTCTGTGTTTGTAAAACCTTTTAATATATCTTGTTTATTTAATAGAGATTATCTACTTTATCTTGATGCCTAATAGCCTATGTTCTGTTTTATTTATTCTGCTTGTGAGGTTTTCCTTTAAGTTTTCTAACTGAATAATTAGGTTTTCCTGTTTCATCTTCATTTCAGCTTAAGTCTTCTTTATTTATTCCTTCTCCTAATTCTATTCTATTCTCAAGTCCTAGATTGTCTTCATTGTTTCCATCATCCTTATATGTGTGTTTTCTTCAGGTATTTATTCTTCTTAAACGCTTTCTCTTTAATGTCATACAGTTGTTTCTTTGTATTTTTAAAACTCCTTGATGATGACTGGCTTTTTGGCCTCCCCACCCCCCAAGGGAGGAGCAGTCCTGTTAGGCCACAGAGGAGAGCTTTGCAGCCAGTCCTGAAAATACATGATAAAACAGGATCAGATGAATGAGGAGGAGGTCCCCCCTATCAGTGGACTTGGAAAGGGGCATGGTGGAGATGAGGGAGGGAGGGAGGGACTGGGAGGGAATGAGGGATTGGGACACGGCTGCGATACAGAGTTAATAAAATGTAACTGATAAGAAAAAAATAAAATTAAAAAAAATAAAAAATAAAAATAAAACTCCTTGATGAAGTTTATGATTTTTTTAAAAATTTGTGTCCTAGAGTTCATCTCTCTCTCTCTCTCTCTCTCTCTCTCTCTCTCTCTCTATATATATATATATATATATATATATATATATACTTCTCATATTTCTACAAGACTGTTATGTTTTGAATAGAATATACTGGCTTGATTGTTCATATTTTTGGTATTCTTCTGGTGAGATCTAGGATTTTTTTGTGAGTACTAAGTGTAATATAGACAGGGTACATTGGGTCTGGAGAGAGGATATGTGGGTGAGTTGCATCTAGAGATTAGAAAGGGATTGAATGGAATTAAGTCAGAGGGGACCAGGCTCATTTGCATGTTGTCTCCTGATCCAAGCATGAAAAGTGGGATTAAATATGGCTGAATGAGAAGGTCTGGTGTGGTATGAAAAGGGGCCTATTCAAGAGTTAGGTAGGAAGAATCCTGGTAGAAGCTTAGGGGTAACTATACAGAGGTGCCAGACTAGACCAAAGCACTAGATGTGGGGCCATTCTTAGATTTGTTGGGTTGGAGAGAAGGTATAAATGAAAGCATACAGGAGACTTTGCGAGGTAGACCCTGGAGAAGGAGGTGGGTGATCTGGCTGGGTGTAGACATTGGCGAGTACACAGAAAGGATCTACGGATCATGCAGTTCAGGAAAGTCTTGGTGGAAGCCACTATTTCTTAAGTTCTCTGAGGGTAGTATATGGAGTGTTTTGATTATATCTACCACCAAAGTCTTCCCAGATTTACAAGCACTTATCTATCCAACTTTGTGTCAAATCAAAACAAAAAGCAAAACAAACAAACAAAGCCCATAAAGTTCATTGTCTGCTTTCTAAATATGGTCTTTCAATAGAGCATGGTCTATTTCCTTGAAGCTACACTTTTAGATAAAACTGCCCCTCTCTCTTCCAGCAGCTAACACAAGTAGCTTCAGAGCCTGGGTTGGGACTTCATGTCTATCCTCCATGTTGAGACTTGGTCTGGCTTGGGTTTGCACATGCTGTCATAACTGCTGAGAGTTCATTGTACAGCTGCGATGCAGTGTTTAGAAGACAATGTTCCTTATACTTTTTTGTTTGTCTGGATCTTACACATTCTTTCTGCCCTCGCACATTTTGGTGAATGCTTTGTTTAGATATGGGCACATTTCTGTATGAGTTTTTTAGAGTTTGTCCTTAGGTACATTTTATTTTATGAAGGGAATAGAGGGGTGATAAGGTGATATGAAGGAGGAAGTAAGGTGAATAGACAAAAGAAAAGTGACAGAAAAAATGCGGAGTTTCCAGCCTGGGGACATAGCTATCAATAAAGTGCCATTTAAGAATTTATATCTGAACTTTCATCCTCACCACTCATGTAAAAAATTCAGGGGCAGTAGTGCATGTTTTGAATCCTAGCTCCACAAAAGTGGAGACCGGTGGATCACTGCCCTTAGTGGTCAACTTGACTAGTCTAACTGGTGACCCTGGGACTTACTTGGAAGGCAGTATAGGCTAACTTGTGAGATCCAGATTCAGTTAGACACCATTTCAAAATTAAAAGGTATATAGTGATTAAAAAAGACACCTGACATCAAACTGTGCCCTTCACACATGTATGGGAGTTCACATGTACTCACATGTGTATACAAGCACACACACACACACACACACACACACACACACACACACACACAGCGAGAGAAAGACAGAGAGAGAGAGCAAATTGTCAGGTGCAGTTTTATGCTTTGTTTTCTGTCTTAATACATCTTTCTGTTCTGAGTAGGATCATGTATTTTGTGTGTCTGTTAAGATTCATGACCCTTAGTTAGAAGGCCTTATGTGGCATATTCTTTTTTTGCCCAAAAGAAATCGATCTTTGGGATTGGTGACAGAATTCTCTATGCAGAATGGTCAACAGAATTCCTGATAGTCAGCTTCTAGATGCTTGGAGCATCACCTCCCCCTACCACCCCAAATTCTGTTAGTCAAAAATGTCTGTAGATAGGGCTAGATTGGAAAAAAACAATATTAATTATAAACCACTACTTCAAGGTAGAGAAATATCACCTAGCATGAACAAATATGAGCAAGACAAAAAGAAGTCTCTCTCTATAGGCAAAGGGTTTGAGGAGTGTTGCAGTGTGGGGTGAGAAAGGTTTATTAACGGGCAGAGTTTTCAAAAGACCTTAAGCAAACCAGATATGGCTGAAAGACATGTGCACAAGTGTGGACCAGCACATTTAAACACAGGAATGCACACAGGGCACTTGGCTGTAGGGAGACTCCCACTGTGGCTAGGAAAATGAAAGGTACCCTATGAGGGACAGCGCAGAGCTATCTGCTCTTTATTTTTCACACATTATTTCCTTTCCCCAGCAATGCCAGTGTTTTGGCTTAAAAGTAATTTCTATGTTGTTATGAACACAGTTAAATTTAAGAAAATAATTTTGTAGATTACTAGTATGATAAAATTCTAGGGCTTTATCACATTGAAAATTTACCTGTTTCTGATTTCTGACGAAACTAATCTGTGTTGATGAAAACATAATAAAATAGATCTGCAGCAGACCCATTAAATACTTACATGGCATATTTCCTGGGCCATTCAATAAAACCTGAATTATAACAAATTGCCAACAGCTGGGTAGTGAGTGAATGCTTGACCAAACTTATCTTCTGACTTCTTGTTTCCAAAGGTAGGCTGCTGTAGGAGGCACGGGGGTCAGAAGTACCCCCAGTGCCAACATAGGAGCTCCTTCCACACTGATCAGATTATATTAAAATGTAATTTTGGTAAAGTTGATAGCTGATACAAGTTTACGGAAACATGTAGGGAATGTGTATGTGATAGGGTTGAGAGGGTCGAGAGAGCTTTGAGAGTCTTCCAGATGTGTCAGAGGGGGATATGGAGACAGTGAGAAGAGAGAGCAAGAGAGAAAGAGAGACAGAGGGGAGAGAGAGAGACAGAGGTAAAGAGAATGGAGAGAGATAGAGATGGAGAGACAGTGGAGAGATTGATTGGTTGAGGTAAAATATATAATATATATTTAAGGATCCAACCCAAGGCCTTGTGCACAGTGGCTAGTGCTTTATGGATGATATATTTCTGTCTCTTCAATCCCCACAGACAGCTAATGATCATACTATCTTATTAATCATGTTGGTTGAAGAGATTAAAATTCTATTATTTTGGATAATATGTATGGATAATACAACATAGTAATGGTATAATATAATGTCATGCCTTATTAGCTTAAATTTAAATAGTTGAAGGAAGAAATAGGAAGAGGAAGAGAAGGAGGAGAGGAGTAGGAAGAGCAGATAGAGAAGCAGTAGGAAGAGGAGAAAGAGGAAGCAAGAGAGGTAAATATGATCAAAATATGAATATATGTAAGTACTCTGATACTTAGTATTATGTATTATGAATATATACTTAAACTTACAAAAATGTAAGTTGTTTTTACATGATTCTGTATGCTTTTCATAGAAAATATAAAATGTCCAGCAAATAGCAACTGAACTAGAAATTGTGTTGAAGGATCTGTTCATTTGAGCCAGTTAATGCAGCAGAGTGGATTTAGAACAGGATTTGTAAAAAACTCAAGCACTTGACAGCTCCTTATTGACATTAACAATAACCAAATTAGTTGATGCCCCTGTGATGGGGCATTTTTTCTATGCTGCCTAATATTTTATTATTTGGGCATGGTCAATGTTATAAAGCTTGAAATAAGTACAGTGTTGTCCATGTCGTCAGGGTACAGTCACCATGATAATCCTTCTTCTGTTTAAACCTTCTGTCCATTTTGGATGGGAGATTCATTATTCTCATAGCAAAACACATCTGCACATCTCCCACTATTGTCCCTGTAATGTTCCACATTTCCTCCTCCTCCTCAACATCTGTGTATTAAATATATTATTTAATATGTAACTCAAGTCTCAAATGGATACAACAAGTAACTTCATCAGTGTTCTCACAACATCAAATGTGTTCCTCAGGGTACAGGATGTGCTTACAGGACATTCACTTCGGAGAGGCAGCTCCACTTATGTGTATCCATTGTTTGTCATGGGATTATCACACAACTACTAATATTTATCTATCATCTATCTTTGTATCTATCATCTATATGTCTCTATCTATATGAATGTAATTATGCATGCAAAAAATAGACATATACATATACACACATATATGGATGTTGAACTTCATTTGTGTAGAGGAAAACACATCTATCAGCAGACTCATAGTTCCAAATTTCTAGATCTAGATTTTGTTACCTTTCACTTTCTACATGTCAATGGGAATTAATCTCATTGGCTTTTAAGGCACATTTAGTGGGATTATGTTTAATGATTGGACAGATTTGGGTGACTTGCTTTATCTCTGTGCCTGGATTTAACAGGAGGAACACATAAGGAAGTCAATTTCAGAATATGTTGGTGGGGTAGCTTATTAGAGATACAGACATAATAGAGAAGACCATTAGAATATAAGCCAGTTCTCCATAGATGACCTTGAAATTTGGTTATGAAAGTAATGGATTTCAACAGAAGCTGTTATGACCAAGATTGCTCTGCCTAGACATGCTATTATATTTCAAATGTATTTTAATATAACACTTACCACTAGTGTAAAAAAATTATTTCCTCCTGACAGGTCAAGATGGTGGTGATATGGAGTAAATGTGTTACTTGAAGGTAGCTTTAGTATTTGTAATGGTAAGAAGTCAGAAATATGGAAGGAAAAAGAAAGTTTAATCACTTGATCTTAAGGCAGCAATGTGTAGTTTTGTTTTTATAACTTTCCCATATGACAGATACCTTCAAATTACAAATTTGAAATTACAAATTACAGAGATTTGACTGATAGGTGGGTTTCTTTTTTGTCTTTTTCAAACATATTTTGTGCATATCTCTATACAGTGACGTAGGTCAGAGAACCTCAGGAGTTGGTGTTCTCTTTCTACCACGTGCATCCTGGGCTCTAACAGTTTCTGTCAACCTGATGCAAACATAGACACAGCTAGGAAGATGTAATGTCAATTGAGGAAATCCTTTCATCAATTTGGCCTGTGGACATGTTTGGGGTGCACTTTTCTTGATAGTTGATTGATGTTAAAGAACCCAGCCCATGGTGGGAAGTACTATCCTTGGGTAGGTGGGCTTGGGGTATATAATAAAAGCTGAGCAAGCGAGGGGAAACAAACCAATGAGTGGTATTCTTCCATGTCTGGGCTTTAGTTATTGCCTGTAGGTTCCCTCCTTAAGTTCTTGCCTTGGCTTTTCTCAATGATGGACTGTAAAATGTTAGCTAAAATAAACCCCTTTTTCCTTAAGTTGATTCTGGTCATAGAGTTTTTCAGCAACAGGAAACCAAGACAGTCCATGGGGACAGAACTCAGGTTGTCAGGTTTGGTGGCAATGGCTTGCTAAGGAACCTCACTGGTGTACTATTTTTTAATCTAAAATTTTATATGTATTCCTTTATCTTGAAAATAAATATTGAATTCATTTTTTATAAATACTTATTTAATTCATTATATATGTGTTTGCGTTGTGTGTGTGAGTTTGTGGTGTATGTGTATGTGTGTGCGTGTATTTGCTATATGTGATCAGAACCCACAGAGGCCAGAAGAGGTAGTGGATCTCCTGGAACCAGAGATGGTTGTGAGCCATGTTGTAGGTGCAGTGAACTGATTCTGGATACTATGCAAGAGCAATAAATGCTTCTTAACTGCTGTGAAATCTATCCTGCTCCTGAAAATGGGACTTCTAATGCACAGAAAAAAAAAAAAAAAGACTTACATATGGTACAAATAGCATTCTATTCTCCCTTTCAGGACAGAATGATGAAGGCAGGTTTCTTATGTCAGTAACGAAGGAAGCTGTACTATAGGAGAGAATCCACATAATGATGAAAACAAGAGCATATATAGTAGTCTGTTTACATAAACCCATTTCTCTCATTAGGCTGAGGAAAATCTTTGACCTTCAGTTTAAACAAATTCCCTCCAGGTGAGAAGCTTATTAAGACGCCTCCTGGTAGAAGTCTCTAGCTTAGCCTTCAGTTTCTCCTTTGAAGTATTGGTTAATGTGCATCTCTTGGGAAAATGGAGTCCTATACATGTGTCCAGGTTATTTAACTATATGGGGAATGCTGTCAAGTTACTCTTTGAACCAGGTTATGGATAATTTTTTGGCTAGAAATATCCAGCTGTGCACTAACACACAAATATTTTTTCTCTAAAGTGTCTTGGTCATTAACTCAAAGTTCTGCTGTGGTTCATACACATTAAGCTCACTTAGCACAGGGATAGAAGAGCCACCAGAAAATATAACTTAGGAAGGAAAAGTACACTATTGCCTCATAACAAGATCTTGGACATGTGGACTGACATGGGGCAATGTGGAACTGGAAACCTCGCAGAGTTGTTAACTGCTGGTCTGTGCATTCAGTGCTGGCTGTGAACACTTTCCTGGAACTCATAGACTGAGGGAAACCCAAAAGGCAAGGTGTTAATCTTCAGATTTGCATGAATCACAGTATGGACTCAGAGCCCTGGGGCTGCTCGTCATGCTGCTTTGTCACTTCAAGTGTACCCATGACCAAGGTCTGTGGTGGTGTCTGGGAACTAGGAGAGGGGCCCAAGAATGCTGACAGGCAAAGGATTAGCAGCCAGGATGTATTTATTTCATGAACTGAGGCAGTGATACAACACATCACCCATACTCCTTCAAAAAGAAAGAACTATATCAGTAACAGGTATTCGAAGGAGAGGAGGAATATCTTGCTGAGTGTCGCTCATTGGGGGGCAATAGCTAGTGCTTTGCTAGAGACTGGGAGAAATAGTTTTGATTAAGAAAAGCTGGAAAGCTGGAAATGTACCCGGAGGGTCTGAGATACCTCATGTGCGTAGGAGCCAGGGAAATGCTACTTGTTATGGTCAAAGGACATCCTCTCCTGGTTTGCTCTTCTGTTTCACATACCTTCGTATGTTGCACAAATTCTCCTTGTCTGTGAAGTTCTGACCCTATTTCCACTTCTGCTTACCCTTATAGCCTCCACCACTTATTCGCCTCTTTTATAATGTCTGACATTCAAACTCTATTCATACATTTGTTTCTTTCTGTAATAAAGTACATACTTGTTTTTCCTGTTTTCTCTCTGTCCTCTGCACATCATTCTACCTGTGTACATGTATCAGTTTTAATCAAATTTTAACCCCTTGAGAACTAAAACCATCTGTTCATTTCCTGTAGTTTTGATAGGAGGTAAATCTCAAAATTGTTTATTGATATAAATGAAAACCATAGTAATAAAATACTTGCTTTCAGAGATTTTTATCTTTTCTTTTAAAATTACATATTTAATGATCAAAATCAGAATCTTTAAAATCAAGTGTAAGACATCCTCAGCAAGTGTTTCACTGAATCTTAATGCAATCTAAGTATTTAAGTCTCACAGATGCCAAATTAAACTGTGTTTATCAAGCTAGGATTTGACAAACACTGTAAGCTAAATAAGGCTTTGCATTCAACTCTTTATTCATTCCTCAAGGTTCAGAATTAAATGTGTCATCCTTCCTCCTGGAGTTTTAAACCATTTGTGATTATTTTTGAAATGCTTATTTTAAACTACACGAAACCTTCCAAGCAAGCACTTTCTTTCCTTGGGGAAGGGAATTTGTGTCTAGACAAGAGCAGATGGATGTGCCCCGATTCTCTCAGGGTAGTCATCGTGAATGGAATTTAGAATTACTTTTTTCGTGTGTGTGGTTTTCTTCTTCTAGGCAGTCCTTTTTCATCTTTTATCAAACAATTCAGCTCATGGGTTATGTATGGCCTTCTGGAACTCGGATTTGGTTTTGATGTTTGAAATGTACATTATAATTTTCTAAACATGAATGTATGAAAATGGCTGCCTTTAGGAACTCCCACTGCGAGAACAGATGAGTGACACTGATGAAAGAAAGCCCAAGGAGGACTGCGTGGAGGGATGACGGGCTTGGCGGGTGATGGTGGTTATCTGGATAGGTAGAAATAACTGATGAATATTCATGAGGAAATAAGGAATAAACTCAACTGGGCCATTTTTGCCTATGTTCCTTAAATCTGAATCTCAGAGTGTGGGGGGGGACGAGAGAGAAAGGCAGAGGGAGAGAGGAGAGAGAGACTGGTCATAGTCACAGCTATGCTACCATTAGTTTTAACAAAGGAAGTCTGTTATTGTATGTATGTGTGTATGTATGTATGTACATATGTATGTATCATCTCAAGCCAACATCTAATTGCACAGCCTTGGATGACCTAGAACTCTTCTGTTATCTATGATTAGGCTTTCCTTGAACTCAGACATTCACCTGCTTCTACAGACTTGCTTGTAGGAGATCTGATGGGGACATTTTCTCAGATGAGGTTCCTCTTCCCAGATAACTCATGTTCATTTGACAAGTATCTATGCAGCAGTTCACTGGACAGCAATTGACTTTATTCAGAATAATCACCCTAACGAGCAAGAAAGGGCAGCAAGATGGATTGTCACTTCTTTGTTTAATTTTGTCTCAGAAGCTCTATCTGATCTCCTTTGTTGCATTCTGTTGGTCAGAGTGGTGTTAGTATTTCTAGCTAATGTTTCCAGTTTGAGACATAGAAACATTAATATTAAGAGCAGATGTTGGAAGCCTTCTTAGATCTTGCCTTATCACACACACATATCAGTGAGTGTGTCTGGGTGGGAGACACAATGATGAGTAATAGGCTTGAGATGTTATAGGACATATTGAAAAAAATCCAATAACATGGACTATTTAGCAAATTATTCAGGATCAGGCACAAGGGCCTTATTTCTTTGCCCCATGATTTGAAAACATAAAAGATACATCAACTAAAGATGGAGCCTGGTGGTTTGTGGCCAGAAGGGAATGAAAAACTAGCAGAACTGGAGATTAGAGTAAGGAAATGCTAAGATTGGCTTTCTGTGATTGGAAAATTTTCAGTAGAAGAGAACATACAGACAATATGTATGTCAGAAATAAAACTTACAAGCAATTAAAGTCACAATGTGTATGTTAAAGGGGGAAAACCCTAACACATTTCATTTTCTTTTTTGTAAAGATTAAGGACTAATTATACCAAATCATAGGAGAGAAAGCCTGCATAGCCAATTATCATGAAAGACATACTGATTAGCGTCCAAAATCATACTTAGAAATCAATGATCTAAAGCCTTCAAGAACTTGTACTCTTCAAGTATTTTACCACTCTGAGAATCTATCTACCCATACAGGAAAGGACCATCTACACTCAGTAAAACTCTTGGGACTATAAACACATGCAGAAATGAAACAGTATTGACAAGTAAGGTTTATAGGTTGAGTCATTTTGACTATAATCAGCAGTAGATGAAACTCCTAAAAGAATTCTCAAGTCATGATTTTGAAAACTATCTTTGTAGGCTGAGGTTGGGGCTTCCTCTGAAAGCCCTCTAATGATCCAGGGTTATAAAGATCTTTACTCAACAGACCGATGTCAGGTGGTAAACAGCTGGCATGCGTCTTCTCTTACTTTTGACTGAAGCTGAGGGTATTTATTGACAGGCCACAGCTTTGGGTTGGGTTCATACTACTACACAGGTGATGGCTTTAAACTTCAGACTCAAGTTAAGTCCTCATCACGTGTTCCATGGATATGCAGAATCATCAAAGATACACTGAGCTCTGAGAACATCAGTTCCACTTTCCCTCAGGCAGTTAGACCTTTAGTGTTTTTAGCCTCTCCTAGCATGTAATTGTGGACAATTTGAATTATCCCTTGGCAGTACCTAACAGAAACTGTTTTGGAGAATGGATATTTTATCTCCATGAACACTAATAACAGTTCTGTGTTGGAGGGAATATTCAATGGTCCCAAAGAGTCTCCTCAGATTAATACTTTCCAGCCTCATTTACTCTGGTAATGCCTAATACTTTAGCTATCTCCAACCATGTAGATGGTTAGTATCTTTGTTCAGGGAGAGTATACTTGGTCCTGATACACATTTTCTAGGGTTACATAAATGCTGTTTTATTTTCTCCTTTCATATTAATATTTGCCAAACTGGATCTGTTTCAAGATTAGCTTCTTTGCTTACTTTCTCTAATTTTATAATAAAATTTATTAAAAGAAAGCACTCCCAGTGTGTGGCCTGACACTACCACTGTCATAGATGACCCTGTGTATTTAGATTTGCCTGTCCCGTTTTAGTGAATTAAGGCCAGAATTGGAAATCTTCTTATCATTGATGAAACTTCTTAAGGAAACTTAATCCTGAATGAGTTCCAAGCTCAGCTCTCTGAATGTGTCCCACACCAAGGCAGGGCAACCCCTTCTAAAGTGTCTAATGGCCCTGAAAATATCTTATGAGGTTCTGAATCAACATGGAATGATGAGCATCACAAATGAATGGGAAACACGAGACTGTTTTGTCTTAAGAGTTGCTCAAGGAAAAAGAAATTATTCTCCCCACTGCTTATTTATTGTTTCTTTCTTCTCTTCTTGACTGAATAGATTCTCCATGCCTCAATAGTATGAGAGAAGCTTAAGATGAAAAAAAAAGGCTGGAAGATTCAGAAAAACTAATGGACATATAGAAACACAGAATTAATCCATGTTCAGTGTGTCAACTACCATTAGAGTAGGTGCATACATGCTTTCAGATGGCCAGTGATTAAAGAACATTTCAGAATGGCAGTTAAACAGGAGACTGAAGATTGAGGAGGCATTCCCCTAATCAGGGAGAAGAAAGAGCATTTATTTCTGTGTAGAGAATAAATTCTAATGGACATATCATCAGCATGACATTTTCCTGTCCCCTGCCATGCCTTATTTGGCAACAGACTTAACTAAGTCTGATTGTAACATTTGGATGTGATAGGGCTAGTGGTGTGACTGAATGAGAAAATGAAGTGAACAGTATTCAAATATCAGATGCGTAGACACATTTGCATTACTGGAGATCACTGAAAAGTTTAAGGCTCGGGCATGGATTTGCTTACTTCCTCAGAAACGCTGAGCCTCCTGGCTGTGCTTCTCCATTGTAACCAGTTAACCTTGTTCCTTTCCCTCGTGACTGCCAGCAGTTCATTTGCACTGTGACACAGCTTGTCATTTCTGTAAACGAAATCACCCTGAGCTTTGAAACTTCACCTTTGAAGCCTCTTGGGAAGATTCATTTCCAAAGTCTTTACCCATGATTTAGACCTCAACCAAGGAATAGTATGACCTTGATTTTTAAATGCAATATTAACTTAAATTTTATTCTTCTTAGAAGGTCATCATTTCTCAGACCAGTATGCAATGTGCATGCAAAACTGTAGTTAGAATGTACTTTTACTTCTAATTTTGATCACCCTTTCAGGGCATAAGCTATTAAGAAGAGTTCAGCGTGCTGGTAAATAATTGCAAAGTGGTGTCTACATTTTTTGGGTGCAATTCACAAAGAAGAAAAGCTTCCAATTATATAAAACCTACATCAGCAACTCTGTTGATATTTGAAGAGAGAATTACAAAGGAAATGTTTAGCCTTGTCCTAATTAGTTAGAATTGAGGCCAGTGTCACATCTGACTTATTTTTTATTTATTATTTTTTT
>NW_026596240.1:6227619-6358049 GCF_907164565.1 Psammomys obesus | reverse complement strand
CACAAGGAGAGCAACAGAACAAGATAATTTGAACACAGGGAACTTCCCAGAAAATCATACTCCAACCAAGGACTATTCGTGGAGATGACCTGGAACCCCTGCACAGGTGTAGCCCATGGGGACTGCCTCTGACATAATCTGATTGGCCTGCTTGTTGATCACTTCCCCCTGAGGGGGGAGCAGCCTTACCAGGCCACAGTAGAGGACAATGCAGCCACTTTTGATGAGAACTGATAGACTAAGATCAGAAAGAAGAGGAGAACCTCCCCTATCAGTGGACTTGGGGAGTGGCATGCATGCAGAAAGGGGAGGGAGGATAGAATCGGAAGGGGAGGAGGGAGGGGCTTATGGGGGGATACAAATTGAATAAAGTGTAATTAATATTTTTTTTAAAGAGTTTTGGGAGGGCTGGAGAGATGGCTCAGAGGTCCTGAGTTCAATTCCCAGCAACCACACGGTGGCTCACAACCATCTATAATGAGATCTGGCACCGTCTTCTGGCAGGCAGGTGTACATGCAGACAGAACATTGTATCCATAATAAATAAATAAATCTTTAAAAAAAAGTTTTGGCGATAACCAGCTACCTCTATGACCTGGTTATAGAAGGGAATTCAAATGTAGTGCTATAGTAGTATTGAAAACCTGGTCAAATGCCTGTGACTGGGGAGATCACAAGAAAAAAAAAAAAGAATTAATGAAGAAGAGGTCCTGAATTTTAAAGAGAGCAAGGAAAGGTATATGGAAAGGTTTAGGGGAGGAAAGGGTTGTGGGAATTGATGTAATCTCAAAATATAAACAAAACCATTGTTTTAAGTAGCCTCTTTCTATTTTATCATTTTTGTATCGCTTGGGTCTGAAGGTAGGTAGAGTCTTGCCATCACTTCGTTTTCTTGCTTTCATTCATTCATTCTTTAATTTCTTTCAGTTTAATTTTTTAATTTAATTTATATATTTATTTATTACAATTTATTCACTTTGTGTCCCCACTGCAGCCCCCTCTGTCACCACCTCCCAGTTCCACCCACTCTCCCTCTCCTCCCACTATGCCCTATCCCTAGTCCACTGATAGGGGAGGACCTTCTCCGTTTCTATCTAAATTATTTCTTAAAAATAACTTTACACTGACTCCCTCTCCCAAAGTCTCATTTTCCTTGCACCTGATAGATTCAGAAAAGGTATTTGTGAAGTCAGAGATGTATTTGTGGAGGTTGGGGTCTAAGTAGTAGGCACTACATAACTCACACATATAGCTGACATTTATTAACATAGAAAGCTGCAAAATGGTTTGTTCACAATTCCTCAGTGGCTTCCTAACTTTAATACCATTGATCAGACTGCTTTGTATGATGTTGTGGGCTATAATGTAGATTTTTTTTCAGAACCTTATTCTACAAGGAAATATATGACTTGCAGAATAACTTTTAATTCCTATAACATATTTGATCTATAAAAAGATTAAAAATGTAGGAACAGAGGATAATATACCAGATATTGTCTTCTCCCTCTTAAAGGGAAACACTGTATTTGAAGACAGCATATAGATTTTCAGAGTGTGTGTGACTCTCAGAAATATATGCATGTTTAAATTATTCACTATGCTCCTTTGTGCATGTTTCTATCGTCTTACAATCATGTTTCAATTTGCTGTTTCCACACAGCTTTAACTTTAGAACTTTAATGCATGGGCTATACCTTTATTTGCGTGTCCTGGTTGATTTGTGCTACACAGATACAGTACCCTTGGAACTAGGGCAAGCATCTCACAGTGCTTCCTGACATCAGAATAAATCTGATAGGTGACATCAGGATAAATTTGAGATGTGGCCTATTGACAAGATCCTGTGAAAAAAGTTACTTTCAATTTCAGTTTTTGTATAAGTTCTGCTTCTCAAGACTTAGAGTATATCACCAAAACAAACAAACAAACAAATAAACAAACAAGCAAACAAAAACCCTCAGCTACAAACACAGAGACTCAAAGAGATTTCTTGTGATTTTAGGGTAAGATGGATCAGCCTGCCCAGTCAGCATCTCTGTAGAAGTCATGCACTAGATTATGACCAACCACCTGTTTGGGAGTGAAAAGATTCATTTTACCATATTTTATGGTAGTGGTGGCCAAGAAGATCTATTATCATTTTCAGTTCCAATGACAGCATATGTTTCATATACTGTTTTCATAGGTCTATCATGCTTCAAATTGTTTGTCCATTCTAAGTATGAAGTAATGCATTATTGCTATCTTTCAGTGGATGATGTTAGCCATATGACTGTATTTATCTGTAATATGGAATTATTTGTGGGAGTTTGCTCATCACTTTTCTTTTTGTTCTGGCATTTTTTATATCGATTTTTAGTATGTATCCTATTTACATGTAACAGTTCTGATTCTTTTTCAGGTATACAATATGATGATAAACTTTTAAATTACATATTATTTATTATATGCATGCATGCACATGCTACAGCATATATGTGGAGGTTAGAGGACAGCTTGCAAGAGTTGCTTCTCTCAAAACCAGGGTTTGTTAAGCCTGACAGCAAGTGCCTTTTCCCACTAAGTAATCTTTTTTTTAAAAGTATTTTTTGTTTTTTTTTTAGAAATTATTTATCCATTCACTCTACATCCTGATTGCAGCCCCCTCATCTCCTTCCAATCCCCCATCTTGCATACCCCTTCGCCATTCTCCTCTCTCCTTCTCTTCAGAGAAGGTGGAAGACCCCAGTGAGTACCAACATACTCTGGCATATTAAGCTGCTGCAGGACTAGGCACATACTCTCCTCCTGAGACTAGATAAGGCAGCCAGTCAGAGGAATGGGATCCAAATGGAGGCATCAGGTTCAGAGGGGGTCCCCCTCCAGTTGCTGGGGGATCCATATGACGACCAAGCTGTACATCTGCCACATATATGCATAGGAGCTAGGACAACTCTGAGACTTGCCAGGGACCCAGGAGGCCCAGAAAGTCCACAGGGGTCATCCTATATGAGACTCCTAGCAGCGGGGGAATTGGAGCGTGAAGTGGCTACCTTCTATAACCAGGCAGGACTTCCAGTACATGGATAAGGACATGAACCCACCCACAAAACCTTTGACCCAAAATTTGTCATGCCTACAAGAGGTGATAGGACAGAGATGGAGCAAAGACTGAGATTGTTCAATCAAAGGCTGATCCTTCTTGAGATCCATCCCATGGAAGATAACCAGTCCTTGACACTATTAGTATTTCTCTGCTATGCTTGTAGACAGGAGCCTAACATGACCCCACTGAAAGGCCTCACCCAGCAGCTGATAGAAACAAAGAACCACAGCCAAACATTAGACAGTGCTCAGCGAGTCCCATGGAAGGGTTGTGGAAAGGATTGAGGGAACTGGAGAGATCAGGGACTCCATAAGAAGACCTACAGTGTCAACAAACCTGGCCCCATAGGGGCTCACAGACACTGAGCCACTAACCAAAGAACATGTATGGTTTAGTCTTACTAAGTAATCTTATCATCCTGACATTGGCGAAAATTTTATATATTTAAGTGCTAGTGGCAGCTAGAAATAAATCTATAAAATAATTTATAGCCCTGAACATGCCAATTTAGCAATCAAGTAAAGTGAAATTAGTGTAACTTTTTGCTGAATAAAGAAAGATATGATTTTACTTATGTAGAACACTCATTTCTAAGTGTCATATGCACACAACAAATTCTCATACTCCAAGAGGTCAATTTCAATTATCTGCGTTTTTCAGTTTTGTAAAAAAGTTCATTTGCAACAAAAAGAGATAACTGAAAGATCCCAAGTTTATGTATAGGTTTAGGAATAAAGTTTTTTATAATTTTGTGTTGACATGGGATAATTACACATATTTATGGTGTATGGTGTCATATTCTGACACATATAGCGATTATTATTGACCAAATGAGAATAATTAGAATGCCAATCACTTCAGTTCCAATTCATAGTTATAGCACTACAGCTAAATAACCTCAGAATGCTTTCCATGTAGATGTGCCTCAATGATTATATGGAAAGCTCAGGTGGCATAGGGCGCTAATCCTCATGATCCACTTGGGAAAGGAAAATTGCCCAATTCACCATTTGGTTTTGATGGTTATTGTTGCAAAAACACTTATGCCTCCCTGGCTCCATTTCTCCCCTCCATAAAAAAAGAAAAAAAATCATTTGACTTTTTCTAGTAGAAGTACAGTACTCTAGGAATGATGTACCTCAGGTATTCTGATGCTAGAGAGTAATTGATCAGAGTTTCTCACACCTGGGGTTAAAATGAATGTCAAAGTATCCAAGAGGGTGAAAACGAGCATAAAGATGAACGAGGCATGAAACCCCAGAAATGAATGCAGACGGATGATGTTTCTATTTTATTGTCCTTGTAAATAAAATAACTTGTGCTCTTGGCTTTCATCTGCCATAGAAACGGGTTGTTATGAGATAACAGCTTAGAAAATTGAATTATGATTTTCAAGGGTTAAAAAATGTGCAGCATTTTCTTTTCCACAATCTGTGGAAGTATTTCAAATATTCGAGCAATCTTGCCTTCTGCACCACAGGTGTGTGTCTGTGTGTGTGTGTGTGTGTGTGTGTATAGATTCCTCCCTGTGAGAAGGAGGCATTGTTGTTTTAGAAGCTTACATAAGCATCTTTTTCTTTCATACCAAGGTGATACTGATAAAATAGAACAAATCACCTTGAGCCCATTGGTCTTCTCTTCTACAGGTCCTTCTGCTGTGGTATACCATTTTCCTTTTGTTCTTTTACATGTTCCTTCCACAGCATACCTCCTTCCTCATTCTCTGTATTTCTTCCTTCCTTCCCATCCAAAAGTCATATATTCTGGTTGGGATTAATTAAATGTTTGTCAATATTTTTTAAGGGCAGTTTAAGACTGATAGCACTGTATGAATTATAATATTGAAAACAATTATCATACAGACAAAAACAGGCTTAGAAGGATTAAAAAAAATTAGCCAATTTTTCATGAGTGGGAACTAGCAAAAAAGAAACTCAACTGAGGTTACCATAAATGTGAAATCTATACACATGAGCTAACCTTCACCCCCTTGGATGGCTGTCATAAGTTTCTTTTTTGTAAACTATCACCTTTAAAGAAGTTTGCTTCCTTCTGTTGAGGTAAGTGACGTAAGATGACTAAATTAGACCTACTCAAAACTGGACCAAAAGGGCTAACCACTAAATTTCTCTAAGGACTGGAATGATGGACAGCAAGAGAAAAGCCTTCTGATTTGTTGTCATTTCCTTTGTTCACCCAGTGATGCCACGCTTTGCTGAACAAGTTGAGGTAGCAATTGAAGCCCTGAGTGCCAACGTCCCTCAACCATTCGAGGAGAATGAGTTCATCGATGCCTCGCGCCTGGTGTATGACGGTGTTCGGGACATCAGAAAAGCTGTGCTGATGATCAGGGTATGTGAGAGTTTTAGAGCAAAGAGCTAGTAGAGAGTCCCCAGGAAGTTCAATGTCTTCCTCATTTTTAATTACTCAATGAAGAATAATTAATTAATTAACTACTCTGTGAAGATGTTTGACTCCTAGCATATCCATGCCAAGTGGACTTTTTACTTATACATGGATGAGTGGGTCCCAAAGAGGCCTGCTTCATAGCAGTGACTGTCCTGACATTTGTCCTGGCTCTTCCTGGCATTCATTTTTTTCTGTAAGCTTCATTTGATTTGATAAAAACCCTGATACTTTTTATTTGTGTCTTTTGTAGACATTGTCTTCACACCAGGAGCACGAGGGAATCATGAGGTGTTAAGGAATGAAGCATTTTCAGTTTAATAGGGTTAATATAGCAACAGCATGATGAGTTACATCATTATGTGTAAATCTAGATAGTCTTCTGTGAAAACTCCTCCCATCACCTACCTTATTAGCTTTCATTACCCACATTTCTGTCAAATATGTGTGAGTTTTCATAACTATTGCCTAAATAGTAAACCATACTGTAAACATGGAAGGTCTACATTATACTTGACTTTAAACTTAGACTGTATCATTTGTGATTTCTTCTATCCATCCAAAACATGCATTCATCTGTCTCTATGACCCATAACTTAATTCATACAATTTAGTTCCTGTATAATATTCCACTGTAGGTTTTACATTAGGTTTTGACTTCTTACCTTAACAACCACTTAATGACAATATTGTTCTAGCTATTTCATTAGCAATGGGGCTTTCCCTTCAAACAAACTACACATAAAGAAGAATAATTGAGAGAAAAATATGTAAAAATGATAAGTAAAGCTGAGAGATGATGAAATTCATCAGTATCATCCCAAGAAAATAATAATCAATATAATCCTCGTGATAACCATGCTTATTTTTTAAAGTTGAATATATATATATATATATATATATATATATATATATATATATATATATATAAACTAAAAAGTAAAAAGTAGCAAATGAAGGGCTGGACAGATGGTTCAGTGGTTAAGAACACTTATTGAGCTCACAGAGGACATGGATTCAGCTCTCACCACCCAGAGTGGGTGGTTCACAAATGCCTGTTAACTCCAGTTTCAAGTGATTTCATTTCTTCCTCTGGCCTCTGCAGGCACTGCACATAGACATCATTCATACAATGGATCTGGCACATATCCATACTCATAAATAAAAAATAATACTTTGTAAAAAGTAGAAATGAAGTTAATTATAGTTTCTTTGGTAAAATGTATCCATGATGTTAATATTGTAACTTCTGCATCAGCATCATTTAAAGCATCCAGTAACTTTACAAAGCTGTGGCTGAGACAGAGACTCTGTAACCACAAACTCTACAGCTGTTTCTGGAACTGACTGATGAAATCAATTTTAAAAGACTATAACATTCAATAAAATTTCATCAGGTCATTTTTTTATACTAAACACATAGATTTCAAGTTTGGAATTAGGGACTTGAATTTCTTGTGCTTTTAATTTACCCATTTTATAACTTTGATACTCTGACCATCTTTCAAGACTTGGCTAACCATCATTTCCCCATATTTACTTTGAACAATAATTACTCACTTCTTTGAAAACTTATAACAAATTCTGCTTGGATAAACTATTTCACTAATCCCTTTTATGACTATTACCTTCTTTAAACTGTAAAATTTTGAATAATATGGCTGTTTTTTTGTTGTTGTCATCATCATCCCCCTCATTGGGTTGTATTGAAAGAGAGAGAGAGGGGAGGAGGAAGAGAGTGAAAGTAAGACGGGAGCAGGAAAAGAGAAAGGGAGGGACAGAAGGAGGGGGGAGACAGTCTCAATCCAAACTCAGAATATAGAAAGATATCATAGAAAAAAATATGAGAATTAGAGTAGGGAGGGAAAGGATAGTGAGATTTTAATGTCATTTTCCCATCCTGTGCTAACTTGTGAAATAAGGTAACAGACCATGAGAGTTATGTTTGCCAAGTGTTCTGAGCTAAACCCCAGTATAATCCTCAAGACACATTTCCTCTTTTGCCATTTTTCTGCTTTGTTAGCCTTCAAATTTTTGTGACAACCATTTATCTGAAAAGCTGAGAAGGTTTATAGCCATCATTCATGCTTTCATTCATGAGCCACAAAAAGTCCACAGTTTTAGATAAAATGCCATATTATCATCACAGGGAGTATCATCTCCCCCATCTCAACACTTTAAAAAGAATTGCTTAAAATTTAGGACAAAAGAAATGTACAGTGGATATAAATTGTTACTTTTAGCACACAAAGGCCTCCTTTTGTATTTAAGTAATTTTATGGCTTCACTTTTAATATAATTATTATATCTATGAGACATAGAAAATTTTATTGCACAAGGAAAGAGTGATGGGGGTGGGCTTTTCCTGTCAGCTGTCTGTATAACCTCTTTCCAATGTGCTGATTATACTTTGCAAAAGAAAGAAATCTCTTCTAAAATCACTTAAAAAGTGATAACTGTGGGAAGCTCCATCACGGGTCAAATTCTCCATCACCTTTATCCTCAGCAATCTGTGCATCTTTGATTGTCATGTTGGTGTCTGCTTGTTCCAGGATAGCTCCAGGAAGTCCTCAGATGTAGGCAAAATTTGTGCTTCCCAGGTTCCAAACTTTCTTTCCAAGACCACACATCTGTTCTGGAGCATGTCTTTGCCCTTCTTTCTTGAGCCTGTTATTCATTTGCTTTGTAATAAAATCTCAGCGATAGGTTGTAGAAATTTTTTTCATTATCTTCACAAGGCATTTGAAAAAAGAAATATGCAACCCAGGAAGACCATTGCACATTAATCTTCTCACCCACAGTAGTTATGTTTAAGTGTTCACTCTGAATAATCAGTTCATTAGTTCTGACTCGGTGCTGTGGGGGAAATTCAGGGTTAAGGTTAGATTCTTGTCAGTCTCTGGTCATAGTCACATTTTCTTTATACAATCAATATACAATATATGGACAATATATCTATATCTGTATGTTGTCTAAAGTCACTTTGATTCAAATATCACTGAGGTATTAGAATCAAACTTATAGATGCCAGCACAGACTCACGCTGGAAGGCAGCTTATCTGATGTTGGTGTTTTCTTTGTGAGGCACATTGCAGACTACATGACTTAGGAACATTCAGTTCGCCACTACCTTTGCCAACATTAAACAAGCTTCCAGCACTGCTTTGGGTTGCCATTTTAAACAGAGAAACCGTTAGCCCAAACAACAAAAAGTGTGGCAATAAATAAAGCATAAAGGGACATTTGTTTGTAGTGTGAGTGTTCAAAAACGAGAAGATCCCTGTCATTTTTTAACTTATGTAGGGATATGTATATTAGTGTCTGGGAATGAACACAGATTATTAGTTTTTGAAATAGTATTACAAATAAATTTTGGTGAAGAGAAAGAACCACAAATGAGGGATTTGCAGGTAATGAGGATGAAACGCACCTGTAAGGTACTTTTATTTACTCTTCGGAGTTAAGATGAGTAAAAGCATAGGGTTTACTATTAGGAGTTACATATAATGGGTTAGGTAGTAACTTGGTATAGAGACATCTACATTAAAAATATGACACTTGTCCTACACCATTTCTCTACACAAAATGTTTATACTGTCATCCTTCCTTTGGTTATATATGATGATTTCAAAGACAGGTCAAGGAAACAGTAGGGCATGAGACTGAGGTTTGACCAAGGTCTGTAGTTCACTGTAGCTCTCCTATACTGTGTTCCAAAGAGCTTTGGAGCATTGTTAGATAGTTAAATTTTCTGAAAGTAATATGGAATTGTTCTCTGCTTAAGTATGAAACATTAGTTGTTTAACCATTAGGTTGCCACATGTATGTTGATGACATGATGTGTTTTTGAAGTTGCACAGATAGTTATCTGTATGGAAAAATGTCATCTTCAGAATCAGTGAGGTCCATTTTCATTCTAATATTTAAATAAATATTTTAATGTTACTTAGGTCAAACAAATGGATTAGTTGTTGGGACCCAAAGGCTTAATAAATAAAACTGTTACAGATTTTTTTAATTTATTATTTTTCAGACTAGGGGCCCTATAAAAACATTAAGGAAACTATGAAGATGCTATGAAGGAGTGAAGTACGGAATTTTTAGTTTAACTGTACTTTAGGGTCATCGGTTAATTCTCTTCTCTGAAAATTAAGGAAACATGTCTAAAGTAAAAACACTCAGAGACCCAGTAGTTAGTGTGTGCCCCTAAAATCTTTATTTTAGTCATCCTGCTCAGCTGAGGTTTCTTTCAGTTGTTTAATAATCTGGAATTTGCAAGAGAAGTCAACAATATTAAAATTTTAGCAGTTAGAGTCAAAATAGTTCTCATAAGTAGCAAATGAAAGGCGTAAAGCTATCAACGTATGTTTTTCTGCTTTGTGGTAGTTAATCATAGTCCTGTATGGATGCTAGTTTTGTTTCCCTAACACCATTAATGAGAACTAATTTATTATGCTCTTTCTAAAGGGTTATGAAATATTCTATACTATTAGATCTTCCCCCAATACAGAAGTAAACAAAGACAAATTTTCTTTCATAATAAAGAAATATACTGAGTGCCAAATATAGTTCTATGGAAGTGGCAGAGGCAGGGTATGGGAGACAGAGCAGGTTTTATGGAGACAAGGTCAGAATGAACAGGATCGTATTTGAACAGAGCCTGCCAATTTCATGGCAGGATTGCTTTACAATTGGTGTAGCTGGGAAGTTGTGGAAGCCTAGGAACCACACAGAAGAAATGAGAGCCATTAGGGGGTTCTGAACATATACTTGATCTGGTCTATCTCAAATCTGAGTGGATTCAATGCTGGTGAGAATAGAGTATAGAAAGCAAGAATCTTAGTACTCAGTGGAAAGATCACATAGGGGACTTTCATGGTAACCCATGGCCAATTTGCGCCATGGGAGAGGTTATTTTGTTTCTTTGTTTGTTTTATTAATTGCCTTTAGATCTCTAATGTTAGGGTTCCATTTTTTTTTCAGTTTTTGTTTGAGACCTACTTTAATGTTAGAGCTCTCTACTGGGAAGTCATTTATTTGTAACTCACCCAGTGAGTCCAGTCAATGTGTATTTTTCTTTTATCTTTTCAATGAAACTCTCATATGAATATCAAACTTAAAAGAATTGCCCTTAATATATTTTTATTATATTTCAAAGTAAAACATTTCTGAACCCATCAACATCTCATTTGGCTTCAGTAGATGTATATTTGGCTTCTGTTGTGGAACCTATGGTCAGCGCCAAGCACCAGAGTTCTGCAGCTGACATCTGGTATATCTCTTCAGAACTTATGAGACTGCTGACCTCTGTGATAGGTGTTACTTATAGGCTTAGAAAATAGACTTGGGAAGATAAAAGATCAGATGTATTCTACAAAATGACATATGACCATAACTCAATAGATAGATAGTGGTAGATCCAGGAAACTGGAAATACACCCAAGGTGGTATTTTGGCTCGAGTGAAAAAGTCCTCCCTCAAAATAACAAGTTGTGTAATCGAGGCTTGATCCTCATGTCTTTAGTTTCCATTCAGTGAAACAAACATTCTAATGTCTTGTTCTTAAAACTTCGTCTATTAATAGGACTCTTATTCTTTGGGACAACTTTCAGATCATTTGTAGTTTATCAAAAATAGAAGTTAGAAGTCTATGCATACACAGAACTATTTATAGCAGCAACATGCATGAGTTTGATTTTGCTTAGAACACATAAAAATATTTCAGATTCATCCATTTGCCTGTGTAGTTTGTGATCATTAAGATAAGAGGTTCTTTACCTTGTTTCTCTGTTCTGTCAGTTACTTATTGGAACAGCTCAGAAAATTTTCTGGAAGGCTACTCTAGTGACATTTATGTTACTATTATAAAATATTCCGACAAGATGTCATTTAGGGAAGAAAGGGTTAAGTGGCTTACAATTCCATATTACAGTCCATTAGTGAAGGGAAGTCAAGGCAGGAACTTAAAAAGCTAGTCACATCGGAACTTAGTAGCAGAAAGAATTAAATTCAAGTTAGCTTACTTACTTGCTCTGTGCTTTCTCCTGGCTTGCAACGTTCAAAGCCTCATGCTTGGAGTAGGGCCACTCCCAGTGGGACAGGTCTTCCTGTACCAGTTAATAATGGAGCCAGTCTCCAGCTTAATCTGGATTAGTTCATTTCTCATTTTCTCTTCCCAGCCAGCACAAAGACTCTGAAACACTTCATACATCTACAAAATAGATGTGTGGTAAATGATGATAGCTACTATTACTGTTATTAGGTGTTATGTTTTATTAAGCATACTAATTCTCAATATCATATATGTGTTTACACTTTTTTATGATTGGCAAAGCATTTTCATATTCATCTGTGTTTAGGAGTCCTCTGAGGTAAACAGGAAAAATGGCAATTATAATATTCATTTTATGATTAAGGAGACATCAAAGCAACAAAACTGAGTGATTTTTTCAAAGACTTGTAGTTAGTGAGTAAAAGACAAAATAGTACCTCTTGGCCCACATCAAGATTTTTTATTTCATTTTGTGGTGTGTGTGTGTGTGTACATATATGTGTGATGTATACATGTGTTTATAGGTATGTAGGTGTGTATGAGTACACATGCTTGTTGACCACAGTTCAAGCTCAGCTAACTTCCTTTATTGCTCTTCACTTTATAGTTTTTTGAAATATAGTCTCCCACTGAACCCAATACTTGCTTTTTTGTCCAGACTGGCTGTCTAGCAACCATTAGGAATCCTCCTGTCTCAACCTCCTCAGTAGTACATTATAGATTTATATAGCCAAATGCAGGTGTTTAAAAGAATTATTTTTATATATATTTTGAAAGTTTTATTATTATTATTATTATTACTATTACTATTTACAATGTATTCATGTTGTATCACCGCTGTAGCCCCGTCCCTTGTCTCTTCCCAGGCTCACCTTCCTCCCTATTCTTCCCACATACCCCTCTCCTAAGTCCACTGATAGCAGAGGTCCTCCTCTCCTACAATCTGACCCTAAGCTATCCATAAAGAATTATTGATCAGATGTTCCACATCTATCTCCCTCCAACTCTTACACTCCAGATCTCTCCAACAATATACCTTTCTCCAACCTTCATGTCTTTTACTGCTGCTACCACCGGATTCCAACTGGAGATGACCAAATGTGCGTGTGAGCCTATCTGATGGGGCATGAGCTATGTACTGTTTGAGATTTTTCCAAAGAAAAGTGAGTGACTCTGCTTCCCTCAGCAGCTATCAACTGCCAGTACTTCCTTCACTATTGGTGGGCCTTCGGAGCTCCTCTCCCTTTACTGCTTGCTCTTGTGCAGGTCTTGTGTAGATAACCATAGTTCCTGTGCACAACAGCCATGTCATGTCCAGAGAACAGCGTGGCACTCCATTTAGCTCATCCTCCAGCTTTCACCCTCTTCCCACCTCCTCATCTTCAGTGTTCCCTGAACCTCAGATGGGGAGATGGTGCCATAGATGTCTCCTCAGAAGCTTAGCCCTCACAGTCATTTATTATTAGGAGTTTAACCAGTTACACGTTTTCCCCCATCACTGCAAAATTCAGCTTCTCTGGATGAGACTGCACACATCACAAGTCTATGAATATAAACATAGAGGCTGAAGAGGCATTTTGATTACGTGAGCTTTTAGCCTCTAATATCCCCAGTCCTGTCTTTGGGCCATGTTTTCAGTGCTAGGTATGAATTCCCTTCTGTGTAGCAAGCCACAAAACCCACGGATAAGGGAATGCCAATTTTCCAAACTAACTCCTGTTTGATTGGCAAACACTTTGTCAACCAAGCCATCTCCTCAGTCCTTCAGGCTATTATTGTTTTAACCTCTCTTTCATTTTGATTCCTGGCTATACTCGTTTTCATAAATCTCAGCGTCATTAGCCTTACCCTAAGGTGAGGCTTGCCATTGACTCACTGGTTGTATAAATGCCCAGGACACGGCAGTGCTTGGACACAGCCCTACAGGCCGTGGTGTGTGCTGCATCTTTCTCTTGAAAGAGGTGTTCCATTTATTTTCTCTCCCTTTAAAGAAATGATGAAAGTGCTTGCAATCTTATCATCTCATCTGTCAGCAGAATTTACCAACTTGCTGCAATTCTTTCACAGTACATTTCCAGAAGCAAGAAATGATCCCAGAAAATTGCCTCTGTCCACAGTAAACATTTAACCAGTTATTTAAACCAGGTTCTGCCTATCTCACCCCCACTTAATTGGCAGAATTCTTACTGAGAAACTCTTTCTCCCATTCTTTTAACATTGCTATGAAACAAAATTTGAACATAAATAGATGACTGAGTGAATGCTAATGAGGTTGATGTGGAAAGGTTGATGTGAGAAGGAAACCAAGATTCTCTATGCTCAAACATGGAAAATTAGGAGGCATAATGCAGTATGAGCACGAACAACCCCATTTTATGCCTGTCTGACCAATCTCAAGACCACGTCAGTAACTACAACTGATAAATTAGCCTAAGGATGCCAAGGAAATCAGCACAATGAAACAGGGTAAATGGGCCCCAGCATCACCAGTACTGTTGCTACACTTGTATCTCTTTTGAAAGACACATGAGTTCCTGCCACAGCTAAAGAGACAATTTGCAGAAGGCTGTAAGCAGAAGGGTCCCACCAATGCCCTCTCATCGTGTGCATGACCCACATCACCTCCTGAAGGGATCTTAGAGTTTTCAGTATGTGATAGTTATGGTGCATGCTTCAGAATGCCTACTTAGAAAGCTTCAAGAAAAGGTGGTGCCTCATATTCTTCAGTATTCTATTGGCAAAAGAGTGTATAAAGAGAAATAAAACAATAAAGGAGTGTGAAGAGACTGTCTCGAGTTTGTGGGGCACCCAGAGAAACTGGTAAACCCTTAACACATGTTATCTATTTAGAAGAAAGGAAAAGTGTTTTATTGGTTGGCTCATAGATCCATTCTTATCTATCTGCAACACAGACTTTAATGATTTGGAATGATCTTAATCTAACTCTTCTTCCTTTATGCCATTTATCATTCAGGTTCTTACCCAATTTATAATGTGTACAAATACCCAAAACATAGACTTTTGAGGTTGGGGGTCAAATATATTTGCTTGTTTGGATCCAAGTTCTGGTTTTGTTTCTAAATCAAAGACATGGAATGTGTTTCTGGACTTTTTTTTCTACCTGATTTTTCTTGGTTGTAGATAGAGAATAATTGTCACTTCACTATGCTGGTGAAATCTGAATTGATACTATGAAGGAATTATTTAGCTTTTAATTATGTGCAGTAAATGATAGCTTCCATATTAAAAAGTATTGTTGAAGCCAGGTGTGGGGCACATGTCTTTAATCATACCACTGGGGAAGGAAAGGTAGGTCTCTGTGAGGTAAAGGCCAGCCAGGTATACATAGTGACATCCAGGACAGCCAGAGCTATGTGGTGAGACCTGTAGTAAGGTTTTGTTGTTGTTGTTATTGAGTGAATTAATTTTAAATCCTACATAATTATTATCGCAAACAGATTGATGATGAGTAGATAATTTATATAAAGTAACATTGGTTTTCTCTCTCTCACACACACACACACACACACACACACACACACACACACACACAGTGGCCACAGTGAAAAGCACGAATTTATGGAGAATGGAGACAAAACTCAGAGATGCCAGGTGGCATTCTTAGAGCTACACAGAGGTCTCTAATCAATCAGGGTTGAATGTAGTCTGAAATATAATCTTTCTATCACATGCCTTAGTAAGAAAAACCCGTATTTCATGGGGTCTAGTCACTTACATAGAGATCTCTAATAATTCTGCTTATTGAGAAAAGAAGAACTAGAACAGAGAAAATAATATTAGAGACAAACGATAGAATAAATTTTGTTGAGGATAATTAATTTCTATCTTAAAATTGACATGGATTTTATACAACTGTACTTTTGCTTGAATTAGAAGTCATCTCATGTTAAAAGCCAAACTTAGATTTGCTATATTTGTAGAGGAAATACATAAAATGTATTTTCTACGGAGGTAAGTTAGGGAAATGTGGTTCCCATGGTTTTGAAAATGATACCATATAAAAATAGCCATATTATATGCAAGATGCTATAAACTCTTTCTTTGGGGATGTTTAGACTTTGCAACAAAATATGTTGATAAAGGTGAACTGATTTTTATCTTTTTTGTTGTTATTTAGACTCCAGAAGAACTGGAAGATGATTCTGACTTTGAGCAAGAAGATTATGATGTGCGAAGTCGGACCAGTGTTCAGACTGAAGATGACCAGCTCATTGCTGGGCAGAGTGCACGGGTATGTAGATGTTCTTGACTTTGGATAGCTTCCCAAGAAGAAACTCACACAAATGGTGAAAGGAAATTTCCTTAATTACAGGTGCTGGGAGCTCAGATATCTTTGGCTCAGAAGTCTGGGCTGTTACTTGGGTGGTCTGTGACAATGCACATTTTTTTATGTTGGGAGCAACTACTAATGCCCCTAACTCCTTTTAACCCTCTCTATCCTCTATCCATCATGCATAGCAGCTGCATCTAAACACTGCATACAATAACGTGTAGTAAATTATATTTGGCCTGAGGGTAGTAATTTGATGGACTAGGCGGCATCTAATGTATAAATTGCATTTTACCATTGTGCTGTCTGAAATCTCCATGCTCAGAACTAGCACAAGAAGCAACAGCACATGGAGAACTAGAGTTCTGCTATGTTACTAGCTTAACAATAGCTCCTTAGTCTTGGGTAAATTTAATAGTAAATACTATATTGAATCAAGGGTATTGTATAGAGGAAAATCTTTGTTTCTCCCTAATGCCTACTTGTTGACAGGGCCAGGATTTTTGCTTAACAATAGGAAGAAATTACACTCATGCCCATGAATTTTGAGTTTTGGCATGAATCATGCAACAAAATATAACAGCTAGGTCAAAGAGATGAACACTCACTAACTTGGTTCATAGCACAAATGGTACAATGAACGTCCTAGAGCTAAGCCAACAAGATCAGCTCTATTTCCTCCAACATAGTTGTGAATACTCTATGTAGGTAGTAGGCAATAGATTTCTTTTAAAATATTATTTTCATAGAGTAAAACCATTCAAATTTTAGTATAACTTAAAATTTACCTTCTAATTATCTGTTAATTTTTCTTAAGAAGATATAGTAAGCACAGACAGGCCTCAAAATAAGAATATGGCTGGTGCACATATGACAAATGTAAAAGATCCTGAGACAAAAGATGAATGGAAATTTAAATCATAATAAGAATCTATCTCATTCCAGTCAGAATGGCCATTGCCAAAAATAAATGAATAAATAATAACAAATTCTATTAAGAATGTGGGGAAAGGGAACTCTTATACACTGCCTGGAAAAATATAAATTAGCAAAGTCACTATGGAAATTATAGAGGGTCTCAGAAAACTAAAATTGGAACCATCATATGTCCCACCATGCTACTCCTGAGTATTTACCCTCGAAGACTCTTGGGTCAACATGCTACAGAGACACTTTGACATGCATGTTTTTTGTAACAATCCGCAAAATAGTCAAGTTACAGAATCAGCCCAACTGTCTCTTAACAGATAACTGGATAATAAAATGTAAACATGTATGTAATGAAATCTTATTCATCCAAAGAGAGGAAAATTAAATCATTTGTCAGAAAAGAAATACAAATGGAGATTATCATATTATGGAAAGTAAGTTAGATTCTGAAAGACAAATATTGCACATTTTTTATGGATCTCAGAATTCTCTTTTTAAAAGGTTTATTTTATTTTTAATCATGTGCTTATCTGTGGTTATGTGCATAAGACTGCAAGTGCATGTATATGTATATGTATATGTATGTCAATGAACGCACCATATATATGTATATATAATTTAAATATACACATGGGTTGAAAAAGAGCTATTAAGGGTGAATGTAGATTTTGGATATACTGCTGCAAGCTCCTTTTGCTATAGTAATTGTAAAAGATAAGTAGAGATCAACAAGTTAAGTGACTAAAATAAAGAGGACACAAAGAAATGTGGTGTTCAAAATGACTGCACCTAAAACTCTGTTTCTCTAATGTACTATAGACCTTGATATCTTTGTTCCAAAGTCAAATGGTTGAGGATATCTAGGTGTAGATTGATAGACATGCAAAGGTAAAAATTCAGCCACTAAGGGCATTGTGATGTTGCATGGTATATTGGCACACACATTTAATACTGGGTTTTGGGAGGAAGGGACAAGGATTGTGGATTCTATAGTAGCCCTGGCCAAATAATGATACTGCATGTCAATAAACCAGGGAAGAGAGTATAGCTCACTCATAAAGCGTTTATCTAGCATATATAAGGCCCTAAATGACCAGAGGAACAGAAAACCTACTAGCTCAGATTTCACACAACTTTGGTTTTGATTTATAGCAAATGCTAGTACTACTCTGAGAGTTATGTGTTGCTTGAATTCTCTGGCTTGCAGATAGATTATCCGTTAAAGGTGAACCATAGACTTACTTGACAGCATTCTTATGAGGATTACTTGATCTTTACAAGATAATAGAACAAGACTTGCTGTATAGTAAATGCTCAATAAAGTCGGCTCTGATCATTATCCTCATTTGGCAGAGATGGTCCCCTCTAACCATAGAAGTGACATCAAAGTGTATGAAAGGGCATAGAACCTCCATTGAAAATTCCTCAGAAGCAATTCAATCTTGCCTAAAATATTCAAAATTGTGAAGGTCATTAAGCAAGAATCTTTTGAGTCTGTTGGCATACCACCAAACTAATTAATCAAGCCAACTCATCTTTAAAATTAAGTAAAACCAGCATTTTTATGTCAATGACAAAGGACAAGTTTGAGTAATTCATCCAAACATTAATCAACTCCAAGTTAATTTTATTGACTGACTCCTGCTCTGGTTCCACTGATTTGTGTCCTCAAACAATAAGACCCATTAAATAAGCCTTATCTTGCTTTGAGATAGCCATCTTATGAACACTGCCCGAATAATCCACATTTAACAAGAAAAGACTCTGCATATATTTCTCTTTCACACATTATTTTTATGTTAGACATGAAGTCAGTGATGAAGGATAGAAAACAAAATTTAGATGGTTAATCTTGATCATCATTTCTTCACTATTCTATTTTCAGAATAAAATATGATCAGGGTCGAAGAAAGTAAGGACCAGGTTGTCTTATTTTGCACTTGCTAATTTGTCTTGGAGGTCCATCCTATGTGCTGGATTAACTTGCAGCCAACAGCTTTACTTCTGATGTCAACCTCAAGCAGAGATAGAGAATTATGGCTACTAAGTTGGAAATAAGAATGCATATCAAATGGCGAAGGTTGAACTTTGGGCCTCCAGTGTTTGATAAGCTGCTCAGAATTGTGAAGAAAACCAACTTTGTGTTTGACAGAGATGTTAGGTCTTCCAAGCAGGCAGTCTTTCCTGATCATGGCCTTATTTTGTGTTTTTATTCAGAAAAAATATTTTTCTGTGTGAATGGCAAGTTAACGTAAAAAGGAGGTTAACTGGAAAATTAACTTTGAGCACCTTCTTCTAACATTGCTTTTGAATATCAGAATTAGAGGATCTTAGTTCTCTTATATGGCTTTTAATGTTTTTCTACAGTGTTTCTATGACTGTTGTTAGGTGTGGCTATATGTGTATATGTGTACTGGCACATACACTAACTGCATATGTCAGAGGAGGACATCACACATTCTGTTCTTTTAGTCTCTACTTTATTTCCCTGACATCATGTCTGTTACTGAACTTGGAAGTTGCTGTGTTTCCCCTGTTTCTTCCCAACCACTGCCTCTGCCAGGTTGTTGACAGCAAAGCCTAGCAATCCTTCTATTTTTGTCATCTGCCCCTGTGCCTGCCCAGGTATTGAAGTTCAGGGTACTATGTGGTCATGCCTGGATTTTTACGTTGATACTGGAAACATGGAGTCAGGTCTGCATGTTTCTGCTATAAGTGTTCTTAAGCACTGAACAATCTCTCGAGGCTTCTGTCTGTAACACTTTGAGGGGTATGGCAAAACGAATAGGAGGGGGTATGGCAGTCTGCTAGTACATACAGGCTATCTTGCTGTGTACTATTAGACGTAAAATCTTTATTTTTAGAAAATTTATATACATGTGTGTTTTGTCTGTGTACCATATGCATGTCTGATTATGTCTGATTTTTGTGGAGGACAGAGAAGGTTGCCTTGAGAGTAGAGTTACAGATGGGTGTGAGTGGCCATTTGAGTTCTGGGAATCAAATACAGGGCCTCAGAAGAAATGACCCATCGCTCCAGCCCCTGATACGACATCTTAAAACTGTTTTGTCACATGATGCCATAGTGTAAATAGGTCAGCAGCAACTCTCTGAATATTAGCCTTAGTAATAGAATTTGTCTTTGAGGATGCAAAACTGAGTTTTAAATATGAGCTTTGCAAAGCTATGCAACTTTAGGTGACTCTAACTTCAGCATGCCTCATACCCAAGAGGCTAGTGCCTATCTGGTTTTCAGCTCTACTCGTGGTGTCAACTTCAGTCCTAGTTTACCTTATGACAAAAAGCAACTTAGAGGGGAAAAGGTTTCTTATCTGAAGTTACAGTCCAGTCTTGTAGGATAGTTAAGGCAGGAAACCGAAGCAATTAGTCATGTCCACAATCGAGATCAGAGAGAGAGAAAAATAATGTATGCGTGTTTAGTGACCACTGAGCTTTCTCAACTCTTCTACAATCTAGGTTCCAGGTGCTGCACACTTTGAGCCTGGACCTTACTGTCTCAATGAATACAATGGGACATGCATGCAGACCATTTTGATCCAAAACCTATAGAGTCCTAGAGAAACGTCTTCCCTAGAGACTAGGTACGTCAGATTGATAATTAAAGGTTACTACCTTAGTGATACACCTAGATTTCTGTGTCAGTGATATCAGAAGAACCACATTACAAAATGTGTCCCACAATCTGTCCTATTCTTTTGTATGTTACTCCACTGTGATGAAAATGGTGGTACTTCTAGTAGCTTCTAACCAGATGATTTAACATTGAAAAGCTGATTTTTCAAGGAAGCATGGGAAGGTTTGCTTGGATCGATGGAAGGAATATCTCAGTTTTCCAATTCACACTCTGAAACTGATGTCATAAAACCCAACTGTTTAACTCTTCACATTTATTATTATTACTATTTACATTCATTGTCCTGCCTTAAAGTCGAATGAAGAGAAACATCACATGGCATTTTCATCCCTTTTATACGTTTTCTTGTACTTAAAGACCTGGTAATAAATTCTGTTCTTGGCCTAGGAAAGCAGTTCTTGCCAGGTCAGTGAACCTTGCATTTCGAAGGCAGACACTAGGACATGTACCTGTATATTTAGATTGAAGAATAATTTTGGTCCTTTTGATTGGCTGCTATTTAGCATCTGTGACTTGCACTTCGATCTCAATAGGAAAGATTTATTAATCACAAAATATAAATGATTGGCTGTCCAGAGCAAAAGCAGGGAACCTGGGGCAAAGGCTTTAGTCTTTATGCATTCTGGTCTCTGATGTTCTCAGTTTGGACCCCAAATCAGCCAGATGTACATCCTGAGGAACCATGACTTCCTAGTATGAATTGAGCCTAGTATGAATCGAGGCTGCAGAAACCAGCAGACCCTGCTGGCTATCACATCACAGGGCCCGGAAAGCTGATTCATCTCCTTTTCCCTTGGCTACGGAAAGAATTTTTCTCATGTTACCTTAGTTTGAGCGAATGAACAGTTATATGTTATATATTTCACATTGAATTTGGTTTTAATGTAGCCAGCCTTCTATATATATATATTTTTCTACCTAGAATGGCTTTAATGTGTTAACATTTCAAACTGCTGAGTTACATTGATAAGACCTAATTAAAACTCATGTGTTGAATTTTAATTTGATTAACTTGCAAATTTTGCAGTTGTGATCTACTGTTTATAGATAACCTTTTTTTAAATTCCAGTTTCAGAAAAGGTCAATAATGAATTTTTAAAAGCCAAGAACATTTTAAGAATATTCAGGAAAAGCCTTGCACTCATCAACAGCTACAGAGCAGAGGCAAATGTAATGACACTTGCACCCCAGTCACACCCCATTAAGTGCATTATGCGGGTCGAGCACCTCCAGTCAATATAACATCTCCCTTGCAAATCCGCTTTGAAGTGGTTAGTCTTTCTTCTGGAATGTGTCCCCAGAAAATGCCTATCATTTCCGGTGGCTTCTCCTGAGTGACATTGATGCTTTGAGCAGGAATATGCTTAAACAATCTGTCAGGGGACATTGAGCTTCTGCTCTGAGCAGTAAGTCAAGGGCTCTACTTCAGGAAGCACTCCTGGGAACTGGGGGTGGGACAGTAATGTGAATTAGAGACCAAGCGGCTGGAGAGCTGCAGAGCTGGAGAGCTGGCTAATCAATTAAGAACACTTGCTACTCTCTCAGAGGACTCAAGCTCAGCACCCAACACCAATGTTGGATGCCTACAACCTCTGCTAACTGTAGATTCAGGGGATCCAACACCTTCTTCTGACCTTTGTAGTTTATACACACTTGTAACAAATCGCACTCAGACAAATATACACAAGTAACTAAATGTAAAATACAATAAATTTCTTACAAAAATTAAAGAGTGCCAGGTATAGTTGCACGTGTTTCAAGTCCTAGCACTGGGGAGGCGAGGGCATGTACATCTCTGGGCGTTCAAGGCCAGCCTGGTCTACAGAGTCAGTTCTGGGCCACCCAGAGCTGTACAGTGAGACCCTTTATCAAAAAGAAAACAAAATCAAACAAGTAAAAATTAGAGAGAAACCCAAGGACATTAATACTGAAGTGGTAAATTAAACAAGAGATTCAAGTGCTACAGCTGACAGACAAGTGTCCATTACATTCAATGTTTTGCTAATGACAGGACAGTATTTCTCACCTGTTTTCTCTATATATGTGTACAATCTGCTCGTGGCCCTACCATTTTCTGTTTTTATAGAGAGACACCCAGTGAACAAACTTCATACTGGTTCCCTAAGACTTGTGCTGTCTAAATAAAACAGTCTTTTGTATGAAGAAATCAAGTAAATCAAGAAGATGAGAATACTTCAGAAAAAAGTACATATTTAATTTCTATCTGTAGAAGTCAAATGAGAAATGCATTTGACTTTTTAACATGGAACTACAAGTGAGAGTTCATGACAGGCTCTTTTGTATATTATGAACCTTCTTAACATTTACAAAAGTACTTTAAATATCTCTAAACATAGAATGTTAAATATTAACTAGCATATTGTTATTAGTCTTGCTTCTATTTTGAGAAAACATAGAGATGTGTACTGTGTGAAGTTCATGTGTATCTGCAATAAAATGAGTTACAATTTACATATAGATAAAATTTCATGCATGTATGCCAGAAAGTTATTTCATAAGAAGGTTCATCATCTAGGCTTCCATGAGTGAAAGCTAACTTTCTCTGGCCTGTGAGACTTCAGCATAATGTAAATGGCTTGGTATACGGAGCTGGACTTTCAACCACCTCTGTACTGGGCTAGGATCTTCATACAAATTATATTTGGCTGTATGATGATGTCCTTATATATGGTTGTAAAGAATGTCATTGTTTTACCACCTTGCTTTGGGTTCTTATTCTTTAAATTTCAAGTTGTATAATATTAATTTACTTAATTAATATTAAATTAATTAATTAATTAAATTAATTTCTCTGTGCCTAGGTACTATAATTGTTAAATGTAGATAATTGTATTATAAAGTTACATTGATTAAGTTATTTCTTACATGTGATTCTCATACTCAAGCACCTTTGCAAGAAATTATATGAGCCTTCTATTTACCTATAGTCACATAGGCTCTGGGCCTAGCGTGTCTGTTCTTTCTACTATAATAAGTTGAAAGCAATCTAGTGACAGAAATGAAGTCAGAATAACGTACACATAAGTCTCAGCATCTGCATCGATAGTCTGCAGGGCAGAGCCTTTCAGAGGTCCTCTGTGTCAGGCTCCTAACTTGTTCCCTGTTTTCTCCTTCTTCTGATGTCCAGCCTCTTTGCCTTTCCAGATAGGAATTGAGCGTTTTAGCAAGAGTCCTCCCTCTTGATTAATTTCCTTAGGAATACAGATTTTAGTAGGTTTATCCTCTATTATATGTCTATATGAGTGAGTATATAATGTGTGCATCTTTCTGCTTCTGGGATAGCTCACTCAGGATGATCTTTTCTAGATCCCACCATTTACCTGCAAATTTCATGATTTCCTTGTTTTTTATTGCTGAGTAATATTCCATTGTGTAGATATACCACAATTTCTGTATCTATTCCTCCACTGAGGGGCATCTGAGCTGTTTCCAGCTTCTGGCTATTACAAATAAGGCTGCTACAAATATGGCTGAGCAAATGTCCTTACTGTGTACTTGAGCCTCTTTTAGGTATATGCTTAGGAGTGGTATAGCTGGATCTTGAGGAAGCACTTTTCCTAGTTGTCTGAGAAAGCACCAGATTGATTTCCAAAGTTGTTGTACAAGTTTACATTCCCACCAGCAGTGGAGGAGGGTTCCCTTTTCTCCACAACCTCTCCAGCATGTATTGTAACTTGTGTTTTTGATCTTGGCCATTCTGATGGGTGTAAGGTGAAATCTCAGGGTCGTTTTGATCTGCATTTCCCTGATGGCTAATGAGGTTGAGCATTTCAGTAAGATCTGGAGAGGACAGGAACTCCATAAGGAGAGCAACAAAACCAAAAAATCTGAGCACAAGGGTCTTTCCTGAGACTGATATTCCAACCAAGGACTATCCATGGAGATAACCTAAGACACCTGCACAGATGTAGCCCATGGCAGTTCAGTATCCAAGTGGGTTCCATAGTAATAGGAACAGGGACTGCTCCTGACGTGAACTGATTGGCCTGCTCTTTAATTACCTCTTCCTGAGGGGGAAGCAATATTACCAGGGCACAGAAGAAGACAATGCAGCCACTCCTGATGAGACCTAATTGACTAGGATCAGAAGGAAGGAAAAGAAGACCTCCCCTATCAGTGGATTTGGGGAGGGGCATACATGCAGAGGGTGGAGGAAGCGAGGGATTGGGATGGGAGGAGGGAGGGAGGGAACCACAGGGGGGATACAAAGTGAATAAAGTGTAATTAATAAAGAATTTTAAAAAAAGAAAAAAAAAGAAAAATGTACACAATAACACCACCCTAGCTTCTAGCTTTATTTCTGTTACTGTGATAAAACACTGACAAAAAGCACCTTAGGGGAGGAAAAGGTGTTATCTGGCTTACAACTTCTGATCTCAGCCCATGTCAAGGTGGAAACCTGAAGATAATTTTGCTTCCTATTCTGTACTGGATATATCAAGAAACTCATACCACAGCCAAGTAAAGTGGAAGCCATGAAAGATGCTGATCTCTAGTTAGCTCATAAATATGCTTACTCTCAGCCTGCTCTGTTAAATAGTTTTGAACCACTTATCTAGGGGTGGCACACCCACATTTGTTTTTATATCAATCCTTTTATATCAATGATCAAGGTGTAATCGTCCTCTACAACACACTGATAAGCCAATTAAATTCAGGTAATTCTTCAGCTGAGGTGCAACTCAGTCAGCTGTGTCAAGGTAGCAGTTAGACTTAACAGGGATCACTTTCTTTTACTTCTTTTTATGGACTAAACATGCATCTTGAATAACTTTAATTGTTCATTGTTCAAATATTAGGTTCCCCAATGACACAACTTTGGTCTCTCTTTGGAGAACTCATGGATCCCAGAACTAGGGAAGAAGCTAAAGTACTATCCAAAGGCTGTGTTTGCCTGTGAACCGTTTTGCAGGTGGTCATGGGCAAATATTATGAAGTGAGGATAAACATTCCCCTTAGAACATGCTGCAAAAATGGTGTTTTACCAACAAGTTTGATTCTTACTTATAGTAGTTATGTTCTATCAATCACTCATGAGTATTTAAATGAGCAATTATCTAATTCTTGCTTGTAGAAGAAATACAGGGATAGGTTTCTGAGAGATGCAAATTACAATGTTTTCCTCATATGATTAACACATTACCATGTTTCAAGGGTATTCTGTGCAAATATCTTAAATTGTTGATTCACTGACATTGAACACAAGGCAAACAACATCAATGTATGACTTAGCACCTCTTATCTATCTCATGTCTTTTTTCCATGAGACACATCATAACCTTCTTGTGCTTAGAGACACTTAGCACCATGCTTAAGAAATATTTTATATGGTAGACTCATTCTTACAAGCAGCACAAAGATATGAAAATGTAGCAGTAAATGGACTGAAAGATGGATACTTGTTTACTGTAGGAGAGCTCGTTGAAGGCGAAGGAAGGCTTTGTTCAGCATGATCTGGGAAGCACATAGTGGTGACTCAGACTTCTCTGCTTCCTGTATCATTTGCAAATGACTGGAGAAGAGCTTCAAATATTGATTTGGGGCTTACAAATATATTTGAGAGAATCAGCAAATTTGCAAATGAAGAGTTTGAACAGCAAGAAGACTCTTTAGCTCATTTCTGCATTCCATTTCCTGCAACTTCTGCCAATCAAACTTTGCTTTCTAATCTTATTCATCTTGAGCAACCCCAATCTCTGAAGATCAGAGAGTTGAAGTGCTCTCACACTTGAAACACACTGAGCATTCAGGTTAATTTCAACAATTTTCTGATGATCTTGGAGGCTAAGATTAGGAAATATTTCCAAGTCTAACCGCCTCCTGTGTGAGCATCTTGAATATGATAGTAGTCTGGACTTCCTCCCATTTCAATGCCTTTGTGTCTTCAAAGGCTCTGATGCATCTATGGTCGTTCAGGAAGATGAGGGAAGAAGGCTAAGGTGAAGGATCTTATTCCCCAAATGATCTAATATGGGGAGAGTTTTGTTGTTGTTTGTGTGTCATCTTTCTATGGATGTTTTCATTTTTACTCATAAAAAGTCTTTCCACCCCATTCTACTTAGATGCTCAAATATTGTTTAAAATTCCTTTCCTTCCCAGCAACAGAAGGCTTTTTTTTTTTCTTTTTCCCTTCTCTGAATAGCTTTCAGTGTTGAAAGAGGTGCATTCTTTCATCTGGTAAAAGTTTCCTGAACCAAATATAAAAATTGTTAAGAATAGATTCTTTTGAGCAAACATATGCCATCAAAGAGACAGGGAAGTTATTCTACTGTCAGTGTGCCTGCACTCGGATCTCTGTGTATCATAAGGGTGGGGACAGAGAACTGCAGGAACTTGGAAAGCCTGTGCTCTTGGCCTGGTGATGGGGAAGTCATGCATCTTCTGGAGTGAGGGGACTACCTGTGAGCCTTGTCAGTCTGCCTCTGTGCGACACAGGAAGCAGAGTCAACATGCAGCTTTTGATGACTTTGTCATTTTAGTCATGCTTCTCCCCCTATAATTCACACAGGCCATCATGGCGCAACTACCCCAGGAGGAGAAAGCAAAAATAGCTGAGCAGGTGGAGATTTTCCACCAAGAAAAAAGCAAGCTGGACGCTGAAGTGGCCAAGTGGGATGACAGCGGTAATGACATCATTGTGCTGGCCAAGCAGATGTGTATGATCATGATGGAGATGACAGACTTCACAAGGTGAGGCCCAGGGACCCAGAGATGACCATACTCTTGTTAAACTCACACGTGTAGCACTGCCTATTGTCATGGGAAGCCTTATTAAAACGTTAAAGTGCTATATCAAAGCAAAGTGGGACTCTTATTAACTTACATTTATAAATCAAAATGATCTCTTTGGTGGAGGAGAACAAATTCATTTTTTTTTCTTACAATTAGCATTGTTTTAACTATCTACCATAAGGCAATCATAACATAAAAACCCCAGCTATCAGGTGACTCCTCTGTGTTTTTTACTATTTTTACGTAGATTTAAATACTATTCTGAAGATAAAGCAAATATTTTGTTGATTTCCCATTGGGGGGGGGAACATGTGCATGCTTGTATGTACATGTATTTTTTCATGTGTTCTAACATATGTGAAAATGACTTACTGGTTGAACATGTAAAGTCGTGCAAGATATAGAAATTCAGGACATCACCTAATGGGCAACAACATTTTTAAAATTTATTTATTTATTTATTAATGACAGTTTATTTACTTTGTATCTCAGCTGTAGCCTCCTTCCTCAAACCCTCCCAATCCCACCCTCTCTCATTCATCTCTGCCCACGCCCCTCCCCAAGTCCATTGATAAGGGAGGTCCTCTTCCCCTTCCAATTGACCCTAACTTATCAGGTCTCATCAGGACTGGCTGCATTGTCTTCCTCTGTGGCCTGGTAAGGCTCCTCCCTCCTCAGGGGGAGGTAATCAAAGAGCCAGTCAGAGTTCATGTAAGATGTACCTTTTTTTTTTAAATTCATGTATTTATTATTTATACAGTACTCTGCCTGCCTGTATGCCTACACATAAGATGAGGGTACCAGATCTCACTATAGATGGTTATGAGCCACCATGTGGTTCTTGGGAATTGAACTCAGGACTTTTGGAAAAACAGCCAGTGTTCTTAACCTCTGAGCCATCTCTCAAGGCCTGGGTGACAACATTTTTAATGATTGTTGACCTGACTCTAATAAGGAAAGGCAAGAATTGATTATAGGTTTTAATAAAATACAGAACATGACTGTGTCATCCCCTTTACCCTTTACCTCTGGCAAATATGTACTAACGACATTACTTGGCTCCTTTTCCAAATCTTTCAAAATTGTTTTTGATTCTAGCAAAATGATTTTAGTGTTAGGAGTGTGACCTTCGAGAGCTTTAAATGTCATCATATTCATTCAAAGTTCAAGTTTGTACATTTAGTTAGTCTCCTTCAGCTTCACAAATGTATTTCTCACACACAGAATAATATCAGGAGGAAAGTCCAAGCCATTACTTAAGTCTGAATTGCCTACAAATCAGATGGTGGTGGCAGCCTCAGTCATTGCTTCCTGGGGCCCACGATGACTTCATTTGCTTGCTTTCAACATTTTATTAGTATTTTATCTGATGGATATTATGCAACCCATTAATAACATCAGTGGAACAAATAATATCATTAGTTTGAAGTGAATAATGAATCTAGTCACGTTGCTGGTTTAGATCAGGAGAACATTTTGTAATTTGCATTATATATAACTGTGGTCAAAGAAAATAAATATATTTGGCGGGGGTCTTGTTCAGTGATGTTGAATAACACAGACTTTTTTTTTATTAGTCATAACATCATTTTAAAAGTGAAAAAAAAAGCTGGTTCAATTTCCTTTAGAATTCATATAATATTTTTTTTTGTGCTGCTCTGAATAATGAAGTGCCCAGCCTGCTACTGAATATCAATTTTTCCTAATGTTTGATGAGCTTGAGAGAGAAGTGTGTGTATTTGTGTGCTCACGGGTGTATGGCCTTTTGTGAAGGCAATGGGCTAACTAACAGAAACAGTGGAAATGGAGCAATGGGAAGGTATGGATTGAAACTACAGCTCAGGAGGCGAGGTTGCTTTCTGCTGCCTGTGCACTTTCATCCTGAGTAAAACAGCTCGGAAAGGTCTCTTTCTTTGTGGCCTCTCACCTAAGCATACTGCATTCAGCATTGTTCATTATTATTACTGAAATTTCATTTATACTTCAGGAAGAGGTAATTGTAGCTTTGTACAGCTGAACATTCCTAAGTACCATTTTGTATTATTTAAAGTTTGTATAGGGTTGATTAGAGACCGAAGCTTGACTCCTCTACTCAAGTGTTTAAGGGACATGCAGGTCCCACAATTACCATTCATTTATCTTTGTGTTATCTTATTCTTATTACTGACTAACTCACTGATTGGATTCCTTCATCTCTATGAGATCCACCCTGTTGTTACTAAAATGGAAAAGATGCTTCCGGGTATTACTACACTGTCTTCATCATGAAGGAGAAGGGCTCCCCTGTGTCTCACACTTTTCCTTCTCATCCCTTGGCTACTGACTTTCATTTTATGAGCAAAAACTGAAGTATCATTCCTCACACAGAGAATTCAGACTTCTCATGTCATTTTGAGAAAAAAAATGCCATGTACAAGACATGTTCATGTGTCATCCAACCAAGATGCATGCAGATAGCCTCAGCTCAGTCTTGACTGAATAACAAGGGGCAAAATACTTACTTAAAACCCAACATAAAGGGAGGAAAATGGGCATGGGGTGGAAATCATCTGGACATATTCAATTCTAAAACACTGCTCAAGGAACTCAAAGCTCACAGAATAGCTATACTTCCAAACTTTGTTCTGCTTCAGTTAAAGAGCTCTCTCCCTCAGCTCAATGGTTGGTGCTGGTATTTCACTCTCAATCTGCCCTCTCCTCTTCTCAAATTCTGACATGGGGACAACTCTCCAATTTACTTGCACCAGAACTCTTTTGGCTAGACAAACCTCTTTGAATTTGCCCTTTAATGCTTGCTTTTCTTCACCTTTCTCCATCTGTTTCTGGTTCATATTTCAATTCCATCAACCAAACAGTACACCTGCAATAGTTGAACTCACATTTTTATGCTCTTTCCTGACTTCTCATGATTCATAGGATTCATTCAATTATTTCACTATGCATATTCATCATGTATTCACTTTCTGTGACAAGCATGTGTGTGAGTGTGCATGTTTTTGTGTGTGTCTCTGTGTGTGGTGTGTGCGGATGTATGTGTGTGTTTGTGTGGGAATAAGCACATGCTTGCTTTCTTTGATATCCCCAAAGATATCAAAAATGATATCTTTGGGGAGTTAGTTTTCTCCTTCCACTGCATATTCCAAAACATGGATTCAGGTCATATAGCTTGAGCTTCATAAACTTTTGTACTCCAAGCCATTTTGCTAGTCCTAGGAAATTTCTTAGAGCATTTTTATTTGGGGGGGGGGGATTGTGGCTCCAGAGGGGCTTATGTGATTCCACACGTTTGCAAATACCCTCATTATATACCCTCACTAGAGAGTTGCATTATTAATATTAGCAAACTAGATGTTCCAAGAAAGCTATAGAAAATAAACTTGGATTAATTCTGAACTAGAATTCTGAGTAGTGAATACTTTGCTCACAATGTACTGACACTGTTGTAGCATATTAAAACTCACAGGGTTTTTGTAAAATACATGCAAATTAGGTGGCAAGTGGGAACTCACAGCACTGAAGTAATAGTTTGCCCAGCTTGATTTTCTTTTTGGAGTGACCACTTCATGGCAAAAACTCCAAATATTGGCCTTTATGCACAAGTCAGCTGTACTTAAAGATGTTGCAATATTATATACAGTAAAAAAGTAATGGATTCTGTTTCTAAGAACACTAGCAATATGGTCCAGGTGAGACAATAGAATGACTCCTGTCATTAAGGATAAAAGATTCCCTAAAATACCTTTCAACCCCCTTCCACTATAGACTTGACACTAAGTACAGAAGCACCAGGGTATGGGCTCTCATTTTGGGACAGGGATCTGTACTATTAGGATTACATCCATATTCTATTTATCTTTCAGTGATAAGACTAAATTGAAAGTCTTGTCAATATTCTTGGACATGCTTTTCTCTTTTTTGGTTATTTATATCTTGATTCAGTGCTATCCAGATGACTACAAGTCACTTAAACTTGCGTTATTCAGTGCAGTAGTCATTAGCCAAATAGTAAACAGCCATTTAAACTATTTTTGGTTGTCATGCACATCATAAGTCTTAATATGTTAATAATTTTTAAAAAAGCAATTTTGCCACAGTCAGTACACTGGTGTGTATCCACTCTTGTCATTAGTCTACACATTTTCTTCTTCCTTAAACAGGTATGCACTACCTGCTAACCCCTTATCACCTGCTCCTCGCAACCCTGAAACCACCTGACCCTATGGTTTTGAACACTCTTAATACCACATGAGAGGCATAATTTATTTTTGTCCTTTTGCAACTGGATTCTTTTAGAAAATAATGTTTTCCACGTTGTCTCACACTCACAAAATTGTCTTTCCGTTTTAAGGTTGAATATTATTCCACTATAATGGATATACCATATTTGGTTTCTCTACTCATTTATTAACAGACATTTAGGTCCTTCTTCCTTTGGGTATTGTGAAAAATGCTGGTGAGGACACAGAGAAGACATCTCTTTGACTCGTTGCTTAAAGAGAAATTGGGAGATCCTATGGTATTTTAAAAATTTTGAGGACTCAACAAACCACTTCTTTTTTTTTTTTTTTAAAGAAAATGTTTTATTTAAAGTGTTAAATACCATCATCAGAATGAATGTGATTTACAGCAGTCAGTGTTTGTTACAGGACTAATCTGCCCCCCCCCCCCCCCATTTTCCCCACTGGAATTCCCTTTACTTGAAAACATTCTATGTACAGGGCAGCAACGGTCACTGGCAAAGTGCTGTTTACATGACTTAGCCACAAGTTGAGGTGCAGACATGTGAAAATTAAAAAAAAAAAGTACACCAACTGTTAAATAAATACTGCATAATGGCAAGTATGTACAAATATTCCACAGTTATGTCCTTCTTATTAAAATTAGAAATAATTTGTATAGGAATATGCAGAAAAGATTACGTGACTGCATTTTAGTGTCAGGAAAATGGCAAACGTCTGTTCTAAGGGACAGCATAGACACTATCGGTCTATCAAACCAAACTGCTGCTGGTACACAGGTGTCTAAATTATTTCAATAAAATTGTGTTCCTTCTTCACACACCTTCACCTGGGTCCATCACTGCTCTCAGAAAATCAAGACACAATCTCAGTGTAGTTCATTTTGCACCACATAAAGAGAAGGCATTTTGAGTGGTAACTCATTTTAACTTTTGCACCATATCAAGCATGACAGTTTTCAATGGTCAGCACTGAATAAAAAAAGAGAAACAAAGAAAAAAAATATATTTTGTGCATGGCCTCTATTTAAGATAGTTTACAACCTTGACCAGTGACATTTCCTGTGATTAGGGACCCTGAGAGAAATTGGACCTTGCAGCACCACCCAATGGAAGGAACTGCCTATAAACCAAAGGTGGGGTTTTGACTTGAGGGTTTTGCATGTAGACTTTTGGTGATGGCATCAAATAACTATTAAGAGGCATATTGAATTTCCTCGAGTCACCTAAAAATTGGAGCTTTAAAATTGTTGCAAATTTATGTTTACTATATTTCTTTAGAAATATAATTTGTGAAAAATTGAGTTTTACTACAGAAAAATGAATTAATAAACAGCCCTGTGTTTCAGGGCTCCACATATTTAGCAGTGTTTCTATTCACATAGTAAATGGAAATCAGCTAAAGAAACTGCTTTAACAAATTAAAAAAAAAAAACAAAACCTAAGACCTACAAATAATACTTAACCCCCTGTATGAATAATGCTGGTGCTAAAAACAAATTTATTAGACATTACAATGCCGCATGACTTTAGGATTTTCCTGTAAACTGAATTTTTAAGGTGAAAAAAATTACCATGCAATGTACAAGAAACTGCAAATGTTCAAATATCTTCTTTGTCAAATACGTGCTGACTTGCTTTGTGTCCCGAGTCATGTTGCAAAATCATTTCAACATGCTTGAAATAAAGAAAGCTCTCGAACAAATTTGAGAAATCCATAAATTAAGATGCATCGGTGGCAGAGGAAGTCCTGCACACTGTGCCCTAGCAGAGGCCCTCGGGTGAAAGAACAGAGTTGGGAAGAACTGTCAGGTTTAGAGTTCAGTGACGCTCGAGTTTTGGTCCAATCTGAAGTCATGGATTAATCTCAAAGAATCAGTCAGCCCTTTTCAATGGCACCTTTATATTTTTATCGGTTTTCTTAATTTATCTGACCCCCAAGCCCTGTTATGCCACAGAAATGGAGCTCTACAGCCACTAAGCCACACTACAGGCCACGGATCAAAGTCCTAGGAAGCATCAGGTGAAAAGCAAGAGACCAAAGAAGTGGTTGGGAGCAGGGTGGGCCACGGCTCCTGGAGGGGCTGCAGCAGCAGGGAGAGGGGTAGACTGGGCTGCTCCAGGAGGCATGCCACTCACTAAGGCCAAGATGTGTCGGACTCACAAAATCAAAATTCTGTGACTGCACTGTACTGAATGAAATTAAAGAAACTTTTCTGCATGGACACAGATTAGCTGAATATTTAAAATATTTTCTTGGGGCTGCAACTAGCAAAATAAAATAAAAGATAAAATAAAAAATAAAAATAAAAATCAGCCATTTTCAACAATCTATATTATTTTTGAAAATAAATTTCACTAGTGCATGGTTTTAAAATGGGAGAGAATGCAACAGGGTGATACAAAGACACACCATGTTTATTCTTTAATCATAGTCTGTGTTTTTGCAGACATTACAAAGAAAAATGCTTTCTAGAAGATACTTAAAGTTCTCTTTATGTGACAATACGTATAATATATTCAATTTATTTCCATGTTAAATATACAGATCTTATGAAGTTCAATATGTGCAAATTTTTCACATCTTCCTCTTTTCTCTCTCATTTTTCTTCTCCCACTTTTAACCGTTTCTTTCCTTTCTCCCTTCCTGAGTGAACCTTCTACTAAAACACAAGTCTTTGACCTGACCCTCTTATAAGAAACCACTTCTGTGCTTCCTGCATCATTTTACATTTGTACCAGCAATATATGTTGAATATAGGCATTTTCTGCTTTTTTCGTAAAATTCCTCCTAATGGGCATGAATTGGGATATCTTTGTGGTTTTGATTTTTCATTTCTCTAGTGACTAGCAATACTGTATATTTCTCTGTTCTCGTTGTCTGTTGTATGGTCTCTTTATAGAGATATCTATTCTAGTATTTTACCCCCTTTAATTGAATATTTCTGTTACAGTTTTGTATATATTTTGAATATTGATTCCTTTTTGAATTATAAGATTCACAGATATTTTCCTTATTTTGTGAGTTTTATTTTCAATATCTACTGAAAATACACTTTGGTGCTAAAAGTTTCAAACTCAAGGTCAAGCTTATGTCTTTTCTTCAGTTGCTTGTGCTTTTGTCATTATAACAAAGAATGTACGCCAGATCCAATGTCATGGAAGGCTTGCACACATTATTTTTCTTATGGTTTTATACTTTAGTTTTATATTTCAGACTAATCAGTTCTAAGTTGAACATTTTGCTAATTGATATAGTTTCCCTATCACCATTTGTTGGAAATACTTTTTGCTTCATTTATTAGCATCCTGTGGAAAACCACTTGATCATGTGTGTGAGGTACTATTTCTGAACTCAACACTGAACCACTTGCTTGTATTTCTGCCTTTGAGTCAGGACTGTGCTCTTTTGTCTACTATGCATTTATTGTAAGTTTTTAAAATTAGAAACTATGAGGCCTTCAGCCTTTTTTTTTCTCTTTTCCCAGATTGCATTGGCTACTTGAAATTCCAGGTGAATTTTAGATATTTCATTTTGTTTGGGCAAGATAGAATGCCAGGATTTTAATGTGGATTGCTGTGCATGTGTAGATATCTAAGTCATCTAATGGATGTCTGTGTGATGACTTTCTATATGCCAGCTTGTGTTTCTTCCAGCAATATTTTATACAGCACTGAATATGTATCTGGTGCCTCCTTAGTTATGTTTACTCCTTTTTTTTTTATTCTTTTGATGACTTTTTAGATGAGGTTTTATTTATTTATTTTAGTTTTTTTAAGGCTGAGTGTTGATCTCAGAGCCTTATTCATACTCAGCAGACACTAACACCTAAGCTATGCCAGTCTTGCACTGCTTTCTTAATTCTATTTCATGATAGCTGCTGTTAGTAAGCGCAAAGGTGACTGTGTTCTTTTGTGAATCAGTGTTCTTTGGTTTCCAGCCTGCTTCTCTTTGGGCACAGACATTATTTGAGAGTGTTCCTTAGTCTTCTTCCCTGAATGTCAGGGAATGTGTTGGCATAAAATATTTATTTGGCTAGTTTTGTGATCTTTCCTGCCCTTCAACACAGATTCTAAGTCCAAGACTTTGAATTGAGCCTCCAGTGTGGACGCTGGAGTGTTAAACATTTGTTTTTCAGAATGGTGCTAATTAGTACGTAAATTCTAGTCACTGTTGGGATTAAAGGAAAACCACACCATTTTTCCACTTTGGCTACAAGACCATCATGGGAGCCTCAAGCAAATTCAATCCACAAATACTACTAACTTAGAGGACTTCAATAAGCTCTCAAGTTATTTACAAGTTATGAGGATGCATTTTCTGAGATCCTTTGAAATTATGTACATAAAAATATAGGTGTACGTATTTGTGTTTATGATATGTGTAACTGGGTATGTTTATATGCACCACACACATTCCAATGCCCACAGAGTTCAGAAGAAGGCGTAGAATTTCTTAGAACTGGAATTAAGGCTAGCTCCACTTCAATGTAAGCAAACACACAGTTTCCTTGGCCATGGAAAATGAAGCAACCTCTATGATCTTAATGACTGCTTAGATAAAGGCAAAGGCTAACAGTAGCATGTCAGAGTAAAACTTCAGAAGAGGCTTTCTGTGGTCTCAGAGTTACAGAGAAATACAAACCGTTTCAATAGTTTAAAGTAGTGTCAGATTATTTAAGCTTTCCTTTAAATAATAATGGGGGAAAAAAGGATAGAACAAAAGAAAGGAAGCTACATAGAGATGATAAAAACATTGTCAGGGAACAGGAATCAGATTGTCACAGAATCTTTACCTCATTTCATGTTATACAAATTCACAGGTGGAATCTCATTCATGCTAGAAGAAGCTTAATGACCAGTTGAAAAATCAGTGAATATATGCTGTGGAAGACTTAATGGAACTACACCTAACTGAGAGGCCTAAGTTTAGATTCTTCTGTATGTGTGCTTCAACACTAGTATGAGCCTCATCTATTCTATCTTCAGCTAATAATGCAGAAAAACAAATTCCAACGTGAGAACTAGGGTGAAGGAAAACAGCATACACTACATTAACATTTATTTGATGGAAACCATTCTAAATCTATTTTGTAATGATACAAAACAATTGTGGTCACTGCCCTCTTCTTAGAGCCATATGTTATCTCTTCCCGATTAGCTTTCTTCTGGGTCTCATCACATTTATGACATAGGAAAGCAATCTTGGCGTCTTAAAAAAAAAATCGCTGCATTTTGGATATACACAAGGAAGAATATTAGAAAGTCTAACCTGCTGAAAACTAAGGATAAGCACATTCATCTAGTCTTTACTTAGCTCCCAAGAAAGTGCATATTCATATGCTGCATTTTGTTTAAAGGTCTGTGGAGCAGGAGCATTTCCCTCCCCTTTAATCAGCATTTAAAATTAAACAGGCAAGTTGATTGAGTAATATAATGTTTAATTGCCCACCTAATTGAAAACCGTATGTGAAAATGTTGGGGTGCTGCAAGCATAAGGACATTTACAATCCTAGTGTTTAATGCAATCATTAACATATGAGAACCAGACATACAAAGTGTGTGATATTGGGAACTTTACAATTTCTGAAATTCTATCCAAATATTCCTACATTATGTTTAGGAAAGAAGTGCTTCTCAAGGCGCCATCTGGACTTGAGTTAAATAATATGAAGGTGCTGGGCAGTGTGGATGGCTACGCATCTGCACTTAACGAATCGAGACTCTTCTATTTTCGAGCTATCACTTGAGGCCTGTGTTGACAAGTGTGATGGTTGTTATTAACTGACAACTTGACAGAATTTGGAGTCATATGGGAAACAAGTCTCTGGGCATATCTGGAAAGGACTATCTAAGTTAAGTTTTGCCTCTAGAAATGTCTATGAGAGCTTATCTTATGATAATTGATGGGGCAAGAGCCACCTTGATTGCATTTGGGCCCGTTCCCTGGGCACAGGATTCTGACAAATGCAGAAAGTGTGCTGAGGCCCAGAACACATCCATCATTCCCTGGTTCCTGGCTGTGAATGTGATGTGACCAAGCACTTTCTCCACATACAGTGAGGTGTTGTACATGGCAGTATCTACAGCATGAAAACCATTAGGCACTAGACTCTCCTCTTCTGATGGTCATCTTATCCAAGTACTGTTGAAGAATGAAGGCTAAATGTGAATGTGTATATGAAATTAAGAGACCCCCCCACACACATACACAACACACACACAAGGAAACATGGTAGACTATCAACCTGTAAGTAGGGGTGAGTCAAAGCAACTTTGAAAATTTCAAAAACAGGGACAGACCACATTAAATATAGAATTTTCATTTTGGACCAAGGAGGTGGTAGGTTTGTGTGTTACCAGTTATTGAGTACAATTCTAATGATGTTGCATATGCTTTTTTCAGAGGCAAAGGCCCATTGAAAAATACATCTGATGTCATTAACGCTGCCAAGAAGATTGCAGAAGCAGGCTCTCGAATGGACAAATTAGCCCGTGCTGTGGCTGATCAGGTAATACAAAATGAAGACTGACCATTAATTAGTACCAACATTCTGGGACCAGTTTTATGCAAACCATGAAATGCCTTTGCAAAATACATTTGGCAGTAATCTCTAATATCTTACAAACTGGCTTCGAGTTCATTGCAAAGGTGGCCTTAACTCAGTAGAGGCACGAAAGTCTCGAGGAATGATAGTTAAGTTAAACTAGCCCTCATTCAGAAAACCAATAATATAGCATAATGAGGGTAAAACCAGATAGGCAGATACCCCAGGACCACCGGCCCAGAGATGGCACTGCATATCAACTACTCATCAACAAAATGCCAGTCAGGCTTGCCTACACGTCAACCCAACAGCAATATTTCCTTAATGGAAGTTTTCTCCTCTCAAATGACTTCAGCTTATGTCAAGTTGACAAAAAGCTAACCATGTGGTAGGAAGAAAGATGAGTCCCATTAGTTAACACTGATCTTATTATAATACTCTGTCATTCATGAAAATTTATCCTCTTCTATAAATTGGACTAATTCTTGTGACCAAGGACAATCTAAATTTCAGCCATATTTTTACCCATAAGCAAATAAATATCAGAAAAATGAATTCTCCAAAGCCTCACCTGTGTTTTTATGGGAAACCAGGATGTGTAGTTGAAACCTTCTCTGTCTCTCATAGAATATTTGATTATATTTCAGCAATTTTTATTCAGTCTGGCTTGAACTAAAACTTTAGAATCCATCTCTAAGTGTCTTGCTGTTGGAACATTTCTTGTAAGGGTACATTAGGCAGTAGACATTTCCACATAACTGATTATCCCTTCAAGCTGCAGTTAAGAACAGTTTACAGTCTGAACTACCTCAAAGCGAATATATTTTAAAATACAAAATAAGATTCTGAAATAAAATGACTTGTAAAAACTCCATAATGCACATGAATGTGCTTCAGAAGGTGGTACCTTTTGAAGATCTCGAAAAATAGAAGGCTGGTTTTTGTTTTTCCCCTGTGGGTATTCGTAGTCTCCTGATTTTTGGATTATGATTCCTAGCTATAGATTTGTGTCCCCATTTTTTAATACTAGGGTTTGTCTTCTATTTACTTTCTGTCTAACATCCCAGCCTTAATGTGAAAATACTAATGAAAAAATGGACTTTGTGAAAGGTAACCACTCTGACCAGAAGATTCAGCAGCTAGTATAGAAAATACAGTACCAGCTAAGAGATGCCTATATGAATTGTATTTATGCCTAATAGCTAACATACTAGGATGTTTCTATGAAATTTACTGGTTTAAAAATCTCATTATTATAACTTCAGTTTATTCTCATTGTTACCCTAACAAACCTTACCATCATTTGTAGCGGCTGCTGATGTTAGGGTTCCATCACATGTCAGGCTTTGGAGTATTAAATTGAACTTCTTTTTAGATAATTTCCTAAGTATTCTAGAGAGATCACATAAGAGAAAAAGAAGACAGAGAATCCACCTGGATACATGAAACAAAGATAGCCACCAAGGAAAAGTCATTGGGACTTGGTCTGCAAATGTTGGTGGGTATTGGGATGTGTGGAGCCAGGAGAGATGAATGAGTGACTCTATGTCTTCTCAGGAAGAATTTTTTTAGGGGGGAGTAAAAATTGAATGGTGTTTGAAAAGCTTTTCCATTAAATATTTAGTACCCCAGGTTGTAAAATAAGTATATTTTGGTGCATAAAATTCTGTAGTACCAATTTTTATTCCTGCTTTTTTTAATAGTTTAGGATCTTAATTGTTTCCCTAAACACTTTTGATATTTAGTAAATATAATAGGAATACACACACAATCTTACACATGCACAGAGAGAGAGAAAAAGAGAGAGGGAGGGAGGAAGGAAGAGAGATGGAGGAAGAGGGAGAGAGGAAAGAGAACATTAAATATTTACTTATTTCTAGATTAGGAGATAAGAGCATTTGCGTGATATTAACCATGATTTGTGAGGTAAACAGATGAAAAATGTTCTTATATCTTTGTGATATATTTATAGTCATTATCTATGACATATCTGGAATTTTTTTAATGTTTTATCTAAACAGGGTGTTTATTTTTAAAATTCTGGTTGCTTTTAAAAATATGTTTTAACTAGTTCATTTTAAATAATTGAACAGAGTATTACCAAAGACTGGATTGGTTGCTTTCATTTTGCATGAAAATATTTTTATGAAGATTTGAGATACGCATGCAATATAAATGCTTTACGGACCACTGCATTTTTAATTACTGTTCCATTGAGATAGAACTCTTGGTTTAATTTGCTGCAAGGTATTTGTATTGAAAGCTTTGTCAGCCCTCTGGGGAGATATCATTTTAAAGTTAATTCCTTCCAGTATATGGGTCTCTGGAGTAGGATAAATATTACAGTATTAAGTACTTGTAGAAAGCCAAAAACAGTCTCTGTGGGATGTTTTCTTGATAAATGCATTTAGCGAAAAACATCACAATAGTAGGCGTTACGTATAAAAGAAATTCTTTTATTTATTTATGTATTTATGTATGTATTTATTTATTTTTGTGGAGTAAGTGGTTAGTCAAATAACTCCACATGTTATTGAAAGAATTCTCTTCTCGTAGCTTACAGAAAAGTTAGGTCAGTCTTTCTCCCCTACTCTTACACTGTGTTATTTTATGACAAGTGTCTTATGCATGTTATCTGACTATAACCACTGAACTACACCATAGTTCCATACTTCTGTGTTAAATAAGATGCTTCAAGTTTGGCTCTTGGTTCTTATGTCATACATACATACATACATACAAGAGTACATATATACATACACACATATATTATATATAATTAATAATTGCATATTAAATATATATGAATGTGTATATATAACTTTAAAAATACCAAATTGAGCCAGAACAAAGACCTGGAAACATCTCAAGCTGAACATTTGATAGGAACAAAAATATATTGTAGTTACTCAGTACCCATTGGCTTAGAAGCCTCAGAAAGTTTTAGAGAGATATTGGAAATATCTACAGAAGTGGGTAGTCAAACTCCATGTGCACATAATGGATATCTACCTACTTAAATTACAATGCAGGTTAATCTCCCAAGAAAACTAACTCTGGCTGAAGGGCTCTGTTGCGATATTTACAGGGCATTTCAACTAACTTCAAATATAGCCTATCAGATTCTCTTCTTACAAGGGCTACAATCTATTTGAGAGTCTCTTGTTTGAAGAGTTTAGCATGTTGCTAAAATTTTTAATAAGCAGAGAAAATCAATAAAGTGTATAAACTTAGTGAATTGGGGAACTCCTTCCAAAATGAAAAGAAACAGTTATTATGTCCAAATAATTGAATTTAAATGGTCCCCATGGTTTGGAACAGATTGTCACAAGAGTTTTGGGCTTCTGGTATCCATTCTTTTATATCTGTGTTTCTTTATGTTGAGAAAGTGGAAGAAAACCAGAAAGAAAAAAAGCCATAGGATAATAATTTTCATGAGTATAAAAGATAGCTAACGAAATAGTCTCAGGTAATGCAGATATCCCAATAAGATTTTGTAAACCTTTACAAGCCTGCCTTTCCCTTTTACAAGGTTAATTTGTTACATATAATTTTTTTAAATTTTCGTATTTTAATATAATGCATTTTAAATGATATATCTCTTTCCCCAAACTTCTACATCATTCCATGTGCTCCTATTCCTCTTTTCAAATGTATGTACTCTTATATATATTTATATATCCTACTGGCTCCAATTAGTCTTGTCCATATATGTACACGGTTGTAGTTTGACTGTTGTAGCGTGGGTGCAGCCTGTCATTCAAAATCTGATTCTCCTTACAGCAGACCTGGACCATCTGTAGTTCTTCAACTAGGATTAAGACCCTGTGAGCCCTTCCCCAACCCATGCTGGAATGTTGATTCATGTGGTACTGTGCAGGTCCTATGCAACCATAGCAGTGGAGAGTTCATGGGTAAAGTTTTATCAAAGTGGAGCTAACCACTTGAAACCATCGCCTGTGGCATTTGTCCAATGCATTATGGAAAAGTGAAGTAGAATGAATGTAATTAAGTATGTGACACTAAAACGTTTTAAACCATAAGTGTTAAAAATTGAAGAGTACTTATTAATTGATACCACTTTTTGGGGGGCTGTTTTACAGTGTCCTGATTCAGCATGTAAGCAGGATTTATTAGCCTACCTTCAACGGATTGCCTTGTACTGCCATCAGCTTAACATCTGCAGTAAGGTGAAGGCGGAAGTTCAGAATCTAGGAGGAGAGCTCATTGTGTCAGGGGTAAGCTGAGATTTTGGCTTCACAATGTCGTATGCCTACTGTTGTGCTTCCAAGGCAAGCATTCTTGGCAACAGTACTGTTGAAAACACTGAACGACAGTGATTCACAGCTTAAAAAAAAATGTTATCACCATTATTCCAGACCTTACAATAGCTCACAAAGAGCAATTTGATTTTCCAATTACCCCATGTTTATACTAGCCTTGTACAATCTCCATTCTTCACAAGAAAACTAATTTCATAGTCTGGAAACTCATTGCCAAGCTGTGACTATTCTAATTATTGGGGGCTTTTGCATATTTACTCATTGTGAGTCGGCTTCCCCTTTGTTAGTGCTGGTAATTTTCATTCTCTTTTCAGGAGCCAGCCTCTCTAAGTGTGGACCAGGTTCACATGTAAGAGATGTGAGACATTTATCAGGTTCCAATGCATACTAGGTTATCAGTAACCCTTGTCAGTCAATTGTTTCAATTTAATACAGGTGGATGTGCTGTTGCCAAAACCCTACATAGTTATCAAACACGATTATATATTCTTTGATAGATCTCCCTAATATTTACCTTTTCATAAAATATAATTATTTGAACCATTTCCATCAAAGCATAGAAGTAAGAAGTTCAAGGAATGTTTAGTAGAATCAGGATTTCTTGGCAAGATTCCAAATGTTTGTGTTGAGGCTCTTCACCTTGGCTTCTTCTTTTCCACCATCCCCTTTCTCTCTACACAGGGTGCCATTTGTTTTAATGATTTGCAAGTTCCAAAGTGTGGCTGTGCCACCTTTAGTTCTTTTCCCAGCTACCTGAGATGCAGCCACTGTACCTGCAGACTGAGCAGGAACATAACCCTATCAACATGATGAATGTGAGAAAATGTTCAATTCCTTCTGAAATCATTTCTGTTGTCTTGGAAAGTCAAAACTCTGTAGTTTTGTAGTTATGTGGATTAGTATAAACCATCCTCAGTCCCAAGTGTTTCTATCCTGTGTGGCTTGCCTTACTGAAAACATAGCTGGGGAAAGAGCTGGTCTGGCTGGCATGGAGGTCCCATCTGGAAAGTCTGTTCCATGCAGTCCAACCTTAGGGCTCAGTCAGTTGGCTATTTTGTGCCTCTTCCTAAAGTACCATCACCTCTTTGCATTTCCAAAGTGATCCTGCTTCAACATTCTTCCACAACCAAGAGCTATCTGTCTTGCAGTGTGTCCTTCTGTCTATCTGGTGATGATCAATTCTCTCTCGCCAAGAAGTGATCAAAACATTGCATCTCCCTTGCTTCCTTTCTGATCTTCAGCCGTGATGGTACAGTTTTTCATACCACTCTGCTTTTGTACCCATTTGTCCATAGCACCTGTGAAACTGAGTGCTTTTTGTTCAGCTTACTTCATGTGCTTCCATTTGTTACTTTCCAAATCTTATGATTGACATGGATGCTCAGTGTATCCTTGTGGATCTCAGACTCCATCAAACTCATCCGGGCAAATATTTCCCCTGGCAGAGCTGCTGTCCATCAATTCCTCAGTACTCATTGTCTGTCACCATCTGCAGAGCTTCATTTCCATTGTCCTTTCGTTATGTAGATGTAGTTCAAACCGTCATGGCTTTGAATCACTCACACTGTTGGCATTTGCGGAGGTGTTTGAGATTGAGAACACCATCAAGAAGCCTGTTTCTTTCCTTGAGACTTAGTGGAAAAGTTCATAAATCCTTGCATGGAAGAAGGCTTCTTATAGAGGAATGCTGTTTAACTTGGTGATAATTCAGAATCAAGTGCATTATGAACATTGGCTGTCATGCTGCTCAGGTATGGTCCTGCTTGGGGCCACCTCATTGCTTTTATTTTCAAGCTTGACTGCTCTGTGGTACCACATCTGCATCTGTAGCCTGCTGTCTTCCCCACTTCTGCTTTCATACGAGTCCTCATCCCTTTTCACTGATAGCCAAAATGGAGAAAAGTTGGAAAGCAATATATCTATTGTGCAAAATAGCCACCAATGACTGCCTTCAATGTTCAGAAAGTCAAGGATATGAGACCCCATACACAGAAATTTTCAATTATTTTGCCAAGAAAATTCCACTAGCGTTGAGTGCCACATTTAATTTGTTCTCCATTGTGGTGAAGTTGCTACTTTTTTTTTTTTTTTTTTTTGGTAGAGGTCACTATAGTTTCACATATATGCAAAGAAAGGAGATACTTGAAGCTTCTTGCTTGTTTCTCCATAGAGTTTATCAATGTGGCTTTTTCTTTGAAATATATGAAAACCGAAAGGAAGCCAAAGTCTCTGCAAAATCAACAGAGATTTGGATAGATTATCTTCAGTTGCCAAGAAAAATGATTTGAGTTTAAAAGCAAAACACAAGCCATGTTTTATGTTTCCATGGTGAACACAGGTTAAAATAACACATACACACGTATGTACTATGTCAGCATATTGGTGTTTTATGTGATTCTATGTGCATACACTGGAACTTACCTGTTACATGTTTGCTTGAAATGGTGGAGAAAGAAAACTCAACTAGTCTCGGGACAGAATAGGTATAACATCTCTGAGTCATGACAGAAATTACAGAAATGAAGTAATCCAAGATGTATGTCTTTGGAAATTTATCCTTACAGCTGTTTGAGAAGCACTCATTTTCTGCCTGGTATTTATTTTTTATGTTGTCTTATACAATTCTGAGCAACCTAATGGTGCAGTTCTTATTAAGTTTCAAAGTAGTAGATGAATTTGTAAGCCAATAAATTCAGCTTGGTTATAAATATAATAACTTACCAATTTTTAAATGAACAGAATGATAAAAAAATATTATGGCAAAAAAGGAGTGGATCAAGAGATTAGCCAGTTTGAATATGAGCTAGCCTTGTTTAATTCAGTGTTGTTTAAAGTTCTAATTCAGTTTAGAGAAAGAAATAAAAGACAAAATGAAACAAGCATAAGGCAAGAAGAAAAAGGATGGAGGGAAGGGGAAACATTATCACTGGGTACCAAACGAGCTTAGTATAGGTAAAAGTCTGTTAAATGTGATAGCATCCTATCATTGTGGGAGGGGAGTTGAGCCAACGTGTACTTTTGGTCTTTTTGAAGTGGGTGTGCATATAGTGGTATATGTACCTGTTAGTGTTGTGCACGTGTACATGTGGGTGTTAGTGCACATGTCTGCACAGCCATATGGAGAGAGGTCCACAGTGGGTGTCTTTTCATGGTCACTTTCCACCTTTATTTTTGAGAAAGTGTCAGTGACACTGAAGCTCATTGATTTGGCTAGGCTTAGTGGTCCACCAAGGAGCTTCAGAAATTCGCCTGTCTCTGTATCCTTCTTTGCTGTGTTACAGGCACAAAGCCAAGTGCTGGGCTTTTCACACGATGCTGGAGATAGAACTGAGCCACCTCTTCAGACCCTTGAGCCAAAGTTTTTTTAAAAAAAGTCAATGTTATTTTTGATTATTTCATTTTTTAAATTGAAAATGGTTTTCTCTCATATAATAAATCTCAACCCGAGTTTCTCCTCCCCCACCCCTAAAAGCCCCTCTCTCCATGAAAGTGTTTTAGCATCTAAAAAGGTGTTTTAAGGTTGGTAACTGCAACTAGATGAATAAAGAAAAAAGAAATAAAAAGGAAAAGAAAGGATATGACTACTCTTACGTATTGTAGAGAAAGGTTATTATAGATATGTGGAAGAGGATAGCCAGAGTCAGACACATCTGAGAGTCCAGAGTGGTCATGACCTTGAACCATGTGGAGAGAATTGCAAAAAGGAAAAAAAAAGTAGCATTATTTATTTGAGAATTTTATGCATTTTGATCATATTCACTAACTCCTCACAAATCTAGCCTCAACCTCCATATTTCTTCCCCAGTTATCATCTTAAAACAAAAAGCAGCAAGCTGGACAGTTGTGGTGCATGCCTTTAAACTCAGCACTTAGGAGGGAGAGGCAGGCAGATCTCTGTGAATCTGTGGCCAACTTTGTATACAGAGTAAGTTCCAAGACAGCCAGAGCTACACAGACAAAACCTGTCCTGAACTGCCCCCTCAAAAGAAGACTATAAAAAATAAACATATAAAATTTATATATATATATATATACATGTATGTCTGTACCTTTCTTTCTTGGCCATTGTTTGTGAAGGATAGAAGACAGTATCTGAGCTAGTAGCACTAGAATTACAGTTGTGAGCTACCACGTAGGTGTGGTGAACTTAACCCACCTTAAATTAACCACTGAGCCTCAGACCTTACATCCTTTTCTTTCTTTCTTCTTTTTTAAAAGCCTTCTTAGTCTACATTGTGTTGTAAATGAATAGGTGTGGGGTCTTTCAGGAGAGTATGGTCAGCCTACCACAGGTCACTCCTTTAGACAAATTCTTCCTCCTTCAGAAGCCACCACCTAGTAACAGTTACTCAGTTAGGGGTGGGGTTCTTGAGGAGATTTCTGCACCACACTGGAATGTTGACTGGCTGGATCTTGTACAAGGCTCCTACAGGCAAACCACAGCAGCTGAGTGCATGAATGTAATCATCTTGCCATGTCCATAAGACACAATTTCACTTCTAAGATGGCCTCTGAGACTTGCAAGAAGCTGTGACATAGATGTTTCATTTGTAGCTGAGTCCTCCATTGATATTTTTTCTCTGCTGTTTCATCAGTTGTGAAATTCGGGGGTAAACCACAGTCCAAGGAAACTTACCTGATGAGGTCTGAGAACTGCACTCATCTATAAGTATAGAGTATAAGGAAACAGTTACAAGTTATTATCGTCCTGTGTGGGATGGTGGTATGTGTACCACAGCAAACACTTGGAGATCAGAGGTCAATTTTGTGGAGCTGGTTCTCTCTTTTGAACTTTTAAGTGGGTTCTGGGGATCGAACTCAGTTGACCAGACTTGTGTGGTTGCATGTTTATTGCTGACCATCTCACTGGCCCAGTACAAATCATTCCTATTGTGCATATTTTACATTATACATTTAAAAAATTCAGGTGCAAGATGAAAATGAATACTCATGGTGCTCTATGAATAATATTCTTTAAAATACTGTAAACTAACACTTTTAAAACCAGTCTTGACAATAGAATGGAAATACAGATATATTTATGTCTCTCATCTATCTATCTATCTACCTACCTATCTATCTTCTATCACTCTACCAATCTACAGAAAAAACCCAAAATATTTCATATTTTCCTTTTCTTCCATATGCAAGAGTCTAATGGCTGGTATGTATGATCTGATCTAAAGCAATTTATAAAAAAAGAAAACTTGCAATGCAGTGTGTATGTGTATATATATATATATATGTGCATATATATGCCTGTGTGTGAATATATGTCTAGTTGAGATAAGGATGAGATCTTATTTGAAAGCAAGACTGTATCTCCTTAATATTACAAAACAATAATATCCGAGTATCTTGTAATGAGATGAAATAGTCCTTGGCACAACCATTATATCTAATTGTGCAGAATCGTTCTTTAAACATCTCCTTTTTTGGAGTTTTTAAAATATCTGCTGATTCTAGCTATAGTTGATTCTTGATTATCTCCAGTGATCGAATCATACCATAATGGGGGAAAATCTAAATTGCTAGCTATTTCCACATGGAGTTAGAGAACATTTCTGTGTTTCTTTTGAACAAAAGAATATGCTTTAAAGAAATTCACAGCAATTCAGAAGAATTTTCTTCTGATCTTCAAGGCAGTGGGTCATTAAGTATTCAGGCTTAAAGGACCTATATTCCTTGATCTACAAACAGTCTCAGTGTCTACGGAGAATAATTCCAACTAATAAATCTGCACTGGGGAGTATGTACTGTGCAATGGTAAGAAAATAAAATGGGTCTGTATCAGCTACAAAATGGAAACAATTCTTAGGACACATATTATTGGTGAGTTGCCACAAGATGTAAATTTTGTCCCCAAAGCCTCAGCTCTAATCTATTATGATGGCAAAACTGCAACGTGTACTTACATTCTGATTCCTTCATTATGTTTTATACTCATATTTATACCAGTTCATTCAAGGTATTGATTTTTATCCACAAATTCTCTAGGACTAGTTACTATTAATTTTTTTTAAATAAAAATGCATCCTCCCAAGGGCATAAACATGACATATAACTTGATTAAACTTATATTTTCAAAGAAACAGGGAATTAAAATTTTAATAGAAAAGTAAAAATTCTCCATAGGTCTCAATATAGAGATCTGGGTGAGCAGTTGCTCTGTATATTATCTAAATTCAAGCAGCCCTGAACGAAGAATGATTGGACACAGGTCCACCAAAAGGCTCTTCAGTTACGTACTCTTAATGGCACTGTCAACTTACCTATGGGCTCAGTTCTATTTGCTCTCATTTGCTTCTTTGTTTCTGTAATAAAATACCATGACCTAGAGCAATATGAGGGAGAGAGTCTATGATGTTCCAGAAGGCATGTCAGCATGATATGGGATTGAAAATAAACCGAAAGTGGGGTAAGGTGACATACCCTCAAAGATTCTACCAGTAATGTCCTAAGTGTAAGAAGGTTCTATTACTTCTCCAAACAGTACTACCAACTGTGGACAAAGCACTCAAATACTATTAGGGACTTTTTCATCCAAACCACCATACTGCCTACTGAAAGAAATTACTCATAAATAGGATAGAGTGAAACAAAGTGAATGTCCTGTGTTATTTTACATGTACAAAAGGACTATGTTTCAGCATACTTATCTGAAAAGAAGAAAAAGACTCTCTCTCTGGGAAAGCCAGAACATGAATCAAATAAATGACTTAGGTTACCTGGGCATGTTTATGACTGAGCTGTATTTGATCTCCTTACCATATTCATTTGGTGACATCATCTATACTTGCATAGGGCTAATGAGTTATCTTTAGTTTTGTTTGGGCAGTTTATATTGGTTTCATTTTCTGTTGTTGGGAATTAAAATACCACGACAAAAAGCCATTTTAAGTGAAAGATTTATTATATATCACAGATCCAGAGTACAAATCATCGTGTTGGGAGAATCAGGGACACAGGAGCTTGAGAAAGCTGATCACTCTGTGTCTACAGAAGGAAAGCAGTATGATAATGCTCACTTTCTTCAGTTATGCTTTGCTGGACCCTCTGCCCTGGGTATAGTCCCATACATGATCAAAATGGGTCTTGCTATGTCAATTAACAAAAGTCAAGAAAATTTCCCACTAGCATGACCAGAGGCCCATTTCCCATATGATTCTATATCCTATCAAATTGACAATTAAAAGAAATTATTACAAAGACCTTATTGTTTATAAGATTAGAAAGGGTTAAGGGCTTTAAAAAGAATGCATTAGTCCCAGAATTATAAGCATCACCACTTATTCTTTTGAGAATAAGATGTTTTTTTTTCAAAGTTGTGAGAGCCTCTAATTAAAAGGAGGAAAGCAAATAATTAACACCTTAATCTATTATCAACTAATGCTTTAGATTTCAGTTGATATTCTGAGAATTATTTGGCAACCAATTAACAATAATACCTTGTAAAAACTTAGAAACTGTATACATGGAATTAGCTGAAAGAAGGGAGATAATTGGCTTTATCTTGAAATATCTGTGAAGTTTAGAAAAGCCTTTGGAAATAATACTGCCTTATAAAGTGTTAATATAAGCAATATTCTAATCTTGACCACTGTTTTACATGTGATAGCTTTTTAAGGTTCTATCCCAAGATCTTTTATTATTGTAAATATTTAAAGTAATACTTTTAAGTAAGACTTGAGGATTTTAGCTCAGTGAAATAGCATTTGTGTAGCAAACTCAGGGTCTTGTTTTTTGGTATTTAGCACACAAAAAAAGTTAAAAATAGTCTCACCAGGGAGTACTGCAGAGGCTGATGTATCAACCAAGGACCATATATAGAGCGAACATATATCCCCCTGCTCAGATGAAACCCATAGACAGCTCAGTCTCCGTGTGGGTTCTCTCCTAAGGAGAGAAGAGACAGTCTCTGACATAAACTCAGCTGTCTGCTCCTTGACCAATTCTCCCTGGTGGGGCAACCTAGCCAGACCACAGAAGATGATGATTCAGGCAGTCCTGATGGGACCTTATAGGCTAGGGTCAGCCAGTAGGAAAGGAGGCCTTCCCCTATCAGTGAACTAAGGATAGAGGGATAGAGGAGGAAGAGGAAGGAAGGGTGGGATTGGGAGGAGATGAGGGAGGGGGCTACACCCTGGATACAAAGTGAATAAATTGTAATAATAATAAACATAACGATATAGTTTGCTTCTTTATGTCTTCTCCTGTAATTGTTAAGTGAAAAAAGTTTAAAATAATGCTTAGATAAGCATTGTAAAGGAAACCTTTTAAACAATTTTTAATATGTAAGAGCAGTTTCATGTGTACTTACTCCCTGACCATGAACCAAATATTGTTGAGAGGTCAAAGCATTCAGTGAATAAAGTACATAGAAATATAATCCTGGGTTTCTGGAATCCCTGTATTATGGGATTCATTAGTGTTAGCTACAGTTACAATTGACTTATGTTTACAACTAGTCTATACTTCATTGCTAATCTATTGTAGTTTTCTTCTCTCATCTCTACTTTGATTGTCCCTAGCAAATCATCTAGACTGAAGAAAAATATTGAAAAAAACAGATAAAATATTTTACAAAGTTGATATAAATATTAAATAGATAAAACAGACTATGTTAAGCCATATACTAAAGATGGAGATTCCATTGTTGATTTTGTGTATTTTTTCCATTACCAAAAAATGTCCAAGAATGTAGCAATGCTGACAAGAGGGTTTCTTTCCGGTTCTAGATATGGTAAAGTTCTGAAAACAATAGTTCTCTAAGAAGGATCAGTTTTTGTGCCAGTCTTCACGATTTTGAGTTGAAAGTTTTCCTGGGATACCTCATTTTGTAGGGAAGATTTCTTAACTTCTGATCAGAGTGATCAGTGGTAGTGATATATATGAGCCTGTAGGGATGGCTTTTATATGGAACATGTGTCAAAATAACCTTAATATCCAGTGATAAGGATCCAAAGAACTGCATTTATTTCTCATCCACATGGATAGGTTCTGATTCCTTGAATTCAGCATCCATTGATTATGCCACACTTGTACTATGTGAATATCAAGCAGAAAGCATAAGTCGACTCAAGTCATTCCAAGCTTCTTAGACTCTGCTAGCAAATAATTACCATGGAGGATGCTTTTTGTCTACTATGTTTATTAGATATGTTTTCTGTACTTTTCGTATATAGTTTCTCAGCTTTCTGAGCTGTTTGGGATTCCTTGTTAGAATGGCTGGCATCGCTGGATGACTACCTCTGTGTCTTCACCATTCTCTTGGTTTACTGCATCCTGGAAATGAAAATGTTTCACTTACTGTTGTCTGTCCTTATAGATTATTTTGTCAAGTGCTTTCCCCAACCTAATTTAAGTGATTTATGAAATATGGGTTTGATCAGAGCCCTTAGAAGAGAAATATGTACACATTATAGTCCATGTATCTTAAAAACAGTGAAGGCTTTTGGATGGGCAATATCAAGCTTTCTCATTTCAGATTTCCTGAACTGCTTCAGAACACATCATCTTACTCTAATCTTGAACAGTCACTTTCCTTTTAGGCAATAAAACTGTTTCAAATCTTTCATCTTAATCCTACTTCCTAGAAGGCAAGCTTTCTTAATTTAGCCTTTTAATCTTCCATCATCAATACTGTATCTTATTTTATTACTTTTCTTTGAACACCTTCATTTATGCAGATCTCTTGCTGATAATGAAGTTGACTGGAATTGGAGTTAGATGTTCTGTCAAATCTGTATGACCTATGTCCTAACCTTATTCATCCATTTTCTTTAGCAAATCTATTTTGCCACTGGAAGTGACTATCTTGGAGTGGTTCCAGTCAGGCTCATTTAAAAAATGACTATCTATTCTTTTCTGCTCTAATTTCCATACATAAGATAGTACCATAAAACAAGCAAATCAAGCAATTCTGCCTTTATCTAGGAACGGATTCAAACAATACCTCTATGATTGTTTAGATACTTCTTTTCCTGAGGTACTTTTCTTCAATAATAACACTGTGGCCAAGTTGTGTGGCCCTGGCCTAGTTGTTTTTCATGTTCAATTAGTTTTTAAATGCATCTGCAGATCATTTTTTAAAACAACTTATCATTCCAGTGGTTTCTTGTAAATCTCCCGTATTAAAATTTAAATTGGATTCATTAATACAAAGAAATTAAAAGTCATCCTATATGCCTTGGTCAGAAAATAACATAGTAACTGTAACAATAGAAACTCCTGCATGGCATCTTAAAATCACTTTATGTCTTATACTGAAGAGATTCCCCATCCATTTGTCGGAATATCATGGAAAGCATGCAACAGATTCTTAGTTTGAAGTCAAACGTAGTTTGTATAAACATTATACATGGACTAGACCCTTGGATTACATTCTGCATCAAAGCAAGTTATCTTGTTTTAACTAATCCCATCACTACAAGCATTTTCACAATCAGTCACATCAAATTCACCTGAAGCGTCAGCACAGCGTATTACTGAGCATCTTTTTGATGCAGCCTAGTTTTGCATTGGGTTCCTGAAGACATTTTCCATTTTCCAAATATCAATGGGTAGCTGATAAAAGATACTTACAGATTATGGTCCTACTTCAGTATGTTCTATTTCCATATTTAAAAACCACTTAAATCAATTTTTGTTCTTTTATTGTAATGGTGTAGAATTGTAACTTCTTTATTGAGTAGTCAAAAATCTTAAGATGTTTATGGGAAATTGCATCATTAATCTTCATGACCTTTACAGTTTTGAAACATGGGAGATAACTCAAGTTTCTAAGATTTCAGAATCATTTTAAAAATAATATTCCAAATTGACCAGTATATTCTCTATAATAGAAAAAACCAGGCAAGGCTTATTATCTAAAACCAATGGCATATTACAAATTATTAAAAAAGCTAAGATAAGCCAACAAATCAATGATTCAATATGTAAAAACTAAAAGTAAAACTTTGTAGGGTCATCAGTTTCAATATCTCATAAATAAACAATATTGTATGAGGAATTTGAATTTATGCATAGAATTGAATAAAATGGAAATACAGCAAGGAAATACATAGAGTATTCTTGCTTTTTCTCATTCAGGGAGACAGTCATCTGTGGGAAAATTCCCTGTGCGTATACACTTGATAATTTTTTCTTTGGTGTCATTTTGCATTCTTTAAAGACATCTTTTAAATATCTCCAACATTAATTTTGAAGCTGAGTATGCTGCTAAATCTACCATTCATTTTAATTTAGTAACTTCTGTGTTGCAGATTGTCCTGAAACCTGCCAGCTTTGCATAACTTTATGTTGCACTTACTGTAGTACACATGTATATTTGGTAAATAACAGAAATTGACCTACTTTGATTTAAAAACCAACATTGTACACATTTGGTATTTTATTTATCTGCATATACTTTGGCAATCCCAAAGTTATTATTTTGAACTCTTTTTTTCTAACACTTTTTGAATAAGACTGTTTTGCTTTTTAATGCATTCCACTACACCAATATTTTTTAACCTCCTTGATGCTATAACTGACTCATACAGTTTATCATGTAATAGTGACCCCGAAATAAAATTATTTGGTTGGTACTTCATAACTGTGATTTTTCTACTGCTATGAATTGTAAAGTAATTGTCTGATATGTAGAATATCTGATATGTGAGCCCTAAAGTGCTTGTGAGAACTACTGCACTAGACATAAGCATTACTGGCTTCTGTAAGAAACAGGAACTATCTTTTTTTTGTGACAAGGTTTCTCTGTGTAGCCTTGGCTCTCCTGGATTCGCTTTGTAAATCATACTGACCTCAAACTCACAGAGATCAGGCTGTCTCTTCCTCCCAGAATGCTGGGATTACAGGCAAGGGCCACCATGTCTGGATCCACCTATATACTTTACTGCAGTTCCTACTTTATAATTTGTATCATTTCATATTTCTATATATCTCAGGTATCACTTGAAAAAAATCATAGTTTTCTTACACATTGCTGCATCTTTACTGAGGTAAAATTGGTCTCAGATATTAAAGTTCTGCCTGTAAGACTGGAATTGTTTCCTTTAAGTATATTTGGTCAGGAAGTTAGTTTCTGATACACAGAAATATGAGCTTAAAAGTACAGGAGGTTTGGAAACCATAAGAATTTTTGCCTTTGATTTTCATGTAGTTTTGAAAATGGGCTTTTTTGGCCCAGTAAAGATACATAGTATAATTGATACCAATGGAAATCTTTTTTAAAAAGCAAACAAACAACAAACAAACAAACAAAAAAAAACCACGAAAATCAAAATCAGTTGCAAGAAAAATAATGAAAAAAATAATAAATTAATTCTAAAGGTAGAAATGGACATTGGTTATTGGCTTATCTTTTCAATCATGCCATTTACACGACCCACCACTGGGTCCCAAAATCAATAGTAAAAAGTTGCAGTAAATGTTCCCCAGTGAATGAGGTAAGTATCCTTTTCATACCACATGCTGGGTTATGTATAGTGGTCAAAACCTTGGCCCTGCTCACATCGCAGGACACTTGAACCTTTAAGCAAGGCACCTGGAACCTCCACATTTTGTTCCAGGCTTTAAGAGCTACAGACAACCCTTGCTTTCTCTCTTGGCGATATTTAATGTTTTAAGTAGAGGATTCATTCCTTTTGAGTCCCTATAACTGTCCCTCACAGTGCTGGGCGTGAGAGGGTGCTTCTTCATCCTTCTCCCAGATGGTCCCTTTATCTGTTGGATACCTAAAGAGGAATCTGAATGACCTGACTGCTTAAAATCAAGAAGGCCGGCACATATCTCTTTCAGCACCTAATTCCTTCATAACCTCTTTCTCCTAGGTAATTCCCAGTTGTTCCCTCTTCCACTTCCCCAATTCCCTCCCAAGTAGGATACGGGATTTTTTTTCTCTTGCTCTCTCTCTCACTTTCTCTTTTCTGTATCTCTCGGAAATCAGACAGGAGTTCAGAGCACTTTCACTACCTTTTATGAGGTAGATTGTGATGTCATAGATGGGGGCAGGGCTAGTCAACTTTCTACCCACCTCCCAACCTGTGCTGAGGGAGCTCCAATCGGGAGCGGAAGCAGTGACTCCTCCATGGTAAGTAACTTCACTTTATAATCTAATATCTCTTGCTGTAGTTATTAATTAGAAGAGCGAGGTTCGGGTGGGTTGGGCAGACTTCCTGGCAAATGAACAAATCAACATTTGGCAAAGGCCCTATTTGTTTTGACAAGGGTTAGTAATCTCAAAAGCAGAGATGAACTTCAGCTGGGATGGGAACTTGAGAAGCACACATGGTGATGGTATTGTCATTGTTTTCTAGTCGTTCTTCCCACTGGGACAAAAAGTTAGTGTGTGCCGTGTAATGAGTCCATCCTGCAACCTCTTTGTACTCCCCTGAAGACAGCTAGTCAAGATCATATATATATATATATATATATATATATATATATATATATAAAAAATATATTTTTTTTTTTTTTAAGAAAATTTGAGAGCAATGGAATGACCTTTATTGACATTGGCCTTGAGACATATTCAGCACTTCTAAAATCATGGGGGGTAAAAAATTAAAGAAACTGTATTTTTCAACATACTTGATTTAGATGTAAAAAAAAAAAAAACTGACTTTTTTTTTTTTTTTTAATTAAAAAAGTCACCATTTCACCATTCCCACAAGTTTTAGGGCATGCCATTTCAAAGGTGTCACAAACAAATCTATTTTTATATGATATTGTTACTGTCATAACACAGTGTCATAACATTGCTGTTTTTGGGGGTCACTTGGTGGTTAAGACTTGTGGAAAGCTGCCGTTCTTTGAGTTTCTGTTGCTGATTAGCCCTTATATGCCCTACTATTCAGAGAAAAAAGATGTAATCGAGTGAGCCTTTCTCTGGCTTCTTTGCTTGTTCTCTCCTGGGTACTTATTAAAATTTTGGAGCTGGAGGCTTTTGTCTGAGAGGTCAAAGGGGGCTCATAAATGCATTTACACCTTTTAAAGGATGTGGAAAGACTACGATGAATTTTTTCTTTCTCTCTTTCTCTCTCTCTTTCTTTCTTTCTCTCTCTCTCTCCTTCCTTCCTTCCTCCCTCCCTCCCTCTCTCCTTTCTTTCTTTCTTTCTTTCTTTCTTTCTTTCTTTCTTTCTTTCTTTCTTTCTTTCTTTCTTTCTTTCCTTCTTTCCTTTTTTGAACATCAGAACACAAGGCCCTCTTGGAGTGAGATGGACACATTTAGTTATAATTCTTTTCTTGAACATCAGAACACAAGGCCCTCTTGGAGTGAGATGGACACATTTAGTAATGGTTTATAAAATATACAAAGAGGCTATTAGGATTTTCAACGTATAGAGCCATAATTAAGCATTTATTTATGCACATTGATGGTGAGAAATAGGGGTAGTTTGAATGGAGACTTTTTTTTTTTTGCTTTGCTTTGTTTTATGAAACTAGGTCTCATATATCTCAGGGTGATCTCAATCCTGTTATGTAGCTAAAAATAAGCTTGAATTTCTTATTCTTTATCTCCTAAGTGCTGGGATTATAGAAAGCACACAATCACACCAAGCTTTACCTGGTGCTGGGAATTGATCCCAGGGCTTTTTGCATGCCCAGCAAGCACTTTATCACTGAGCCATATCTGCAACCTTGAAAATAAGTTATTCTCACTGATAGATAGTCACTTTTTTTTCTGTTTTATGTAAAACCTGTACTATCTTATACCAGATTTGTAGATGTTTGTTGTAGTAAGCACTGGACTGTTTTGGTAGTCAAAATTTGGGATCTATGGGGTTGGTATTTCTAGAGTTAATTTCCCTCTTAGATGTCTAAAGAACTGACTATAGTTTTAGATCTTTTAGACTTGGTGAAGAAAAATAGGTCTATTTTGGCCAATAGGAAGATTTGGGTGGTAATCACAAACATTAAAGCTAATGTTTTTATATACATGAGGACGCTAAAGTGTTATATGTTTAGTTAACCCCATCAAATCTTTCATTAAAAGCATTATACCCATAAATCTCAGGTAGGAGCAATTTCTCAGTGTTAGAAAAATGTAATGTGTGCTCATAGCTCAAGTTGTTAATGTCTTTTATCAACCTCTCATACAGCTGCCAGGTAAGAAATGGCAATATTTTCCAAACTCTTGGAACACAATCATCTTTAAACTTCGTGAGTTGAGAGTGGTTGTGTTGTGTGTTTGTACAAACTCAGAGAGTCTCTCATGGAATGTATCATGCATGCACGTGTTGATTTTCATGTGCATGTTTCATCTATAGTGGTGTTTAGTGTATTTTAAATGTATTTTCTATGTATTAAAAGTATAATATATAAATGCACACATATAATATAGTCCAAAGGATGATGGTAGATTGTAACAACAGTTGTATTTAATTAAGATCTGTAATTGCTATACTGACAATTTTCCTGTCATTGACTTGTTAGGGCTATCCAAAGTCAAAGATACATATTTTGGGGGCATCTGCTTTTCTTAGGTAAATGGTGTATAAAGGATGCAACCTCATGTATACATACTCAGAAACCTTGTATTTGTATACCTTTTGAACAAGTGGTAGCTAAAAAGAAGATTAAATAGTTAACAAAATATAATTTTTATATTGGATATTTATTCAATCCTTTAAAAAGTTTATTCAAAAGTAGATGTTAAAATATATCCTCCATCTGGTCTAGTGTTCAGTTACTACTCCAAGTGAATAGTCCATGCTCTTTGGTGTGTAACCATCATTTGATAAACTTGCTTTCTATAACCCACTCAGTTCTGAATGAACTGAAATATAAGGAAATATAGTACCATGATAACAGGCTATGCTCTTTAGAAAGTGAGGCTTGTTTAGAACTAAATACTTTTATGTTTTTATCAATATAAAGTTGTTTGATGTTAAAAATATATGTATCTACTAGATACTTAATGGAAATTATCTCATCAAAACTCTGAAGTTCAATGTTACTTATGAAATACTTTAGGAACATCCATATGTTATGGATAGGTATTGATGAGTAGAGAATTGGTAGGTACTGAGCTATGAGCTATGTAAGAGATAAAAAAAAATCTTTACTTGGATCTTGGGGAGTATTTAACTCTTGGGTACTCTAAAAACTTTCCAAGTGACAACTTGGAAATTAACACAGAAAGTGCTTAATAAGTAAGTAAGTAAGTAAGCAAGCAAGCAAGCAAGCAAGCAATATCTTTGTGATCTCCTATGCTAAGGACCTCGTTTAATTTATCCAGTAAAAATATCTTCATTTCCTAATATAATATAAATTTCAAGAATTTGTATCTCAGGAACTACCTTTAGACTGTAAATTTGTGTGGGAAGAGCAAACTCATAGAATCAAGTGCTATGGAGTGATTTTGTGAGAAGTGGAGGCCTTTAGCCTTAGGGGGAAGAGCAATGTAGATTTGTGTTGTTGCACATGAGGATGGCAGAGAGGAATATAGGTCTTTAAGATAAAATATTAAATGGACCTGAGGATATGCTGTCTTCAGATGTGTTTTATATCAAAATTAAATCACTACTGATTTGTATGTTTAATATCTTATAATTTTCCTCATTCTTTTCTGACTTAATCATATGTTTAGTTTACAAAACACTTTACTTCCTTAGAGAAATGAAGAATCTCACAGTTGTTTTCTATGAAGATAAAACTAGATAGGTATTTTCTCAGATATACAGAATGTCTTGTGTCCAAAGCAGTAGTGGGGAAAAGAACCAGCCCCAAGGCTAACAGGTTCAGTGATGAAAAAGGAAAGTTGTTTTATTTGTCTTCTTTCTTTCTTTCTTTCTTTCTTTCTTTCTTTCTTTCTTTCTTTCTTTCTTTCTTTCTCTCTCTCTCTCCCTCTCTTTCTTTCTTTTTTTTCTGGAGATATTCTTGGTGGGATTAGAAGTGTTAGATGGTGATGGAAATGTCTACAGGCCGATAAGTATCTGCAATAAGTATAGTTTTGGGAGGCAAAGAGAAGCATTCTATGTATGAAGGAAAAATTATGTTTGATTCTCTGCCCTAGGAAAGCCACTGTTGATAAAGTTTAAATACTAAATAAAGCTGTATGTCATTATGTAAGTCTCCTTCCTAAGACTCTTAGGAAGAGGTTATTCATTTAGGTCTGATTTATACACATGGGCAAACAAGAACTTATCCAAAAGCCTCTGTGATGTAGAGTCAGTGATGATTTGTAATGTGTACTTGTACTCTGCCTCATTTTCTTGTCATGTAAATCCATCCAAGATACTATTTTTACCTTTTCCAACAGACTAGATTTCCATGAGTAGAACTACCCTTCACCGTAGCCTCTTTTCCAGATTATCAGAATTTTTTAACTAAATAAGGATTTGACTCACCCCATTCTGTGAAATGTTTTTTTTTTTATTTCCTAATGTGAAATCAAAATTACCTTTTCTATTTCATTATCTTAGGAAATCATTTTTCCCAAAGGCTAAACCTGACTATGTGAGAACACAGAAGTTTAGTGATCAAAAGGAGATTTCCAAAGCAAAAAGAAATTGTTAGAATTAGTTTTTCAATAAAACTTCAAATGAAATTTGAGTTATTTTTCAAAGACATTACAAAGAGGTATTGATATTAGAATTGCTTGCTCCAAAAAAAAAGTTGACATTGTCCTCTTTCATCAGTTCCTTATAGATTATTCCAGAAATAATCCAATCTGTCAATTTACACATACTGAATATGTAATATGTCTATTGTTAGATATAGTATAGATGCATAGATAAAATTATCATGGAAGACAGATTTTTGATACAAGTAGCAATGATATAATAATCTCCCTAAAAGGAACATAATACAAATTAATGTGAACATTCATTTAGAAAGGGCAAAACAGTCAAAAGAAGGCATCATATATATGATATATTTATATATTCATATATACACAAATATATTATTTACAAATATATATTATTTACAAATATAGAACTGTCATGGAATAAGAGTTTTCCAAGGAAAAGAGAAAATATAATATCTCAAGAGAGAAATCATATCAAATCAAATCAAATCTCAACAGATAAGTCATACGATTCATGTACATGTACATTTTAGGCTGACTGTACCTTCAAATGTCAGAGAAAGGTAGAAACTTTTCTTTTACTACTGTTATTCATTCAGTGTTCCTTCTTCGTCTTTTGTTTTTAATGACCAGAACATCTGCATGAAAAACTCAGCATAGGGGTAGGAGGAGGCTGTGAAAATGCAGAATCTGGGCTAAACTGCAGACTTTTTGAATAAAGATGACAGAGTAAGATCTTGGAATATCTAACTAACAACCAACTTCTTAACACACACCAGGTGATTCATTTTCACACCTCTGTTTCAAAATTTGCAAAGAAACACACTGACTTATCTTTCTGTTCTTGGAAGAAGTTTCAGAGAAAAAAATATTGAAAATTAAGAGTTAAGTATTTAAGGAAACTCAGAGTTAATGGTAACTTTATTAGTTAGGTTTTCATTACTACAAATAAAATGCCCTGAAAAACTGATTTAAGGGTAGACTTAACTGTTTAACTCACCACTTTTGATAGTTTAGCCATGATTGATAGACTGACACTGTGTTTCTTGACCCAGGTAGATTGATAGACTGACACTGTGTTTCTTGACACAGGTAGAGGCAGACGATTATGGAAGTGGAAGCATGTAACAAAGGCTGCTCACCTAAGACACAGCCTTTCGACCAAGCCCCCTGGGGCTTCCTTCCATCTAGGTCTATCTTCTACTGCTTGTCATTTCCCAGTACTGGCCCCATAATATAAATCAATCAAGGGAAAAACCTACCAATAAGATCATTTCCCTTAAGATTCTAATCATTTTGCCAAAGCCATTGGCTGACAGCTAAACCACTGATTCATGAGTCTGAGGGGGACATTCCACATTCAAACTGAAGCAGTAATACAAAATTGTTTGTCAAATTGTTCATTTACACTCTGGCTAAGCATGAGGAGAAATGTTATAAGAATGATGATTAGCAGGCAAATGGTGGGATCTAGAAAAGATCATCCTGAGTGAGGTATCTCAGAAGCAGAAAGATACACATGGTATATACTCACTTATAAGTAGATATTAGACATATAATATAGGATAATCATACTAAAATCTATACACCTAAAGAACCTAAGCAAAAAGGAGGACCCTGGGTAAGATGATCAATCCTCACTCAGAAAGACAAATGGGATGGACACTGGAAAAAGGAGAAAACAGGAAACAGGAGCCTACCACAGAGGTCCTCTGAAAGACTCTACCCAGCAGGGTATCAAAGAAGATGCTGAGACTCATAGCCAAACTTTGGGCAGAGTGCAGGGAATCTTAGGAAAGAGGGGGAGATAGAAAGACCTGGAGAGGATAGGAACTCACAGGGAGAGCAACAGAACCAAAATATCTGAGTCAAGGAATCTTTTCTGAGACTGATACTCCAAACAAGAACAATGCGTGGATATAATCTAGAATCCCTGCTCAGATGTAGCCTATGGCAGCTGAGTGTCCAAGTGGGTACCCTTGTAAGGGGAACTGGGACTGTCTCTGACATGAACTCAGTGTCTGGCTCTTTGATCACCTCCCCCTGAGCAGGGAGCAGCCTTGCCAGGCCACAGAGGAGGACAATACAGCCAGTCCTGATGAGACCTGATAGGCTAGGGTCAGATGATGAAAAGGGAGGAGGACCTTCCTATCAGTGGACTTGGAGAGGGGCATGAGAGGAGATGAGGGAGGGAGGTTAGGATTGGGAGGGAATGAGGGAGGAGAGCTACAGCTGGGATACAAAATGAATAAACTGTAATTAATAAAAAAATAAAAATTAATTTAAAAAGAATGATGATTAGAAAGTCTAAGGAATTAGTAAATGATGAACTTAAATGCAGGGTATGGGACTTTAAAGATCTGAGAGATGATCTTTCTTATTGTCATGTCCCATCATGAAAAGTTAATGAACAACAGAACTAAGTGGTTCTATCTCTGCAAAACTGTGCACAAAGTGCATATTCATATGAGTGCTTGAGCTGGGAAGAGAAGAGAATATTGAGAAGTAGAGAAGAAACAACAATTCACAGAAATACTTGTTTCTAAAACAGTATGATGGACCTATTTTATGACATTAGGTAAAAGTCTCAAAAATGTATACATTAACAGTCTCATCTTTTTTAATTTTAATTTTTTTACAATTTATTCATTATATGTCTTGATTGAAGACCCCTCCCTCACTGCCTCTCAGTCCCACCCTCCCTCCATTTTCCCCCCTCTCCCCTTTCCCTAGTTCACTAAAAGCAGGAGTTCTCATAGTGAAAGAATATGTTTTTGCTGCTGAAATGTGACCTAGATGGTCCACATTAAGATATTAGTTGTTTGAATCAGCAATCAATTAGAAGCGTTAAGTTTCTTCTATATTTTCTCTTTATGGATAATAGCTTACAACCATGAATCTGTGCAGAAACCTAGGGAAGTGTTCAGAGACAGGAAGAAGGGACAGAAGAGCAGCCCCACTTTTGTTCCCCCCAAAGAAATGCTACAGCCTTTTTGATGACATAGGTACTCTCTTATTCCCTTTCATTGTGTGTGCCCCAGTCTAGCTCTAAAAACTTAGAGGGCTGAGCAGCCAGCTCAGGGCTCTGCCTCATAGAAATAGTGAGTTTGGAGGAATAATGCAAGTGAGGTGATGGATAAAATCAGGATAAGTAATGACCCTCCGAAAAAACAAAACAAAACAAAACAAAGTATTGGTTTTCACACATGAGATTGTAGAGCAACTATTCAAGTACAAGGTACTTGTATTTTTGCTCCTACCATTCTGAAACTGAACTTTGAAAAACAATGACAGATCAGTATCCAGTTTCTAAAGGTTCCTGATATGGCTGGATTTGGAATTGAGAGAGAGAGAGAGAGAGAGAGAGAGAGAGAGAGAGAGAGAGAGGACAACCTTATTAGGCTTAAGTGAGATCCTCCCAGAATATAAAGGCAGTCTGAGACTTCTAAATGCAGACACTCTTTTCCCCACTTTGATACATCTTGAGTAGTCCAGATAACCCTTGCTGTGAGGCTTGTTGCAGTTTGCCATTGTTGAGTGTTTCCCACCATCTCTGTACTCTCTCTATATGATGTCTACAGAAAGTAGATTTACTTTCTACTCCCTGGTGTTAGCCTGGCACCAGGGCATGGAGGGCACTTTCTAAAAGAAAGACTGTGAAGGACCCATCAAGGACCCATCACTTTATATCCTTCCTAGTTGTACCAAATCCCCTTAACTTACAGATCCAGGACTTTCTGGTCACAAAGAAAATTATGTGTTTCAATGAGATATAGGGAAAATAAGCAAGGTAAAGTAGCTTAAATTTATCACTTTGTATAAACAAGGAGATTAAAACAATTCCATTATGTTCAAGACATTTAAAAACTTGAAAGTTTCTATCTTCAATGCTCTGATAAAGGTAATTTATTTAATTTTTAAAGTACTGTGAAAACAATGGAATTATTTTAGTACTTTATTCATTCTATACACTTTGAAATTTTGATATGTGGGAACAGATAAACATATGTTTAAGATGAAAGAAGAAAGGAAAGTGATAGGCTATGTTCCTTTCTTAAAACAGTATTTTTCGATAATGTCTAGCACATTAGGCTAGTGATCATGTTGAAATTCAAATTCCTAATGGTGTTCTTTTTGAGATATTTATAATCATCAAATTCTGCAGCATATAAGTTTGATCCAGGCGAGCCTTGAAACCATGGTATTTATTGTTAAGGACTTAATATGTTTCATGGTTAAGAATTATAACAAAGTCAGAGTGCTCTTGTAAGTGTAACTCTAAATATAAAAGACATGCCTCAGTGATGTACTAACAGTGATATAACAAACCGTTGCCTTGGCATTTTATGTATCTTAGAGAAAAAAAAATGAGAGGACCTTAGATCTTTTAATACGCATATAGCCAATTTAACTTTGTCAAGGCTTGACTTACATAAAAATCTAAGAGAAGTACTGTGCCTTGGGGAAATTTTCATGAACGTAGTATGATGCAGCATCTTGCCTATGCTAAAATCAACCTACAAACCTTTAATGTTTATCTTTGTTCCTTGGCTAACATTTGTTGTCATCTTAAAATTAAAGTAGTATTTTTCCCCAATAAGTTTTCCAATTTCATAGGTTTCAAGTTTCCTTTTAACCGAAACTTTTATAATTTTTTCTTTGATTTTGACAATACTGTTATGCATTTCCTGTCTTTTGAGGATTCTGTTTCCTTTAATCTGTGAATTATGAAAGTTTCTTGTGTAGCTCAGGCTCTTTTGAGAGGACACAGACAATATGATTTCTATCCATAGAGGTCCTTTGTTGGCCCAAAAATATTTCCAGTTTAGATGTAAGAGAACCCCTCAGGTGTTTTTGCTACACTTTCAATGAAGAGCATTCACTGCAGGAAAGCAGGACTGGAAGGTTTGCATATTAGGTCAAGCCCTGAATGCACCTGTATGAGAAGCATCCAAACTTCTAAAGAGAATGACCTTAGATACCTTTTATGTCTTCTCTTAGTTAAAGGTATTTGGATCTGTGGTACAATGCTAAATGAACCATTCACAAGGACAAAGGGCAGGACCTATATCTCAAATAATTGTCTTTTGTTTTGTAAGTCCCTCCAAGTTTCATTCCCTCACTGATGAGAAGGCAAATCTAAAGTCAGTATTAATTTTTTTTAAGTTAAGATTAAGTTAAGAGTATTCTACAAAAACTTGAGATTGTAAGAAGGCCACCGAACAGTCAGGGCCAAGGTAGAGCCTTGTCTTCTCTGAAAAATTCTTTTGTCATCTTTCTCGTAGTGGTGATGCCCAGTTACTTCAGTCATTTGTTGGAATTCCTGCTACTGTACAGGTTTCATGGGTCAGTGGTACCCAGCTGTTCCAAACTTATGAAAGATTACATAATAATCCTTTTTAGTCACACTTATTTAAAACTTTAAAAGTCTTTAAAGTTTCTTTCTTTTTTGCTAATACCTCATAATAACCTTCAGAAAACATTGTGATTAACTTCATTTTGCATTTAAAGGGACAGAGACTTTTAGTAGTGACTGAGAGTCCATCCTTTTACAGGCAGTAAATTTCACAGTAAAATTTTCTCATGGACAGCCTTTTTGTTTTATAATATGTGAACATAGTTCAGGAGTTGTCTGCTTTTGCAGAGCAGTAGTGGAAGGAATATAGGAGATGTCACACATCAGATGCTGCAATGACAATAATGGCCATAGTTCTTACTGTGTCACTTTGTCTCTTGCTGTCTGCTAGATGACAGAAGGCTTAGAAGGCTATGTAAAAATTAGAAGTTGTGAAAATTTAAAATCCTTCCTCTTCATAGTTTGTTTTGGTATTCAGGAAGTGATCTGTATGAAATCTTCAGATGAGAAAAATTAGAAATTTTCATTAATTAAGTTTTCTTTGACTATTAAAAGGCTTTTGGTGGTGGTTGGGGGGGGGTTAGTTTCTGGAAGGAAAATCAGAGCCAGAGGATATTATCATGATGGCAAAGCATTTGTGTAGTTTGGCTTTGTCTTGTGTAATCCTGATGAATTCTTGGTCATGATGCATACTTGTGAGTAATTAGACTGTTACACAGGGTTTGCTAGCTACAAGATTACTATCACTATATGCAGAATTCTAGAGAGTAGAGTTGGAGAACCCAACAGTGGATTACCCTTTTCATAGAAGGCTGTGTCTCAGTAGAATGAGTGCCCACCACAAAATGTTAATTTTTCCATATTTCAGTTTTTCATATATAGATAAGGCTGTATCATGTGTGATGTAAGTACATACATGTAAGTACACATGTATGATCATGTCTACTTATCTTAAAGATATGAAAGAATTTACGTGATGCTAACATGATGCCTGGCAACCACATCTCAGTGTCTTGTCAATGTTAGCACTCTCATTTGAGTAGACAGTCTTTTACTTATAAAATTATCTTGTGAACAAGAAGGCTGGTTTTTAAATACACTTAGGATACAGTGATGGAAAAGATCATGTAATCAATGTACATTGCAGTTTGGCTCAAGTTTACTTCTTCAGTTATGTAGCTTTTCTGCTCTTCTGATAGACCCATGCCTTTATCTATACTTCCATGGGAGGATGAGTGGGTAGAATGAATACATACTAGGCTACTAATTGTGTTTTAATTTCCTCTGTGCCTTTTCATTTCTATTTCCAAACCTGTAATGTCACAACAATTCAGTACAGCCCTGTTGGAGGTGTTTGGAAAATAGCAGATGGGTGAGGAAATGTGAATAAGATAAAATATGGATTAACTTACAAGAGTATAGAAAATATTTATAAGGGAAAGAATACAACAGACTGAGGCCACAGGGGTGGTGTGCTGAAACATATTAGCTATTTTTAATTGGGTTTTCACCATAACACCAACATTTTAGTTTGATGGAAACTGAAATGGAGAGCCACTGGAGGGGATGACAAGAGGAGTAATAGGCTGAGTTCAGTTGAGAAGATATTTCTGGCTTTTATTTGAGTAGTGAAGTGGGTAAGGAGCTAGAAGCAAGGAGAGTGGCTAGGGAAGAAAGCATGGAAAAAACTAGCAATGATGTCTGAGGAGCCAGCCAGGGTGAATGATCAGAAGGCAGAAGGTGAGATCGAATTAGGTAGCAAGCACATTAAAGTTGTGAGGACAGGAGATGATGAAAAATGAGAGGTTGCATCAGCAAAAGCAAAATGCAGCAGAAGACTCAGGGTGCTTCATCTAAGGGGTATGAAGAAGGGAAGGGTTTCTTTCTCCTGATAACTGAGAGGGAGAGTCCTGTGGGAGGAGTGGGCTTTGGGTAGGGATGGAGAGATTCATAGAGCTCCTAATCACTTTAGAAGATGGGAAAGCTCAATAATAAAAGGTAAATATAAAATAAAAAATTTATACTTTAAATGTCAAAGAATCTTTGAAAAGATAACTTAAGAATCTGAAGTGTAGTCCACATAGAAATGAACTGAATTTATGGTTGCAACCCCACCAAAATCATATTCCTTGATCGAAGTGAATCCCATATCCCAACCTACGGCAGGTGCATGTAGTGATCACATGGAGGTGGCTGGATTACAGTTTAGAGTCAAAAAATTACTGACCACGATGAAGGGACATGTTTGTAGGAAATTTTTCTGTGTCTACTCAGACAGGAAAATGTGTTCAATTATAAAACGATATGGATCAGCTGCTCAAATTTAAAACTAATTTAATTAAAATTACTGTGATTTAAACCAGGCATTATACTGAGGGCCTCTTCTGAGCACTTGAATTATGGAACTTTCTTTTTGTCTTAATTCTCATTTCTATAATGAAAAAAGATTTGAAATTTTGGGTTAATGTACTGAATTATTTTATATAGCTATAGATGTATCCAACATTTCATTTCAGGTTTTTTTTTGTATTTTATGTAAAAGATTGTTACTCATGAATTATGTAAGAAGATAATGATGTTATTGGAGAAAATGATAATATACAGTAGTAGTCCTATTTAATGACAGCAGAGATGACCCCAAAGAGACAAAACCATGGGCATAAGAAGCTCTATGTGGTAGTCAGTCTCAGCTAAGGGGTCACTATTAGAAAGACACTGGACAAAAAAACGGATTCATATACTGAGAAAATAAATGGTGCAAGATCTCATCATGATACTAAGAATGGTGCACAACCTAAAACTGGGGTTGTTTTATTATTGGAAAATTCTATGTAGTAATTCCAGATCATGGTTGTCTTTGGATCATTGAAACTGATAGGAGCAAAACCACACATACCAATTTCTCTGTTAATTGCAATTAAAATAGCTGACATGAATCCAGCAGAGACCTCCCTACATACTAATATAAAGAGAAGCCTACAGAGCACGGAGCAGAGGAAGTCTGAGACCATGTCCATTATACAGGGGATATCATCTGGTATTGTACACATCTGTTAAGGTTGCTAAAAACAGTGCATGCCAATTATCTCGTGATAAGTACCGACTAACTAAAAGGTGTAATGTCCCAATTTCGGCTTTTAATGATCTTTGATTGAAAAAATGTTTTTATATCTCCTCTTGTTATTTTCTCTTTTCTCCTTATTTACTTAATATAATAAGTGCTACCAGTAGAAAGCAGTGGTAGAAAGATATTCAGAAGCTTAAATTTTATGATATTATCAAGCTCCCTTAAATAATGCTGAGAGAAGGGTCGTCTCAGCTGGAGATAATAGGTGCTAGGTCCAATGGCTCAAGATGTAATTAAAGATGAACAATTTTACATTTGTAACCTACTTTCTAGCAAAATAGATTCATTGTTTTAGGAAAGGAGCTGGGGACCTTAGTGTTTTGTGTTTTTATGGAGATAATATTCACTCACTGAGATGAGTCGTTAGGTAATAAGGCATGAATCTCACTAAGCTTAAAGTGAATTAAAATTTTACTTTTTTTTTTTCTATTTTTAAAAGACATAAGTAATACCCAATAAATATAGATTGAATTATTGGAATTTCATGTTAAACAGTTATATATTATATAGTATACTGACTATTCTTTTAATGTTTCCCAAACTAGATCTGTAGATGTTGGTTTCTTAGCTAGATTGACTTCTCAATCTAGTTTCTTCCTTGTCCAAGTAGAGTCATCATTAAGCTACTCCCAAGCCCTAAATGTTGCTAGATATTTGGAGAATCGCCGTCTTACCTAAGACCCTCAATATTTTCTGTACTGACTTTTGAATCCTTCTGTTTTCTGAAGGTTTAATAGTTCTTAACGTACTCAGGCATTTTCATGTTTTCTTTTTCCTGAATTTTTTTCTATGTATTATCCATGAAAAATATAAGATTCTGCTAAGGATTGTAAGTTAAGGTTAAGACAGTGTCAGGAAAAGTAGAATAAAATAAGCATCCAAATTATTAAATGGAGGGTAGGTGCAAAAGGAGTAGGAAGTAGAAAAACTGAAATAGGTATCAAAAGATTTGTGGATGTCACAGTAATAAGAACCAGAGACAGAGCTGGCACATTGTTAGTTCTTCAACTAAGGGCGTTTCCACATTTAGCACTTAGTCATCTAGGAAAACACTAGATTATTCTGTATTGTTGTCAATAGGAGACTATTTTCACTTAATAATTTATCATGGTTATCTTTTCATATGTCTACATAGAACTTAAATTTATATTGTTACTAACTAGTCATGTGAATAGTTACATAGCTTATCCAGTTAGTGTGTCTATAAGTATTTGCTTTTTTCTATTTCAAACAATGCTGCCATAAACACTCATGTGCATTATAATAATAATTTAGTAGTTCATTTAAGATCATAATTACTGATCAATCCCATTGTACTTTGAACTCAGGTTGAGTCATAGCCTTGGAATTCATTGCTACTTGAGAAGAATTTATCAGTATAAGATAGCTACATCATGGAATTTGGGGGACAGGGTCACTGGAAAAAGGAACAGTGAGAATAGTGATGCTCTCTTTAGGGTCCTTTGAAGCGTAGCTATAAGACACCAAGTTTGGAAGGGAAATCATAAGATGTCATAAGAGATGACACAATGAATAATGAACATGCAGTATACATGTGATGATGCAAAGGCAGACAAGATTCTGTCCAAGACTGTCATGCTGTGTGTATGAAAATTCATTTGTTCAGTTGATGGGTTTATTTCCTTCAGTCAGATTTAAGCAAACAATTTTAGAGATCAAAAGGCATGAGATCCTGAAAGGGTGGGTAATTCAGAGAGTTAGAAGGAAGAAGAAAGTTAAGAAAAGATGGGACAATTCCTAGGTGTCTCAGGCATAATTGCTCCTAATTTTCCTAGAGGCAAAGCATCTCAAGTGTAGCAAGATTCTCTTGTTTGAGGTTGAGCAAAAATAATCCGGCTTTTACTGGTAAAGAAAAAAAATGGCTCTAAGCCATATTTAGAAAATTTGTTGACTGTAATTAAGCCTTCATGGGAGTCCCCAAGGTTTACTTACCTATAATTGAAAAAATGCAAATGAAGATAGTTAATCAGTGAACTGGCTCACTATGAAGCACTACTACCTACCTAAATGAATTAAAAATTCAAGCTACAAATACATCCAGTGGAGAGTTACCTGGAAACCAATTGGTAAATTTTTTCAGGCAAGGCTTCGGAGATATTTTTCTTAGTCTGAGACTGAAGTGCCTTTCTGTTAAGATCTTTGCCAATTTAATCTTTAGCCATTATGTACAGATTTTCTCAGGACTGGCATTCGATGTTGGTAGAGCACCAGCTGCCTTTCTGGGAGAACTCAAAGAACCCCTGCAGAAGAAAATAACATACCTCTTGAGCTCTTTCCCATCACGATTGTTCCCCTACTTAACATAAACATATTTGTCATGCAAGACCAAGCTATCAAGTACTAATAACCTTAGGATAAACTAACTGCTCAGGTGTTATCTGATGGTATCTTAGGTGATATCTATTAGAGATTGGCGCATATTATATGGTATGCTGTACTTATGTTTAAACAACAATTAACCAGGGATTTTTATTTTTATCTCAGACACAATGCTTTTTAATACATGTTGCTAGATTTTATTACCTGATTTAAAAAGAGTTCCCTAAAATACTTGCACTTTTGTTAATACATATGCCTGCTCATTAACTATTTCATTAATTGGCAACTGATAATAAAGTGCCATTACTAAGAAGTGCACAATCTGTTCCTAAAAATTAATCATTTGAACAAAATGGGGAATGTGGTCCATTGAAATAAAATGTATTTGTCATGATCTGACAGGTACTAGTGGAATCAAAAGGGATCACATATGTATAGACATAATATAGTGGATGATTTATCTATGTTGTAAATGGTATCACAATATCTTTGACAACTGTCAAAATGTCAGTTCTTGGAGGAAGAAAGTAAATGTTTCCTCTTTCTTTGTCACATAGTCAGTTCTAAGAGAGAAAAGTACTATTATTGATAGTATAATAATGTCTGCCTTGACCCAAGTGAGGATGCATAATTCTCACTCAGAAGGGGAGATAGAACAGAGAGGGGTAATAGCTGAAGAAAGGGAACAAGGTAGGAGAGACGGGGCACAGAGAGTTAAGAGGGTGAAGATCAGACCTGAGGAAGAAAAAGGGTGAGAAGACAGAGGCCTGTGGAGAGAAGAGAAACCGAGGGTGGGTACATCTCTGTGACAAGCTGGAGACCTAAGTCAGGGGAAGTTTTTAAGAAGATAAAATACCTCTTCAAAGCCTCATGGATTTTTTTTTGGTCTTCTTGGCAGATATTATACCTGTTACTTTAGGTCTCTATCTTTTTCATTCATTAACAGCAAATCTTACTTCTAGCAAAATCTCTCCAAGAGACCAAGAAATGTGTTACTTTTTTTTTTTTTTTTGTGGGATGGGGTGGGTAATAGTTGAAACATAACTAAATGGAAGCAGTAGTTTTCTGAAAGCATCTGCCATTTTTTTGAAATTATTCTCCATTTTTCTATCATAGTTTCCTCCTCCCCCAAATATGTAGGGCAATACCACTAAAAATACTTCCTAGTCTATATTATAGTTATTTTCTTTGTCCACTTAGAAATCTTGCAAGTGACTAAAATGGACCTCTACCATTTTGGGGGAACCTATTTCAAGGTTTATGTTCACTGTTATTAGTTTGGAGTTAAAGTAATGAAAATAGAATAGTTTCAGCCTTGACATGAATTTACACTTTCTCTTAGGCTGTTGAAACTTTCACTGTCATCAAGCATTCTGCTCTGAATTTATATTTTGAAAACACATTCTGAAAGGACTTGACTTATTTTATTATTATTATCATTATTATTATTACTTAATTTGGTCAGTATTCTCACAATATTCCCATTATTTTTAATGTGGGACAGTTTGCATTTCCATGGGCTGCCCTTTATGCTTCATTATACTATTTGGTCTGAACCATCTTCTTTTAATGTAGACATAGTACCTCAGAATGTGTCCAAACCACCTGCCTGTTGTAAGTGTTTGCATTCTGAGTATAAAGTTGACATTCCTCTGTGTTACATTCTTGGCCATTATGAATGACATCATGAAACATCCATTTTTTTATCCTCTTTAGTCTAGTGAGTTCTCCATTCCTTTTAACATTTTGCACTTTTTTATTTATTAAATTTATTCTCTTTGTATCCCATCCTTTTTATTTTTATTTACTAAAAGAAATGTGACTCATAAACAACATTTTTTTATTGTTTAGTGGCTTCAGCAAGCGTTCCATTATTATGGATAACTAATTCCTTCATGATTCCCTAGTCAACTAAATCTATTTTCTATTCAAATAGACTCTTTCTTGATAATGTCACGTCTTAGATTATTATTAAAAGGATATTGATTTTTATTCTGAAAGTCTTATGCTGAGAATTTTAAAGTAAATACATTAGATTTCTGGCTATGTGAAGAAAAAAACAGATTTAGCTTTTTTTCTGCATTCTTTCATTTTGCTTTATAAAACATACTAAGTAGGAGAACATGAAGAGAGTCATAAATGAATATACATAATATGTATGCATTTGTGTGAAATTAGGAAGAAGTAATATAAAGAGTGAATAGTTTTCCATACATATCTCCCAAGATTCAACCCACCATTTCTAATGGTTTCTAAGATAACTTCAGCTAGATAAGACACATTTCTCAATCTCAATTAGCTATAAATTAAACTCAGCTTTGTAACATCTCAACTTTTGTCATGCTTTCAGTCTCACCTATGAACATCAATATAAAGCCAGGCTAATAGGAATGTGAAACTTGTTCCTCATTGGAGAGCTTAGGAATCGTGACCACTAGGAAGGCAATTTTCTTATACTACATGACTGCAAGTAAATCCTCTAACTTCTATGGTTCCTTGAGCACCTGACAGTGTACTAAGGCACTCCTCATAGAAAATTAAGATTTTTAGATGGTGTGTTGATGTTTCTGGACTTTCTGTTACATCTTACAGTTCTTGTCTCTACATACTCGTCACTTCAGAAAAGTGATTGACATAACACACACACACACACACACACAAATACTTACATGAGAAAAATGTTGGTTGGGGCAATGGAAAAAGCTAGAAAAGGGAAAAAGAGATTTCAGCATTGGTTTAAAGAGTGTGGATGAGCTGTGCATTGATGTTCAGTTTTGTTGAAAAGGTGGAAGTTCAGTGTAAACCCATCCTCAGTGAATAGTCTACCAATAGTCACTTGAAGTTTTAGGAATCTCTTGGTAACTCATTGCAAGCAAATATCATGGTGTTTTACAGCTTTAAAGTCATGAATTAGGCAGCAGCACACATATTACCAATGGAATGAATTACATTCAGGAAATTCTCCCATCTAGTCAAAACACAAATGAGGATGGTGCACAGGAAGGCTATCCCTATGTGACTTTGTGACGGAAGTTGTGTGGGGTTAAGAGGAGTTGAAACAGTGGCAAGCGGGTGAGGATGGTGGAGGGAACAGGCCAGAAAAATGTCTCAGAAACAGTTTAACTCACCCTATTTGCTTTCATGGACTGTAATAGAACAAGATGTGAGGGAACATCTGTTGCCTTTTTTAAAATAGTACTTTGATATTTTGAAAGATTAGTGACAGAATTAGGATAATTCTGATTTCTATAGCTAGTGGTAACTGACAGTGTGGAAGAGTGCGACTTCAGCACAGCTGGATAGTAGTGTGGAGTGAGTGTGGGTTGGTCAGTGTGAACGATGGCCACAGTGTGGCTTCTCAAGCCAGGCTTCCTGAGTTTAAATCCTGATTGTGGGCCATGTATGAGTCTTATAACTCACACATGCCAAGAGACAAAGCCACTCTCAGGGATGACTGTCTGTCTAAATCAAAGTAGTCATGTGGTCTGATTTGTTAGAAGAAGGTTCATATTTTAAAATTAGCTTAAAAATGAGCAGTTTCTCCTAGACTGGATACAAGGATAACCGAAGGGAACAGAAGTATCTTTAATGCAAGATTGGACTTTGTATTGGAAAGAAATGTTGACTGTTGAAAGAAATGCCCATGTTGAATGCTTAAGTAATGCTGGTGGTGATGTTGCATTTTGAGTCTATTTTTAAAGACCTAGTTCAAAGCTTAGAACACTAATTTTAATAGTGGACACCCACCTGAAGGTCTAACCAGTAGATAGTGCTAGATAGTATATATACATAGGTTGCCTTGCAGGCTCTGCTGCCCTGAGTGTGACTCCAGGATGGCAAGACAGCTGTAGGTCAAGGGTTGCTGGGAACAGTTAAACACTAGGCAGGGACATTACAAGGTCAAGCTGTCTCACAGAGAAGACTCAGACTTTTGAAAATGAGATGGAAAACTACAGAGCAGGTGAGATGGAGATCATCATAAACTGTGTGATGATGATACCAGGATGTGGACTAGTTGAGAGGTATCAGATTTGCAGGCCAGGCAGGGTAAATAGCAGAGACTTTTTGATCCCCAGGTAGTAGCTGATAAACAAGACCCTGGAGTTTATTTATGTAGCTTCCAGGGAGCTACTACTCTGTTGATGGGCTTTCAAACCTTGTCAATCGGTACAATTGGTTTTAATCCCTAAGAGACAGTTTCCTCACCTAGGAAATGAGTGCAACAATCATTGCTACTTGAGAAGTTTTGAAAATTAAATCACATAATTTAATTAACATAACTAAAGCAATGCCAGGCACCTCCTCATAAGTGTTCAATTAATGTCAGTTCTTATTATTAGAACTTCACTTACATATGTTAATTTACTCATGTTATTTGAAAATGCCACTGTTAGAGTTAAAACATCAGAAAATAGAAAGCAATTATGCTAAATAGGTGTCCTTAAAGAAATAATGCCACATGTCTTTACTCTAACATATTTTGGGGATTAAAATTTCAGCTCAAACTTTTCATCTAGGAGCCACTTTGGACAAGCATAAACAAAACTCATTTATTCAAACATTAAAAAAAATAAACTCATGTGAGAAAATAGTCAAGTCCTAGAAGTGGATCTAGAGCAAAGGACAAAATCTATTCTTTTGGAATTCAACATTTTTCAAATAACTTTTAATTGTTTTTTTGATTTAGCTTATTGTCTGTGTGTAATTTTGTTCAAGGGTAGTTGTCTAGGTCTCTCTCCCAAGAACTAGCTAAGAGGTGGTTTGAGCACAACCACTGACCGGGTTTATGTCTCAGAGCCTCTTCACTCTCAACAATATATATGAGATTTATTCAGAGGGCTCCTGCACCAGGCTGGGAGAACAAATGGTTTTTGAAGAAGAGACAGGCTATCCTAGCTTTGCTGCATAATTAGACACCATCTATATAAAAATGAAATCTGTGGTAAAAAAAAAAAAAGTCTCCAAATTACTTGTATCTTCTTATTCAGATCTATTCTATTCCCCAAGATTCACTCTTCAAGAGCCATTTAATATTATAATAGATGTTATGTTATCTTATTCTACTAATTCTATCTTAACCCCCAAAGCAATATTATTACTGGTATATAACTTTACTCTCTATTTTACACACATCACAGAATAGAATTAAAAATAAGTATTACTCATTTTTGAAACCTGACAGGCTTATGTGGAAATGATCAGTTAAGGATGAGGGACATGGGAGAGCAATCTTTCTAGCTTGTACGGAAATCATAATGGATGTGTTCGAATTGTTGTCTTATCTCTATCCATTACTTATCCTTCCACCTTGAGGGATAATGGGAAAAACTAAAAGTGTGGAGTTCAGTCAGACACTGTGAAGTACTGGTAGTAATTGGTAAAATATGCTGATTGACATCTTTGAGTTTCATTAATCTAGTTGACACTAAACATTGGCATATCTTTCAGAATCACCCAGGACTCTTGTTAAAATGGAAGCTATTTTCTTAGTAGTGTTTGTTTATTTATTTATTTATTTGTTTGTTTGTTTATTTTACAAAACTTAATGTTGAGGCTGGAAAACAACATTTGCCAGGTGATGTTGATATGGCAATCTGAAGAATTCAGATTGAGAAAACTCTAAAAACTAACCCATGCTTGACTTTTCTGCAATATATGCACTGAATAATCTAGCATCTGCTCTCAAGCTAGCTTTAGAAACATATGTGGTATAAACTAAACAGCATGTATTGGGTCATTATTAGATTTATGTACCTTTGACAGTCTGAGAGAGATGGTAAAGTGAAATACTAAATAGATTGCTCTACTTGTTTAAATTAAATTGCACAGCAATTCATTACATTTCCATGGACTTATCACTCTGAACCACAAACCTTTACTTTTCTACATTATCATGTGGTAGATGTCTTACTGATTAGTATTACAAGGGATCCATATGTACAAAGAACATTATATCTTCTCAGTCATCAGACTTCAAGCTTTTAGATGATGGAATAATTTTGATCTTTGTAAAAATGATTGTAATAATTTTAACCCAGTTTAAAACCTTCTTAAAAATCTTTTATGAAGAATAGCAAACAAAAAGCTATCAAAGTAATGGCATCAAAGAGACATTGATCCAACTTTCAGTGACCCGAGTTATTACATGGAAAGTATCCTGATCATAAGGGATGGCATGAAATGGCAGTCACATGGAAGTCTGGAGCCACAGGATTTACAGTCTCTTTTCTTAAAGCTATTGCTAACCACTAAACCTTACATGGCTCTGTGCTTCATTTACATCCCTTCAAGTATCCATAGTCCAGACCCAGGAGTTATCTAACCAGTACCTTTCAAAGCCATACATGCAAAGGACTGTCCCCAGTTTAGTTCTTAAACTGTAAGACACCTTTCTACTGTAACCAACTGATGAATGATCCACCATGCTTAAGCATGCCTGAAACTGGAGTCAGATTTCTGGTCTAGCTAGTGATTTTTTTTTTTTTCTTTCGTTAGGCTACATGTAGAACCCTTGCTGAAAACACCTGGGAAATGTAGTGTTTCTAGCATATGGTTCAGTGATACTAGTAGAGTTGAAATGTATAGTAAATGGCCTGGGATACATTATGTATCACAGAGCCTAACTAGTAGCAGATATTAGGTAAAGTTAAAATTTCTGGTCTAGTGATGGGCTTCAAACCCTATTATTATTTTTATTCCTTAACAATTTTTTATTCATCATTCTTTATTAAAGTTCTCTCTATGTAGCATAGGCTGGCCTCTTTATATTGTTGTTGTGTTTTGTTTTAGACCTATTCTCACTTATGTAGTCACCACTAGCCGGGAACTGGCTATGTAAACCAGGAGGCAACTTTAACTCACAGATATCTGCCTACCGTGTTCTGCCTGGCTTTACTTCTTGGTCCTCTCCAACCCCCCGCAGTTTGGTAAAGTTGCCCTATCCAGTAGGTGGCAGTACGAATCAGTAGACCAGTTTGTAAGACTGCCATACTTTGAAACATACTTTGAGTTCCTGGACCACCTTTCTCATCGCAAAGTGACTGTGATGATCATACCTAGACAGAGCATTTTAAGAATTAAGTGTGGAGTGCTTGAGAAATTCTTGGAATAGTGTTTGGAGTGTAGAACATAGGAAATGGTTGATAAGCATTTGATAAGCATGGGCGTGTGGGCCTTGCCGAACAATGTATTACCCAGGACATTATGCCACAATAACTGAGATTTTCACAGGAAATATATTTATGATCTAGAAATACTGAAGGCTACACTCCAAGATCAAAATGCAAAAATTAAGTATGGTGGCTTCATTTCTACCAGTCCTGAGCTCAGGAAGTCAGAACTAACCTATAAAGATACTTGCATAGGTAGGGGAGTGAAAATGAAATGTAACCCCTTGTGGCTTCTTAAAAAAAGTATTCAGTGTCTGATAAACACTTTTCAAAACATTTGAATAACTGCTACCATTGTGAATGAATCTAATAATATATGTTCTCCATAGGGAAACTTGTATGCTATGAATAAGGCTTTGTCTTCAGTGATATTGGGATTTCTGTGTACTGTAGAACAACCTGGTTTTGCTTATGTGAAGAGCAGGGGTAGGAGAAGGCAGGTGGCTGATTTACAGTGTGCTGACTTTATATTGTGGTAATTTGCTTGTGTGTGGTAACACTAGCAGAAGCACACCACTGCTTGCTGTATGAAACTGTACCTGTGTCTTGTGAGTTTGAGGCTTTGACTGACCCACTGTATCTTGTTTTTCTCCTGTTCTAGCTGGACAGTGCTACATCACTCATCCAGGCAGCCAAAAACCTGATGAATGCTGTTGTCCTCACGGTGAAAGCATCTTATGTAGCCTCAACCAAATACCAGAAGGTCTATGGGACAGCAGCTGTCAACTCTCCGGTTGTGTCTTGGAAGATGAAGGCTCCTGAAAAGAAGCCCCTTGTGAAGAGAGAAAAGCCTGAGGAATTCCAGACACGAGTTCGACGGGGGTCTCAAAAGAAACACATCTCACCTGTGCAAGCTTTAAGTGAATTCAAGGCAATGGATTCCTTCTAGGACAATAGGCTTCAAACAAAAAGAAAAAGCTTTTCTTTCTGTTGTCCCCCCCCTTTACTTTTCATCTTGATTCCATTTTTGTAATCATACCTGCCAACTTGTATGCCTCTGGCATGGGGAAATTAAGAGAACAGTGTCTGTCTGCATGTAAGATGAGATGAGATCAATACTACTGGTCCATCAGTAGCCTGGGGAGGAGACAGGTGATTTCTGTCCTGAGGTGGCACAGAGCTGTCCTTTGCAATATTCTCTTAAAGTTGGGCAAAGAGTTCACACTGCAATGTTCATGGGAGTGGGAGGGATGGGGAAAATAATCTTAACTCTACAAAAGCAAACTCTAATGCATGCAAGAATCATTAGGTTGGCAGGTATATTCATAAGTGAAAAACCTGGAAGTGTAATGGTAGAACATAAAACCTGTACTGCTTCTGTTTCGGTGCAAACATGTACTAGCCAATACGCTGAAGTGTGTGGCCCACAAATTGAACAATTTAACCTCAATGTCATGTATCCATGCTATCATGTGGATTCTTAACTGAGGAGTAACTAACTCAACCCGTCTCAAATGTTTCTTTAATCTGCATTCTGTTCTTTTTTTCTGGTAGTGCATTACTAGTGGTCCTCTTACTATTTTTTCCCTCTGCAGAAGATAATAAACATTCATTTGAGACACCTCGACCCTTCTGCGGACACTGACAACACAAAGTGGAGCTCAACTGTTCTTTCTATTCCTTTCTTTCTTTTTAAACTTGAACTCTGATTTTGCTAGACATAGAAGGCTCAGTGGTGGAACGTTAGCGCAAAGGAGATTGACAGTATGTGAAGGTTTAGAGACTAATGCATAGGTGTGTAGCTTGGAGTGTTGGTATCTAATATACCATTGTATTCACTGACACAGAATAAACACATTTAATCTTGACACCTGGATAGTGTTTCCTTTCTCTATGTGCATGGGTAATATAAGATCACAGAATATCCTTAAACATTGATTTTTAAAATGCTTCTTGCTTAGTTTTTTTACAAATCGGTACTAAAATATATGTATTCTCTCAGTCATTTATTTCCAGAAATGTATTTTTGTAGTTTGTTTGCCATTTGTTTTTATTTCACTTTCAAACTGAATTTAAAATGAGAATGCTTGCATTCCACTTTCTGGGCTATGGTTGGCCTTGGGCTAGACTTTCAAAAATGTGATATTTAAGCTTTAAAGCTAAAACCATCCTAATTTCGAAAATATTTATTCGCTTCCTTTGTATTCCTCTTTAAATCAGAAAGACAAGGCCTCAGTCACATCACCAAAGAGATTCTCAGTGCTGTTGTTCAGCTTCGGACTGAGGACTGGGGACGAGCACCCAGTTACTTAAATAATCAAAGTTTCTCCATTACAATGACACCTGCAAGTCCCACATTACTGTGCTGCCTAGAGAGCCTGGGTGAAACGTGTTCCTCAATGACACAATAATGTCATGATTTTCATGTGTGTAGAAGCTGTGTTAACTTATGTGCCTGACCCCAGAGCAAAGGGACAGGAAAGTAGTGGAAGGAAAGAAAGCACAATCCAAAATTTTGTTTGGAAATGATTGTTCCCAAAGCACTGCTGGCTGCCACTTAACGTACCACTGGCAATAATGGAGGAACTGCCATGATTTAATGATTTTCAACACTAATCATTAAATATAATAAGCATGCCCCCTTAATTTGCATAAGCATTCAGAGACATACCAGTAACATACCAAAATTTGAGCCAGATTGTACACTGAGTGGAGTACTCAGCAATTGTGTGGGAGACCTTCCAGTTTTGCTCATGTCGCATAGTAGTAACCAGCGTGCCACTTAGCTATTGACCAGAATAATCATGACAACACATTCTTAGCAGCATTGACTTGATTCTGAGAAATCTAATCTTCTCAGAAACAGCAGCTAAAACATTTTTTGAGGAACATTTTCCTAAAAATATCACCAATTCCATTTTACCCTTCTCTGGAGCTTTTAAAGATGAGGGACATCTCTACACATCTCTTCTCTCCAAGATGGAAGGATGCAGAGGTAGTCAAGGGCTAAGGGGAGGAGATGAAAGCATTAGCCTGGTGTTAATGATTAGGCATAGAGTCAACAAAATGCTATTCCTAAGTCCTCATGGGAAACAAAATTTGTACAGTTAACTTTGTCAGTTTATGTGCTACTCTAGTTTTTAAACTAGCAAAACATTCTTCAGACTAGCCAAGAAACTTAAAACAGTCAAAAGTTTTCTGGAAATTCCTGAATATAAATAACCAACATGTATCTGAAGAACATGTACAGAATGCCTTCAACTTTGACTTACACAATGTTACTTAAATATGACAATATTTATGCACCAAGTATATATACGTTTTCTGGAAATCAGTTCTGAATTTTCCTCATTTCTGGAAGTGTAGCAGGTATCTGCATAGTCCTCGATTTCAGTTCTTATGCAGCAAACGTTGTTCCTGTCCTTGTCATTGTGGTTCTTGTGTTCAAAGAGAATGTCAGTCATAAGAGGCACCTTTGATAGAAATGTAAGACCTTCCAGCAACTTCTGGCATAACTAGATATGGAGTAATAAAAATGAAATAAGATTTATTCAAGGAGAATATGAAGTTAGCTGAATATCTGAAAAACAATTTAAGACAAACTACAATGGTATGTGCAAATTGCAGTGGTATGTTTGATGAGACACAGGAATAGTGAGCCCTATGCTCCTATCCATACACATGCATGTGCACACATGCAGTCCCCTCCCCCACAATTTCCTAAAAAGAAAAAGTATAGGAGGGTGGGCATTGTGGGTTCATCAAGAAAAAGCCCAAGAAAAAGACATCACGGGAAAGTTTGGAGCATTTTGCTGACGGCTCCAGCAGTGTAGGGTCAGTAGGAATGTCACTCAATTCCTGGTTCCTCAACAACCAAAGGAAATCATGGAACCCCTGCACAACTTACAGTGACTGGTGTCTGGTGGTAATAATGGTTTTTGCCTTATTCAACCCCAAGAGCTCACTGGAACTGACCTGTAATTGAACAGGTTGAAGGCCAAAGCAAAAGTACACACTCTGGGACAAGAACGGCATGCTTCTGGAGGTAAGAGATACGAGAAGAATCTAACATTTAAGGTGTGGAAGAAAACAATGGTAAAACTATTACAAAATATAGGAGATTTAAGAGCAGTTGTATAAACAAGAATCTTGGGAGGAAAATACAAATGCTTGGAAACACATGTTTAGGAATGAAATGGCCAGATTATTATATTCCTTGTAAAATAAATATAATCTTCAAAACTTAAAGTAGGTACTTATTCAAATATTCAAATATGTATTGTGTATATGAGGCTCAGATCTACCAAAAATTCATAGACTAGAACTATAGAAATATATACAACAAAAAAAAAGAATGCTCAAAGAAAACAGGAATAGTTATCCTAACAGCAGACAAAATAGATTTTAAGTCAAAAATCACAAGAGAAAAAGGATACTGATGCTCTTCTCATGGGAATATAAACTGGTGGATCTATTATAGAAATCAGTATGGACTGTCCTCACAAACTAAAAGTATATTTATGATATGCGTCACACAACAGTCCTGGGTGTCTACTTAAAAAGCTCCAACTCAACATATCACAGAACAGCTGTATCATGGACCACGACAGAGAAGTGAATAAAAACGTGTATGTACAAAATGGAATAGTTTTCATCCATAAAAATTACAAAGTTATCTTGTTTTTAAGTAAATACAAATGGAGATAATTGCTAATATTAAACAATTTAAGCTAGTGTCAGTTAAATATATCTTCTCTCATTTATGGTTGCTACATTCTATGCAGATATGTAAAATCACCTATGTATGCATGACATGAAAGTAGGATGAAACTGTAAGGGAAAAGCATCTAATGGAGGATGGGTGAGAAAGAAGAGGGTTGAGATATGTAAGGGAATAAATTCGCCATACAATATATGCTTACATAAAAATATCCCTATGTACCAGTATAATATAGAATAAATATACATAATGAAACTTTAAAATTCCAACTGTTTTCTGAATGATATATTGCTCTCTGACACCTTAGTTAAAAAGGCACAGGATGGAAAACAATATGTATCATAGAACTTCAGCCAAAGATTTTCAGAAGACATGAAGAAGGCTCTGGTTCATTAATAAAGAGGATAATCCACCAGTAAGGTATGGTTATTGAGATTATATATGTACCTAATAGTGGTACATTCAGCTTCGTAGTACTGATGCTTAAAGGGAAGAAATGGAATGATAGAAGTGATATCAACACCTCAGGGTCATCAGTAGAGAGTTCATCTAAACCAAAAAAGTCACACAAAGAAAGTTTGGAGTTAAATGCACATGGATCTAACTAGATGTAGGACTTAACCTACATCTAGAAAATATACCACCCAACACTTTGAGAATAAAGACCCTATCAGTAACCCATAAAGCTTATTCCAAAATAAGCCACATTTTAGTCCATTAGGCATATTTTAACCAATATAAAACAGAACTTTTATCATAGCAGGTAAAAGTAGGAGCAAAAAACAATATAGAAATGGAAAGAGATCCAATAATAGATGAGTAAAGTATCAGTGGGTCATTGATATAATCAGAGAAAATTGCACTATTTAGAATCAAATAAAAATAGAAACAGCTTAACAATCTCCTAGAGACAAAAGTGGGAGTAGAAGAGAACTCTCCTATTAACACTGTAATATTAAAAGTCAAAGATGTGTCAAATAAAATAATTAAGCAATTCAAGTTCTTAGAAAAGAAAGAACAGATCAAAACTAAATAAGTAGATAGCAAGAAATAATTTTTTAAAGTGAGGCAAAAATTAATGAAATATAGACTACAAGACTGTCAAATATTCAATGAAATAAAAACAATTGGTTCTTAGAAAAAATAAGATTAACACACTTTTAGCCAAGCTAGGCAGAGAGAAAAAAATTATAAAATTGATGATGAGATATAACAGAAGACCTCAATGGATTTCAGTTCATTATTGAGGGATGGTTTGAAAGTTCAAAGTTCCAATAAATTAGACAAATCTGGAAAAATTATGAGCTATCAGATTTATTTCTAAAAACATATTGCCTACTAAATTGAAGTCTGTCTCTCTCTCTCTCTCTTTTTTTGTATTATTATTATTATTATTATTATTATTATTATTATTATTATTATTATTATTATTATTTGAGATGGGGTTTCTCGGTACAGCCTTGGTTGTCTTGGACTTGCTTTGTAGACCAGGCTAGCCTTAAACTCATAGAAATCTACCTGCTTCTGCTTCCTTGAGTGCTGGGATTATGGGCTTGTGCTACCATGCCCAGTTTAAAGTTTATATAAGACATAAAATACAGATCAGATCCATGATGAACAGTGAAAGTGAGGTGGTAATATTCTCCCAATAAAAAATCCCAGAGTTGCACAAACAAACTGCTGAACCTGATCAGATTGTTAAAGAAAAAATGACTACCAATGCTCTTTAAACTATTCTAAAAAGCAGGAAAGGCACACAGCAAGCTATTTTTATAAAATCCAGCACAAAAAGGAAATTACCGGTCAGTTACTTTGATGAAAAAACAAACATACAAAAATCCTTAATAAAATATAAACCAATTTCTACAAAATATTTGATCACATATCATTATCTAACTGGTTTCATTCAGGAGACATGGCCTATAGAAACTGATAAACAAAATGAATTATACAAAAACATTCAGTAACAAAAAAATAGATGATTGTCACAATAAGAACATAAAGGGCTTTTGGCAAAATTCACCAAAGCTTTATGATAACAGCCCCATGGCAGAACAAGTAAAAGATGATTTATACAGTAACACAATAAGGTGTATGTATGGCAGGTCTCTATTATTCTACATGAGGGCACACTAAAAGGATTCTTTTTACAACCAGAAATGAAGTAACATATCTCACACTCTGCCTCCTGTTTGCTATATGCTTGATTTTTTTTTTTTAGCCAGAACAAGAAAGAAAGAAAGAAAAAGAAATAGAAGGATGGAGGGTGTATGAATAGGAAAAAAAAAACACATGGTTTAAGCCTTATTTAAAAGATTTTAAAGACTCCATCAGAAACATAGATTTAATGAACACTTTCATTAAAGTAGCAGGATAGAAAATTATCACACAAATATCAGTAGTTTTTTTTTTCAAACCAATAAAAAAACATGCTGAGAAAGAAGTCAGGGAAACAAACCTATTTACAAGAGCCTCAAAAAATAAATGTACAAATGAGGTGACAGTCATCTACAATAATAAGTAGGAAACGGACTCCTGGACCATGTGGCTAACATCAAATGTGAAACATTAAGGGAGCTTATTTAAGAAGACTAGAAGGTGGAAGGGTCACCAGGGGTTTCATGTTGTCATAATTATTATTGTGAAATTGGCTGTATTGTCAAGAGTGTTCCATGGGTTCCATGAAATCTCCCATGAAAATTTTAATCTTAATTCTTCACAGAAATTGAACAAATTAAAAAAAAACCCTAAAATAAATAAGAACAAGAGATACTAATCATAAAAACCAATTCTGAGAAAAAATAAACATGGAACGTATCATAATATTGGATTTCATAATATACCAGAAAGGGTTGGAGAGATTACTCAGATGTGAAGAGACCTACTGCTCTTGTTCAGGATGCAAATTTACTGCCCCAAACCTTTAGCAGTCGACCCACAAACTCCTCCTGTAATTCCAGCTACTTGGGTATCAAACACATACTTTAAACTATTACATAAATTTAAAATTATAAATATTGACCCCTTTTTAAAAAAGGTATAGAAGCCAGGTGTAGTGGCACATGTCTTTGCTTTCAGCACTCAGGGAGGCAGGAGGATCACTGTGAGTTCAAGACTAGCCTGGTCCACAAAGCAAGTTCAAGGCCAGTCTTGTCTACAAAGTTAGTTCAGGACAGCCAAAACAAAACAACAACAACAAAAATCCCTACAGTAACAACCATGGTACGAGCACAAAACAAAAGTCAATGCAGTAGAAGATCTTACCTATTAAACCACATGGCTGTAGCCACCTGATTCTCAATAAAGGTACCAAAAACATGCTCCAGAGGAAAGACAGAAAAAGTTGCTCATATAAAAGGATTGGATTTCTGTAGCTCACTGTGAAAAATCAACTCAAAATTAATCAAAACATGTACTGTGAGAACTAAATCTTGAAACAAACAAAACTACTTCAAGATACAGATATAAGCAACAATGTTCTGCATATAACTTCAATAACTTAGTAAATGACAAGTAAAATCAACAAATTAAATTATGCTTCTGCAGGGCAAAAGAAATAATTACCAGTGAAAAGGAAGGGGTTATCTATTCCAGCAGCTCATCCTACATATAATTAATATCTAGACTGTATGAATAAATAAATAAACACAAAAAATAAATAATACAATCAACAGTGAAATGAACTGAACATTTTCAAAACTAGCACAATTAACCAATAAACACACACAAAACTGCTCACTTTTCTTAACCACCAAGGCAATGGATATAGATTTCACCTCATCCCAGAAAAAGGACTGTTATCAAGTAAATAAAAAAAAAAAATTAATGGTGAAAATGCAGGAGGGTAAAAGAAATTTCATCCTTTACTGGTGGATTTGTAAATTGTTCCATTAAGTATGAAAATCCATTTAGAGTTAGTCACAAAACTAAAAAATACAAAATAGAACTACCTACCATGTAAACATGCTATGCTACCACTTTTACAATAGCACACCCAAGTAGTTGTATTTATTGTGGCACATTTAAATAGGCCAAGTTATAAAATCATCTTATGTGTCTTTCGATGGATAGATGGACAAGAAAAATGTTTTATAGACATACATACAATGAAGAATTATTCAGGAATGAAAAGGAAATCACATCATTTTCAGCAAGATGATAGAACTGAAAAACATTATGTTAAACAAAACAAACCAGATTCAGAAAGACAAGAACCATGCATTTTCCTTCATATGAATAATTTAGATTTAAAATACAAAAGAGGAGGATTAATGGAGAAGATAAAGGAAGCAGTGGGAGAGTGATAAAAATTAAAATGCAGTGAACATTATCAAAGTACATTTTCTATATATAAAAATGTCATAATGGAACTTAATATTTTGTACAATTATCATAGGATGATTATTCTGAAACAGAAGATGATACTAAACAAAGCAAGCTGGTCATATTTAGGTAGTGTGTGATTCTTCTTTTGCGGAGCATCTTGAATGGCCAGACACCCAAAGACAGAAGAGAGAGTAGTGGTGTGAAGATATGTGAATTACGTTGTTATTGTTTAACAGATCAATTGTTTCGAGATGTGTTGGTTGGTGATGTGTACAGAACAGTGTGAACACAGCCAATACCACCAAGTCACTAAGATAGTAAGCTTTATTTGTATTGTACCAAAAACAAAAACACTAAGAGTGTTGATATTCTCAGGAGGGCAGGTGTTTAAAGTCATGTCGCCGCTCCCACAAATTTTCTGTCTCTAGTTTGGATTCCTATCTATCAAATTAAGTCAAATCTTATAATGCTATTAGGACTTAACATGTTCACAATTTTCCACTGATTTAATAGGTGAAATTAACCGTGTTTATACTTATGGATGGATGTACTTCAGAGAAGCAGTGAACCAATCAAACATTATAAATATGTGACCATGGTTTGGGGAAGGAAGGGCATTCCACAGTAATCAGCTATAACTCTCCATTGTAGGAGTATTTTATAGGGGACAGTCACAGAGAATGGATTTCAGCAGCCCAGGATCATGTGTCATAATGTAGCCAAGCAGACAACTCTAGCACATGCTCTAAACTCATCCACAATATATTAACATTCCATATCACAGAGAACAGGGTGAAGAGCAGAGAGAATTGGGAGATTTCATGGCATGAAATAGGTAACCTCATCTAAGTTCCTTTCAACCTGGTAAGAGCAACTGGCTTGGAGTGAGTTGTAAATGTTGGAGAATAAAGTGAAAAGCTTCATTATGCAAAGTACATATAAATGTTTTAAAATATACACGCATCTTTAAAAAGAAATGTCACGACTCCCCACTCCTGACCCAGTCTCTGTAAGCGCTCCCTGTGAATTTGCTTTACAGTCTCTCTTTAAGAAGCTTGTGTGATAGTCACGAACTGATCACTTCGTGCATGCTAAGCACAAGATCTGCTGCTGAGGCCACACCTAGGTCCTTGTAACACTCAATTTTTAAATTGATTATTTGACAACTTTATACATGTATATAATGCCTCATTATTAGTCTCAAACTTCCGTCCTCTTTTATGTAGTCCTGCAAACAACTTTTCTCTCTGAAAGTACTTTTTTATGTTCCTGTCTTGTTTTATGATCCGGGGCTGTCCATGTAACCATGGGGGAAACTGTCTATGGGAGGGACCTGCTGGACAAGCCTGTAGTCTCACAACTAAAAATGACAACTCTGCCTCTACCAGCATCCATAAAAACAGAGTGTAGTTCATCAGGGAAGGGAAGATTCCTCCCATGTACACAGATCTGGCCTGTGCTTGCGCTTTCTCCACCCGTAGGGAGTGACAAATATGAGCTGACAAAAAGTGATGACATCTTCCTTTCATTTACACACACATTATGATGAGCCCATGGGAATATGTAGCACTGTTCTACATTTTTATAAGCCTCATTTCTAAAAGCCTGCTGCAGGGGTCTTTGCTCCAAAGTGACATCAACTGTGCCTCCCCTTTTGCAGTAAAGCCCAGAGGTAGGGTTATGTTGGCGGAGATCACATTCCTAAAAAAATGAATTGTTTAGGGGACTTGTACAAAGGGATAACAGAATTTGTATATATATGACAGACTCTGGGAAAACATGAAGTCTATCCCTGAACAAACAGTATTTTATCTAATATTTATACATCTAGTCTCTTTTTGATGCAGCATTTAGAAAACTGTAGAAAGCTCTGCTGTATCTTATGAATGAGTAGAAGGGGGAAAAGTGCCTAAAAAGCAACTATATCCAGATATTACTTTACCATTATGCTCCTCTAGTAGGTAGAGAAAGGGTATAAAAGACATTTTCAGTTTTAAGTGTGGCACAGAATGGATGGTTAATATGCAGGAAGAAGAGTCAAGAACTACCAGCATGTTTGTACATCAGAATAAGAACAGAAAAAGACTGCCCTCACCATGTTAATATTTATTCTCAAAATGTAGAACTGAGATGTAGCAGGGTTTGACTACCTTTCTGGTCTCAATGTGTTATTCATATCATGAATGTGTTGTCCCCCATTCACCAATAGCACCTAGAAATTTATTTTTATTCACATTTTTTAAGACTCTCCTGTGTCCTGGCAACAGTTTTGAGAAGCAGATGTTTGAATTTCTATAGGTGCCTCAAAAGGCACATAGACATTGTAATGCCTTGCTTGTTTGGTGTTTGTTTTGGGAACAGGTCTTGGTATGTAACCCAGGCTGGCATCAGGTTCATGAGTCTACTGTCTTGTCCTTCTGAGTGCTAGGGTTGCAGGAGAGTCCTGTCATGCTTAGAATAGGTTGCATGCCTTATATGAAATAAATACCTTAAAAGCAGTCTTCATGGTGTCAAGCAGGAGTTGGCACATTTTGCTGAGAATAAATGATTTTAGCCCTGCTTATTGTGCAAATAGATTACAAAGTATAGCTATTTGTAGCTGCAGGACTGGATACAAGAAACAAATAGGCACAGCTCTGTTCCAACAGATTTTTATTTACAAAACACTTGGATGGCTGGAGTTAGAATCCAAGGAATCATGTGCCAAACCTCCTGCTTCTTCTTTGTTCTATAAACTCTTCTTTAATATAGCACAATTAGTGAATCTGTTTGTTCAATTCCAGAGCTCTTGCTGTTCAGGTGCATCTTCAGAAAAATGAATAGCTCATAAAATGGAAACAGTATATACTGTGATTTTTAAACCCAACAGCTTTAAGCAGCTACTTATTAAATACCCCAGGCATGTCAAGAAAAATTCTAAGTAGATGAAAGATTAACAATTGGTTCTCAAGAAACTAGTAGGAAAACGATGATGGGCAAGTGTGACTGGCAGTATTTATTATAACATCTAGAATCATTTACCAAACATCCCTTTGAAATGTGCATTGCATTAACCCAGGGGCTGGGGTCCTCGACTTTACAAAAAGAAGAATGTGTGCTGAGCATGAGCTTCCCCCTCCTCTTCTTTTGACTGCAGATGCAGAAGACCAGTTACCAACTATTTCATTCTCCTACAATCAAGCCTTTACCATGATGGACTATGCTCTCAAACTGTGCACAACAATCAACCATTCTTCCCTTGGCCTTTTTTCACAACAGTGAAAAGAGTAAATGACACAGCAGGTAAAGAGTTGTTACAGTGCAATGAGTTTAAGAGAAATACATGTTGAGGATTTACTCAATAGTGCTGTCACTTTCAGCAGAATGCTTGGGGAGATGTTGGGTGTGGAGAGGCCAGGAAGACTGAGAACCATGGAGATTCAATCTTCCTTGCTCAAGAAGAGCCATGTGTTCTGTGCTTGATCTCCCCTCTAGTGGAGTGGCCTGTTTGATGTATAGATGAAGGGATTTTGTTTATTATAGATTCACCCAGATCCTCTAAAGTCCCTATTGCCTCTGGAAATGCTTCCATCTATTTAAGCTAATAGACTGAACCCACAATTGTGATAAATACTGTGTATTTTTCTTAATACAATTTAGCAAACCCTGTAATTCTTTCAATGCATGAATCATCTTCTCCTGGATCCGATGTTGCCCTTTCAGACTGGAATGTGATGCATTCTAACTTTGGTATTCATTGTAAAGATAATAAGAAATGATCTGGAAGACATTCTGTCTCCCACTTAGATATAATTTCTTTAAGCGAGGCAATTATATGTCTTTAAGTGGGGAAAAGAGTTTTCTCAGACAGAAAAGAGGGATGGATTCTTTTGGAAACAAAGATTCAACAGGAACTTGGTAATTATAAGGCTTCTCATTCATCTAATAACAACTCAATATCTCTTTCTCAAGTTTACCTCCTTTTCCTTAATGCTCAGTGACCTAGATGTGACTTGGCAAAGACCTGTAACTTTCACTGGAGCTTTACACTTGGTACTTAATTATCATCTCTCTCAATTATACGTCTTTTAAAGAAAGGGTATGTTTTGGGGAACAATGTAGAATGGACTGGAGAGTTTGTTCAGTCTAGGCTATAGTCAGATATAGTCAAGTAGTCACATAAATCTCTAATAATCATGATTACTACAATGGACAAATTCCTCAGTACCTGGTCTCCAATGTCTTATCTTTTTTTTTTTTTCATCCCTAATCGTATTTTTTATTAAATTTTTATTTTTATATTAATTACAATTTATTCACTTTGTATCCCAGCTGTAGCCCCTCCATCATTCCCTCCCAATCTTAACCTCCCTCTCTCATCTCCTCCTATGGCCCTCTCCAAGTCCACTGATAGGGGAGGTTCTCCTTCCCTTCCATCTAACCCTAGCTTATCAGTTCTCATAAGGACTGGCTGTATTGTCCTCCTCTGTGGTCTGGCAAGGCTGCTCCCCCCTCAGGGGGAGATGATCAAAGAGCCAGCCACTGATTTCATGTCAAAAACAGTCCCTGTTCCCCTTACTAGGGTACCCACTTGGACACTGAGCTGCCATGGGATGCATCTGAGCAGCGGTTCTAGGTTATCTCCATGAATGGTCTTTGGTTGAGTGTCAGTCTCAGAAAAGACCCCTCTGCCCAGATATTTTGGTTCTGTTGTTCTCCTTGTGGAGCTCTTGTCCTCTCCAGGTCTTACTATTTCCCCCTTTTTTCATAAGATTGCCTGCACTTTGCCCAAAGTTTGATTATGAGTCTCATCACCTGCTTTGATACACTGCTGGGTAGAGTCTTTCAGAGGCCTTCTGTGGTAGGCTCCTGTTCTGTCTTTAAATCATACTTCACATTAAGCCATTAATTTAAATTGATTTCTGTAGCCATGATAAACATGATAACCAAAAGCAACCTGGGGGAGGAAAGAGTTTATTTGGCTCACATTCTCTTGTCATAATCCATTGTTGAAGAAAAATAGAGCAAAACCACAAACAGCAACCTGGAGGCAGTAACTCAAGCAGAGGAAATAGAGAAACATTGTTTACCGGCTTGATCTTACTAGCTTGCTTAGCTTTCTTTTCTGTGTAACCTGGGACAACTTGCCTTCTACAGTGGGCTGTGCCTATTTAAATTAATTAGTCATTTTAAAATGCCTTATAAACATGGCCACTGGCCAAACTAATCTAGGCAATTTCTCAATTGTGGGTTTCTCTTCCCAAGTGACTCTACCTTTGAATCAAGTTGACAGCTAAACTCATGATAGCTACCACTAAATACTTGGGAATATCACCATTCTCTATATGCTATAGTTTAAGTCTAGTATGTTCTCTAAGTTCATGAATTAAAGGCTTAGCCTCCACCTCTGCTGGAGGGGGATGAAAAATTTTAATATTGGGGAGGCTAGTTATCGGCCTTACGTCACTGGGGGTATGCTCTTTATAGCATTTCTGTGGCACTGCTATCTCTTCTTCTCCCTCTTTTCCCCAGTTATCCATGAGGTAAATACCATTACTTATCTGTCTCCACACTCTACTCTTCTGTCATGATCTAAAATTGCTTTATCATAGGTCCAAATACATTGGGGCCAACTGATCATGAAACCTTCAACAATAATAAGTGAAAATAAGCTTTTTTACTTTTTAAGTTGATCATTGTAGATTTAGAAATAGAAGGCTGACAAATGCCCTTTAGATTTCTCAAAAAATAAATTATTTACTAATGCTAACAAGGTCATCTTTACCTACAGACTGAGTTGTTTAAGATCACAAATTGTTTTTTCAAATATTGAAAAGTCAACCACTAGTGGAGGGGGCATTCCATTTCAGTTTCAATCCAATTAAGTAAAGCTTCATGGTAGATATTTTGCAATGGTACCTGTCTTAGTTAGGGTTTTATTGCTATGACGATACACCATAGTAGGTGGTGGTGGCACATGCCTTTAATCCCAGCACTCAGGGAGGCTTAGGCAGGCAGATCACTGAGTTTGAGGCTAGTCTGGTCTACAAAGCGAGTCCAAGACAACCAAGGCTACACAAAGAAACCCTGTCTCAAGAAAGAAAGAAAGAAAGAAAGAAAGGAAAGAAAGAAAGAAAAAGATACACCGTGACCAGGTTAACTCTTAGAAAGGAAAGCATTATGTTTGGCTTATGGTTTCAGAGGTTTAGTTTATTATTATTGTGTCAGGAAGCATGGCAGCATGCAGTCAGACATGGTGCCAGAGGAGTTGAAGAGCTCTACATTTTAATAGGCAGGCAGCAGAAGGAGACTATGCTGGAAGTAGCTTGAGCATTTGAGCTTTGAGACATCAAAATGTGCCCCACCAGTGACACACTTCTTCAAAAATGGTGACCGCTATTGCAACAAGGCTACATGTCTTAATAGTGTAACTGCCTATGGGCCAATCATTCAAACACATGAGTCTATTAGTGCCATACCTATTTAAACTATATTACTCTCCCTGGCCCAAATAGGCTTGGAGCCATATATAAAGCTCAATGCATTTAGTCTGATTTTAAAGGTCCCATAGTCTCTCACAGTCTCAGCAATGTTTAAAAGTTCTTTGTATGTTAATGTAAACACATGACATATGTTTGAATAAGCCCTCTTTAATCTGCTGTATTTTGCTGCAGGATATTTGATCCCATTGTGAGCTCTGAGACTATGATCTGTAAAAACCTGTTTCTAATTGTGATGTGGCTCAATCTTTGCTCTCAGAAGTTTTTGTTTTTGTTGTTGTTGTTTACTATAAACAGGTACTTGTGGTATGGCTGAGCCCAAGCACACACCTTTAATCCAAAATCTTCCTGTAAACAGAATTAAATAAGGTTTACTCTAGGTCAATAAGCTGATCAAGAAACAAATTAACAGAGATTAAACAGAAAAGGGGGGACACTGAGCTGAGATATTTAAGACAGCATGGTGAACTATCAGGGTCATTTTGATTTGCAGTTCCATGATGACAAAGAATGTTGAGCATTTAGGAAACAGTACAGGAGCCTACCACAGAAGGCCTCTGAAAGAGTCTACTCTGCAGAATATCAAAGCAGATGCTGAGACTCATACACAAACTTTGGGCAGAATTCAGGGAATCTTAGGAAAGAAGGGGAAGAAGAAAGACCTGGAAAGAGCTCCACAAGGAGAACAACAAAACCAAAATATCTGGGCAGAGGGGTCTTTTCTGAGACTGATACTCAACCAAGGACCATTCATGGAGATAACCTAGAACTGATGCTCAGATGCAGCCCATGGCAGCTCAGTGTCCAAGTGGGTAACCTAGTAAGGGGAACAGGGACTGTCTCTGACATGAACTCAGTGGCTGGCTCTTTGATCATCTCCCCCTGAGGGGGGAGCAGCCTTGCCAGGCCACAGAGGAGGACAATACAGCCAGTTCTGATGAGACCTGATAAAATAGATGGAAGGGGAGGAGGACCTCACCTATCAGTGGACTTGGAGAGGGGCGTGGGAGGAGATGAGGGAGGGAAGGTGGGGTTAAGAGAGAATAAAAAATAAATAAAAATAATAAAAGAACAAAGTTCAAAGTCTCTTCTGAGACTCATACATTCTCTTAACTCAAAAAAAAAAAACAAAAAACAAAAAACCAGATACTTCCAATATATAATGACATAGGATATAATTACCATTCCAAAATGAAGGAAAGGAAGCACAGTGAGGAAATACTGGACCAAAGCAAGACCAAAAACCATCTGGGCAAACTTCAAACTCTGCATCTCTGTCTGATGTCAAAATGTTCTTCAGATTTCCAACTCTTTTCAGCTTTGTTGAATGCAATGCACATCTTTCTTTCCGGGTGGTTCCACACCCTGTTAGCAGCTTTCCTTGGCAGGTATACCATGGCTTTGAAATCTCTAACCTCTGGAGGTCTCCAAAGCAAAACAAGCTTCACCTTCACATCTTCACGAAATGACCTCTCTGGACCTTCTTTCAGGGATACCCCTGCCACAGCCACAGCAGCTTCCCACAGTCAGGGAGGGAGATACTATAACCCCTTTCTTTCTAGGTCTTGACTCTAAATCCAGAACAGGGTGGCTGAAGATGCATTTTCTTTTGCTTGCTGGGGCTTGAAAATGGCCCCCTTTTTAAATTACAACCTTACCAGCTTTCAACTTTTCAATGGTTTCCTTCACTGGCTAAGCTTAAACATTTGGCTAAACCCATTTACTCTGTCAACCAGATTGGCCTTGAATTTAGAGATATGCATGCCTCTGTCTTATGAGTGCAGGGATCTAAGCTTGTACCAGGACTCCTGGACTAAAAGCTTTCTTTAGTTCTTTTACAGGAATTGGAAGCTTAGCTGTGTGTGGTTTTCCCCTGTGGGTCACAACTTCTTTTAATCTATTTGTTAATCTGTTTATATTAATGAACATAGGATTTATCTCCATTCCAGCCTTGATGCTCCTTTTTTCCTTGAACCATATATTTTGCATTTTTCCTTGCTCAGCTTGCTCCTTTTCATCAAAACACTCTTCATAAGAGTTAACAGTTGTAAGTAACCACACAACTATTCTGGGCTGGTTTGAGATTTCCTGTCAGTACAGCCATAACATATCCCTAGATGAAGACATCTATGTGGGTATAGAAGTAAGCACCTTCTGGGTGATGACATCAAAAGCTAGCACTGATAACTTTTTTGAAACACAAATGACAGTATATCTAAGCAGATGCTGAGACTCATAACCAAACCTTCAGTAGAGTGCAGTGAATCATATGAAAGAAGGGGGAGTTAGTATGAACTGGAGAGGACAGGAACTCCACAAGGACCAAATATATCAGGGCACAGGGGTCTTCTATGAGACTGTTTCTCCAACAAAGAACCATGTATGGATATAACCTAGAACCCCTACTTAGACATAGCCCATGATAGTTCAGTATCCAAATGGGTACCTTAGTAAGGGAAACAAGGACTATTTCTGACATGAACCCAATGGCTGGCTACCCCCCCGCAACTCGAGGGGAGATCAGCCTTGCTAGGCGACAGAGGAGAACATTGCAGGCAGTCGTGAAGATACCTGATAAGCTAGGGTCAGATGGAAGGGAGGAGGACCTCACCTATCAATGAACATGGAAAGGGGCAGGGAGGAGATGAGGGAGGGAACATGGGATTGGGAGGAAATGAAGGAGGGGGCTATGGCTGGGATACAAAGTAAATAACCTGTGATTAATATAAAAAATAAAAATGATAAAAAAATAGAACTCATGTTTTTTTTTTTTTTCCTATTTGAAAATGATCAGAGATGTTCTAAATGATAATAAATAGTGCTAAGGTTAATGAGGGTTGACTAAGAGTTCTAAGAATTTGAATGATACAAAACCACCTTGGAAATTATTGTACTGAGCCAGGCATTTTAGAGGCTTGATTAGCAGGAGGTAAGGGCATCATAGAAGTGAGCTAGCAATCATTTATGACAACTTTTGGGCAGGAATGAGATGAGTTATAAATTTAATCAAGAAAGATATAATTGAAGATAGTCCCCACTCTAAGAAGCTTACTGTGTAATTAGGCTGTGACTTGAAATTGTTTCTCTGATAATAATACCGTTGAAGTATAAGCAATCGATCTTTCTTCCTGACTGTACTCAACAAGGCAAAGTGGAACATTAAGAAAATTCTTTAACGGGGACATCTGGAGTACAGACACACTTGAAAGATAGACTCTGTTAATTTCTTTTATTCCTTCTCTGAAAAAAAGTCTGTATTAAAAAACAACTTTAAAAAAATTGGAACCAAGAAAATTTCACTCACTTCTTCAAATGTCATTAAATATAAAATCTGGTCTCTTTTTATTTGATGGGTTTACTCTTATAGATTTTTAAAATTTGTAAACATTCTATATGTTAATAAAAGATGGTCTAAGAGAGAATATCTCCAGCATAACCTTACAAAAATATTAACAAGCAGCACTGACATGGGTGTTTTGAGCCATATTAATGTGATAGTTGTCATGCTTAGTCGCTATGAACAGTTGCTTCCTTGCTTCAACACAGAAGCAGAACTATAAAAACAGTACATTCCAGGTATGAACCTACTTCACAAGCCTGAAGACAATACCTCTAAAAACCTAGAATGTCAAAACTAGAAAGAATGCCTAGGGCAGAGAATATGCTGTTTGTTTTTGTCCTGATACTGTTCCACCACCAGCCTTCACCGAGTCCTTTAATTTGGTCCTTAAAGGAGCCTTTGAAGTTGTTCTTGCTCAGTTCCAGAATCCTGCTGGCAGCCAGTTCTAGTCACTGGCAGACATTTAATGTGGGACTCTGAACTTCTTCCATTACTATGCCAATCCTTGCGTCTGTATCAGGTAACAGGTAATACGTTGTTTTTTCCTCACACAGAATCTATGGGGTATAAGGGAATCTGTCATTTTGTTTGTTTGACATTGTCATTTGCTTTACAGAAGCTTTTCAATTTCATGAGGTCTCACTTTTTAGTTGGTGATCTTAGAGCCTGTGGTGTTGTGTTCTATTCAGGAAATAAACTCACACATCTATTGACACCTGATTTTTGACAAAGAAGCCAAAACCATACAATCAAAAAAAAGATAGCATCTTCAAAAAATGGAGCTAGTCTAACTCAATTTCTACTTGTAGAAAAATGCAAATAGATCCTTATTTATCACCATGAACAAAATTAAAGTCCAAATGGTTCAAAGACCTCAAAATAAAGGTAGACCTCAATTCTGAATCTTTTAGATGAAAAAGTGAGGAAAAGCCTTGATCTTATTGGCACAGGAGACAACTTCTTATAACTATTTTCCAGTTAACAATAAAACTTCACTTAGGCCTGCAGTGATGACTCAGCAGTTAAGACTGCTTCCTGAGCACCAAGTTTGGTTTTCAAAAATACACTTTAGGAAGCTCACAACCTTCTGTAACTCTGGTCACAAGTGATCTGACAACCTCTTCTGGCCTCTGAAGGCACCAGGCATGCACATGGTACACATGAAATGGACAATTTTCTTGATCGATTCCACTTGCCAAAGCTGAATCAAGACCAGGTAAATCAATTAAATAGTCCTATATCCCCTAAAGACATAGAAGCAGTCATCAAAATTCTCACATGCAAAAAAAAGAAAAGCCCAGGGCCAGATGGTTTCAGTGCAGAATTCTACCAGACCTTCAAAGAAGAGCTAACACCAATACTTTCAAATTATTCCACAAAATGGAAACAGAAGGAACACTACCAAACTCATTCTATGAAGCCACAGTCACCTTGGTACCTAAGCCTCACAAAGACCCAGCAAAGAAAGAGAATTTCAGGCCAACTTCCCTTATGAACATTGATGCAAAAATACTCAACAAAATACTTGCAAACCGAATACAAGGACATATCGAAGATATCATTCATTACGAACAAGTAAGCTTCATCCCAGGCATACAGGGGTGGTTCAATATACAGAAATCCATCAATGTAATCCACCATATTAACAAAATGAAGGAGAAAAACCACATGATCAGCTCCTTAAATGCTGAAAAAGCATTTGACAAAATCCAACATCCATTCATCTTTCAAGTCTTAGAGAGATCAGGGATACAAGGCACATACCTAAACATAGTAAAGGCAATATACAGCAAGCCTATAGCCAATATCAAACTCAATGGAGAGCAACTTAAATCAATCTCACTGAAATCAGGGACAAGGCAAGGCTGCCCACTCTCTCCATATCTCTTCAACATAGTTCTTGAAGTCCTTGCTAGAACAATAAGACCATTACAAGAGATCAAGGAGCTACAAATTGGAAAGGAAGAAGTCAAAATATCACTATTGGCAGATGATATGATAGTATACCTGAGTGACCCCAAAAATTCTACCAGGAAACTCCTACAGCTGATAAACACCTTAAGCAAAGTGGCCGGATACAAAATTAATTCCAAAAAATCAGTAGCCCTCCTGTATACAAAAGACAAAAGGGCTGTGAAAGAAATTAGAGAAACAACACCCTTCACAATAGCCACAAAGGACTTAAGTACCTTGGTGTGAATCTAACCAAGCAAGTCAAAGACTTGTTTAAAAAAATTTCCAGTCTCTGAAGAAAGAAATAGAAGGTGCTATTAGAAGATGGAAAGATCTCCCATGTTCATGGCTTGGCAGGATTAACATAGTAAAAATGGCCATCTTACCAAAAGCAATCTACAGATTCAATGCAATTCCCATCAAATTACCAATACAATTCTTTACAGACCTTGAAAGAAAAATTCTGCAGGTCATATGGAATAACAAGAAACTCAGAATTGCTAAAACAATCCTCTACAATAAAAGATCTGGAGGTATCTTCATCCCTGATCTCAAGCTGTACTATAGAGCAACAGTAATAAAAACTGCATGGTATTGCCATAGAAATAGACTGGTTGATCAATGGAATCGAACAGAAGACCCAGAAATAAATTCACACCCTTATGGACACCTGATTTTTGACTAAGATGCCAAAACAAAAGACAGCATCTTCAACAAATGGTGCTGGTCTACCTGGATGTCTACATGTAGAAAGATGCAAATAGATCCATATTTATCACCCTGCACAAAACTAAAATCGAAGTGGATCAAAGACCTCAATATAAAACCAGACATACTAAACCACTTAGAAGAAAAAGTGGAGAAGAGCCTTGAACTCATTGTCACAGCAAGAACTTCCTGAACAGAACACCAACAGCACAGACTCTAAGAACAACAATCAATAAATGGGACCTCATGAAACTGAAAATCTTCTGTAAAGCAAAGGACACTGTCAACAAACAAAATGACAGCCTACAGACTGGGAAAGGATTGTCACCAGCTCTAGATCTACCGAGGGCTAATATCCGGAATATGTAAAACACTCAAGAAATTAAAAACCAAGATACCAAATAATCCAATTAAAAATAGGGTACAGAGCTAAATAGAATTCTTAACAATATCAAATGTATGAAACACATTTAAAGAAATGCTTAACATCCTAAGTCATCAGGGAAATGTAAATCAAAAAGACTCTCAGATTCCATCTCATATCCATCAGAATGGCTAAGATCAAAACTCAAGTGACAACACATGCTGGAGAGAATATGGAGAAAAGGGAATGCTCCTCCACTGCTGGTGGGAGTGCAAACTTGTACAACAACTTTGGAAATAATTCTGGCTCTTTCTTAAAAAATTCAGAATAGAGCTACCTCAAGACACAATTATACCCCTCCTATTGATATACTTGAAAGATGTTCCACCATACAACAAGGATATTTGCTCAACTATGTTCACAGCAGCTTTATTTATAATAGACAGAATCTGGAAACAAGCTAGATATCCCTCACTGGAAAAAAAATGGATATAGAAATTGTGTTACATTTACACAATGGAATACTACTCAGAAATTAAAAACAAGGAAATCATGAAATTTGCAGGCAAATGGATAGAACTAGAAAGGATCATCCTGAATGAGGTAACTCGGAACTAAAAAGACAGTCGTGGTATATACTCACTTATAAGCAGATATTAGCCATATAATATAGGATCAACAAATTAAAATCCAGACCTAAAGAAGCTAAACAAGAAGGAACCTAAAGAGGATGTTCAATGACTCCATGTGTACCCTCTAGTAAGGGGAACAAGGAAGGGCTGTCTCTGACATGAACTCAGTGGCTGGCTCTTTGACCACTTCCCCCTGGTGGGACGACCTTGCCAACCTACAGAGGAAGAGAAGCCAGGCAGTCCTGATGAGACATAACAGGTGACGGTCAGATAGTAGGGGAGGAGGACTCTCCCTTTTAGTGGACTAGGAGAGAATTGTAGTAGTGGAAGAGGGCACAACTTTGGGATAGAGAAGAGATGAAGGAGGGGACTACAATCGGGATAAAAAAAGAAAAGAATGAATTGTAAAAATTAAAATTAAAAATATGTAAAAAAAATCTTTGTGATTATATCACCCATGAATATCTTTCTATATTCTACTTTTAAAGTCTCTCTGTCTTGTAATAGAAATTTTTTTAAAACATATGCTATGTTAACATTTTTGTTTTTTTGTTTTAATCCCAAGTGTGGGATTTTAGTTTGGACTTAGTTTGTCCACAGCTGATAATTGTCTCCTGCAGAGCAAAGTATTGTCAGCTGGTACAAGCCTGCGTCGTGCAGCATGGTGAAGGGAGTCATCTAGGACTATGAGGGATATAAATATGAGTGCCCAGAAAAAGAGGGATAGCAATTTAGAGAGACCAGACAGAGATGAACAGTATGGCAGTTTGGGAAGACTAGAGATAGCTACTGTGGTGGCTTGGAGAGAGACAAGAGAAACATTTCAGTGCAGAGGCTTGGAGGAGACTGCTTGCTGTGTTTGCTGTTGACTAAAAGTTGATTTAGCCCTAAAAGAACCCATCGAACCTTAAATGGCCAAGAGAAGTAAAGAGGTCTGTGCCCGCTCTCCCCACTAAACTCTCTCCTACCTAGGGTTCGGGAGTTGGAAAAGAGAGACTTTAAGGAACTCCCAAATAAATTAGAAATAAAATAGAGTTTAAAAAGGAGTCTAACTCTCTCTCTCTCTCTCTCTCTCTCTCTCTCTCTCTCTCTCTCTCTGTGGTGTATTCGTGCAATCAGACACAACCAAACTTCTTTCTTACTTTTTTGCTTGTATGTGTGCTATGTATGTTTGCATGTGAACACGTATGAACATGTGCCTGCATATGGAAACTTGAATTTGACATTGGGGATCTTCCTCCATTCCCCTCCAGTTTATTTCCTGGTGCAGATTCTTTCACTTGAATTCAAACCTCGCTGATTCTGTTAAGCAGCCTGATTTCTCCAGGATCCTACACCTGCTTCCAGATGTGCTATGCTTTTAGACAGCTGCTAAACCTGTCTGGTTTTATGTGAGTCCTGGGCATTCAAATTCCAGTCTTCAAGCTTGCAAATGCCTTACCAACCAAGTAATCTTCCCAGTCCCTAACTTCTTATATAAACACCTTCTCAGTACATTCATTATAGGTTCTTCTGTCTGTGAGATCTATGATTTCTTTATGCACATTTATAAAAATAGAACATCGTATTGTTCATGGCTTTTAAAGGATTAAATTACAGGGTATGTGGGTCAGTGCATCAATATCCTAAAATAAAATTAAAAGAAAATACTTTATAGTAGGCTTGGGTTTGGGGCCAGAAAGTACCATAATTAGTCGCTACTCCTTTATTTTTTTTTTTTATACACTGTTACACCATAAAAATATCTCATGGCTTCATTCAGAAAATATTCTTGTAAAAGAAAATAGGGAAAATTTGATATACCTAGGGAAAAGTATTATCAAATGAAACTATACCACAAGAAATATCTTTGTCTGTGCGGATGGAACTGGCACGGAGCAAATGCTTAAAAGCAAGCATTGTGCAAAGTAACCTGCTGTTTCATAATGTAAGTGGAGCCCATGCTGCCAGTGTCCAGGTGCTACTAATCGAGTGAGAAGGCCAAATGTTGAACTGGGGAGCGTGCTGAACAATGAAAGCGAGTAGAGACAAATAATTTAAAGACAAAAAAATCTTTTCATATTATCTCTTCTCCACTCTCCAATAGAAAATCAAAGATCTGTTCTCATAGTGTGGCTTTTCTTGCTTGGGTTAGTGGCTATCATGTTTTTCTTGTTCATAAGGCATAGCTTTGATTAGTATATTGTATAAAATAGAAAGCTAACAAATACAAGTTGATGTCCAGAGACTATAAAAATTCAAATTAACAGTTAATATTCACTCTCTGCCTGCTTAGCCACTATATTTATGGGACATTGTTCCAGTACTACTGAGGGAGAGAAATGGTGAGCCAGTGGACGAGACAAGGACTATTTGTGGAGATAACCTAGAACTCTTGCACAGATGTAGCCCATGGCAGTTCAGTTTCCAAGTGGGTTACATAGTAATGGGAAGAGGGACTGCCTCTGACATAATCTGATTGGCCTGCTCATTGATTACCTTCCCCTGAGGGGGGAGCAGCCTTACCAGGCCACACTAGAGGACAATGCAGCCACTTTTGATGAGAACTGATAGACTAAGAACAGAAAGAAGAGGAGAACCTCCTCTATCAGTGGACTTGGGGAGTGACATGCATGCAGAAAGGGGAGGGAGGGTGGGATCAGAAGGGGAGGAGGGAGGGGCTTATGGGGGGATACAAAATGAATAAAGTGTAATTAATAAAAAATTTTTAAAAAAATGAAAAAAATAATAGCATACCTCTTAAAAAAACTTTTTTTTAGTCAAGACGTTGTCCCCACCCCCATTACAGTGCTGCTTATTAGGTGACATAAGCACAATTTAATATCCTAGAAGTTTTAGTGAAAATCATTTTTGTTTACTTGTATGGTCATCCTAAAATAACACACCTACTAAAAGGACTATGCATTTGTTCATAAGAATTGTAAGATGAGGAAAACAATGACAACAAGAAAGTAGGAAAAGGGAGAGGGAAGGAAAGGGAGAGAGAGACAGGATGGAGCAGAAAGGAGGGACCAGGAAAGGGAGTTTTACTATCCCTCAGATTGCTGTGACTGAAACTATGGTCTCTGAACCAATGGTATTTATATCACTTGAGAGCTTCTGAGGACATCAGGATTTTAATTCCAACTCAAAAAAAAAAAAAAAAAATTTTTTTTTTTTTTTTTTTTTAATTTAAAAACTATCCCCAGGTGTTTGTGTGAGGGCACATTGAAATGGGAGAAATTGCTATAAAACAATGCTTTAAAGTTATTCTCGGGTGATATGGAATCTTCTCTTTCATTAAAATTTGTGTATTTCCTCCTTTGTCTCTTCTATGTAATCTAGCTTCCTGTTTTCTTCATGTTTCTGGATCATTAAATGCAACATCAGGAACTCACACTGAATCAATTTAGTTTTTAACCATTGCTAGCATTCACTTAGATGTTACCAGTTCACCACACAGGATGAATCCTGGCCCTTTCTTGGATACATACCATTGGATATATACCAGATTTGCAACTTTGTAACACGTATGTTCATTAAAAAACAGCTTGATGAGTAGATCTGAAAATGTTAATGTCAAAGTGGGGGGATTATGGGCACATTATTTTTCTTTAAAATATATCCCATGTTTTCTCCAAAGAGATTTTATGTAAAAAAAAAAAAAAAAAAAGTACAGAAACACTGTGAGTTTTTTTACTGGATTACTGAATAGGCACAGGGAAGGGGATGCCCGGTGGTGAATGGTTTACTGAGCACTTTATAAAAGTGTAGAAGGCAGGACAGTAATGAGAGTACCCTATGCAACAAAGAACAATGGGCTATGAGGGGACCCCATGTGAAATAGTAATTTATTGTGTACTAAATGATTAGTAAAGGAGTAGAGTCCAACTAGGCTGGTGAAGTTCTGAGAGGTTCCTGTGGGCCTCTGTGCGTGTAATTTCAAGTTGTGCATCTTTGTCACACAAATAAAAGGCACACACATCATGGGACATGCAAATAGGAGACATACAAATAAGAGATATGCAAATTGTGACCATGAAATTCAAGGCCATGCTTTTAAGAAGAGTCCTGGTAAAGGTATGTGGCCATAGGGCACTTGGCTATAGCACAGTGTGTCAAGACTAGCAGTTTTGATCTCATGGACCATGCTTCTAAAATTTCCATAATGGTTAGCTCGTTCTATTTTCTCTTCTATTATTCCTTCCCAGGCTTCTCTAATGATCCATTTTGTAAGCAGTTGTGCATGAACATGCAATCTTTTGCTTCTTCACAGTAGTATCTTCTAAACATTTTTTCTAAGCTGAGACTCCTAGTAACAGAGGTCATGCAGACTGAAGAGGCCAGCTTCTAATTAGTCATGAGTCCTCGTACACGGAGTAAAACACCAACCCACCCGCAAAAAATTTTGACCCAAAATTTAACCTGTCTATAAGATGTGCAGGGAAAAAAATAAAACAGAGATTGAGGGAACACTCAAGCAAAGCCTAGCCCAACTTGAGACCAACCCCACAGGAAACAGCCAACCCCTAAAATTATTAGCATTACTCGGCTATGCTTGTAGATATGCTATGCTTGCAGAAGACAGCCTAACACAGCTGTCCTCTGAGTGGGTTCACCCGGCAGCCGATGAAAACAGGTGCAGAGACCCACAGACAAACACTGGGTGGAATTCAGGGAGTCTTGTGGAAGGTTGGGGGAAGGATAGGACTCAGGGTAGACAGGACCTCCACAAGAAGACCAACGGAACCAACTAACCAGGGCCCAAAGGGGCCTCTGGAGACTGAAGCACCAACCAAGGGCCACACATAGACTGGACTAAGGTCCTCTACACAGATGTAGTGGATGGGCAGCTCATCTGGGTCCCATAATAACGGAAGTGGGGCCGAATCAGACATGGACTCTGGTGACTACTTTCCTATCACTTTCCCCTGGTGGGGCTACCTCAGCAGGCTACAGGGAATCTTAATGCAACTTGGTGTGCTGGGGCAGGTGGGGAGGTGGGGCTTGGTTGTGGCTCATTCTCTGAGAAGTAGGGCAGCAGGGTAAGGGGGAACAGTGAAGGACAGAGCGACCAGGAGGAAAGGAGGGAATAAATAAATAAAAATTAAAAAATAACAAAATAAACCAAAATTAACCAACATAAATTCTCAAAATAAAATAAGTGGAAATTGTTTTATATGGCTAATTTTATGTTAATAATTACTAAAATCATAATTCTTAGTTGATAAGCTGAAATACTGGTCTAATTAAGAGAACTGGTTCTGATTGTAATGTTATATGGTATCATATATAGGCCAGTTGTCGAGGGAGATGGAGACCTTAACTAGATTTTCTGATTGCAAATAATTTCTTCTTCAAATAGCTTATCATGCTCAAGTTTTAAATGTGTCTTCCAAAGCCTGAAGTACTTTTCTGATTCTGCTTCATATATATGTGTAGTTAATTAAATTAGTATCTTGTTATAAGTTCAGAATATTGAAGAACTCTTATAAGAAAATATGACAGGGAAGTGCTTTTTCCCTGGAGGAATAATAACAGGAATGGCTCAGATCAGTGAGCTCTTCTCCGCAGATGAGGGTGTGATTGCAACTTTTGGTCTTGATGAAATTTCAGTAACAGCAAATCCATCTTACCGTCTCTGTTTCCTGTGCTAGCCTTTTGCAAGAGAAAGAAGAAACACAACACCACCAGGCAAATGAAACCCTGGAGTTTGCCTAAAACACTAAATTCACCAATCTCTTTCTTGTTCAATAAATAACAACCTTGTCGCCTAGACGGCATATGTCAGACATGTCTAGAATCCAATTTCCTCCTCTAGATTAGGCCTGCCTCCCTTATAGCTAATCATGGTGGTCTGGTACCCTCCTTTCAGTCATGAACCATGGGATGAGAAGTCTTGGATTGATTTGCACTCTGTTGGGGGTCTGCAAATCCATGAATGATCTAGAAGAATCCTCACCCATCTCCACACCACTGTTCAAATCAGAGAGAGAAAAAAAAACAAAACAACACTATAATAATTTTCAAGAAATGCGTTCTGTGGTATCTATATTTTACCACATTTATTAATTAATATAATAAACAGTTGTTTTCCACCCGCCTTTCTCTTAAATAAATCCTTAATGCTAGAAATCCCAGGTGGGAGGGTGGGACCAGAAGGAGAGGAGGGAGGGCCTGCATTCAGGATGTAAAGTGAATTGCTTTTGGCCAGGAGAAACAAAGGGAGACAGATGTGATTGTGGCCTGGGAGGATGACTGGATCTGTGGCTGTGTGAGGCAAGGTGGGCAGGGAAACTTAGATGAGATAGTTGAGAATCTACTTAGCTAAGGCATAAGCTTGGAGAATTTTAAAAGGTCTTGGCATCCTTATTTTTATGATCTGAAGGCTACTCTGGACTCAGGTGTTTCTTCACCAGGAGACATAAGCCAACAATTGTTCAACAATTGGCACCCCCTGTTAGGTACCAGTGAAGAAATAAACTTAATAAAAAAATAAAATAAATAAAAATAAAAGGAGATGTGGGCTTGTCAGAAAAAGTGTGCCACTGTATGTGGGCTTTGATGCTTCAAAATCCCCCATCTGGCTCAGCGTTTCTCTCTTTCTCTGTCTCTGCCTGTGGATCAGAGCACCTTGGGTACTGCCCTGCTCTCCACCAAAATCATAATGAACTAAACCTCTGAAACTGCAAGCCCCCAATACAGTATTTTCTTTTATAAGACTTACCTAGGTCATGGTGTCTCTTCACAGCCATAGAATAGTAATTAAGATGAAGGTATAAATTCTGGCAAGTTTCCTTTGAGATAGAGTCTGCCTCAGTGTAAGCTTATTTCTAGACCAAAGCGGAAAGACAAAGTATTCTAATGTCATGGGACTTTGAAATTCCTCAGATGTAGTGTTCTTCTCCACACACAAGTTGCTTCTTAAAGTGTTGCTTTGAAACCTACACTAGCAGGCTATACTCACAAATGACCCAGTGAGCATGTGTCATGCACCCTTTATTCATGAATTCAACACAAAATGAACTGGTATGCTTCAACAAGACACTGCCAAAGATGCTACAAAGTTATATAGGAGTGAATGCCTAGATCTCACGAATGACTACCATTATAACTAACATGAGTATTTGCACCTGCTAAACATTATGAGGGAAACCAGGTTTTGGCCTCTGAAACCTTATGACAGAACTCCTTTTTTTCACATCACAGCTGTACCTTGTGCAGTTTTCAAACTCCTTAGTCATATTGAAACATAACATCTACGTAGGTTCTGACTCACTAGTTCATGGTGCACGTGACGCATCTGACACTTTGTGTAAGGAACTAGAAATATAGCTGACACCATGATCAGAAGATTTTCTGCAGGCAGTAACTGTTTAGAGGCTCATTTTGTTGTACAAAAGGTAGGAGATGAGGGACATTTCATCTTATGTCATTGGATCTTGTTTCACCATTTGCCAACCGTAAGCAAGTTGCTGAACTACAGTAAGTCTTAGTGTCTCTATCTGAGATGGTTAATCTTTTTTGAAATTTTTCTTATTTTCATTAATTAGAGTTTATTCACTATGTATCCCAACTGTAGCCCCCTCCCCAAACACCTCTCAATCCCACCATCCCTCTCTCCTCATATGCCCCTCTCCCAGTCCACTGATGAGGGAGGTCCTCCTCCCCTTCCAAGATGGTTAATTTTAATTTAATTAGAATCACCATAGAAACAAACTTTTGAACATATCCATCAGGATTTCATAGATTAGATGTAGTGGTTTGAATAGACATAGCCTCCATAGATTCATGTGCTTGAACGTTTGGCCAAAGAGAGTGACACTATTAGGAGGTGTGGCCTTGTTAGAGGAAGTGTGTCACTGTGGCAGCATGATTTTGAGGTCTTAAATGTCAAGCTACACCTTGTGTGAAAGACAGCCAGTCTCCTCCTTGTTGTCTGGAGATCAAAATGTAGAACTCTCAACATCATATCTACTTAAATATTGTCATACATGATGATAAAGGACTAAACCTCTGAATCTGTAAGCCAACTCCAATTAAATGTTTTCTTTCATAAGAGTTGATTTGGTCAGGGTGTCTTTTCACAGCAATGGAAAACCTAACTAAGACAGAAGTTGGAACCTGGGACTGGTACCAACTGGGACTGGTATTGCTGTGATAGGCTTGACCATGTTTTTGTTTGGAGAGATGTGGACTTTGGGAATTTTGATTAAGATATCAGGGGATACTTTAATGGGGCTTAATATCCCATAATAGCAGGAACATGGAAGACAGTGGTGCTGAGGGTAATTTGAATTGTGGAGGCCTGGCTCAAGAGGTTTTGCCTAAACACCATTATGACATTTTGTCAAAGAATGTGACTGTTTTTTTTTTTTTTTCCTGAAGAGTCTGCCTGAAGCTAAAGTGAAGAGATTTAGATAAGTTGCATTAAAGGAAATCTCAAAACAATCTAGCATAGACTTTGTCCTGTGGTCTACTCTTATGTAGGGCGTTTTTATCAATTGTAGCAAGCTGAGAAAGGAAAAATACAAAATGGTTCAAAGGTTAAACAGTCACTAGGAAGTGGAATGTAGATACATCCTGTGTTCAAGGAGATAAGTAGATTAAATATATTAAGTGGATTTAAGAGAATGGTGACCCAGGGGGAAGACAACCCAGATAAGCTTCCATCTTGTGAAAAGTTTGTTCCCTAAAGGACATTGCCACCTGTTCAAAACTTACAATGCATTTTACATTGTAAGCAGGATAGTTATATCATGTTAGATGTTTTTATGACCTGGTCATTGTTTTCATTTAGGCATAAGGAGATGGGGTTGTGTGTCAAGTTTACAAGGGGTAGATTTCAATGGCTATTGTTGGTTGTCAACTTGACTATATCTTGAATGAAATACGATCCAGAAATGGATACCAGATCTTGAGGCAGGAAGACAACACACCTTTGATCCAGATCTTGAGGCTGAAAGACAAAGGCTTTTGGTCTGACTCTTGAGGTGGAATGACACGGGCTTTTGATCTTGATCTTGAGGTAGTATGACACTTTTGGTCCAGATCAACAAATGCCTTTAATCCAGGTCTTGAGGAACAGTAGCCATGTTTATAAAGATGAAAAATAAAAAGGAATTAAAGAAAACCTTAAGTCTAGCACTCAGAAGACAGAGGCATGTAGATATTTAAGTTCAAGGTCAATCTACAGGGCAAGTTCCAGGATGGCCAAGCTTAGGTAGTAAAGGTAACCACCAAAACCAGAAAGCTGGCAAAAACTTAGCTGAACAAGGGGGCCATGTTTCAGCTCCAGCAAACAGCATAGAAGAAGGGGTTATGGACTCTCCCTCCATGACTAAGGAAAGCCAATGAGGCCAGTTATGTGGCAGGTTGTCCCTTCATAGAGGCCCAGAATGACCACTGCATGGAGCTGTGAAGGTGTAGCCTCAATTGCTGTTAAGACCCCAAGATGATAGAGATGCCAGAGAAATGGATATCTACCAAGAAAAGGGGCTAACAGGGAGTGAAAACGCCCCCACGAGAAAGAAGTGTGTCACAGTAAACAAAACTGAAAGGAGTTGGAGATTTGAGGATCAATTTGACATCTGACATGGAGATGCAGATTTGGAGTTTGCCCACCTGGTTTTTGGTCTTGCTTTGGTCCAGTATGTCTTCACTATTCTGCATTTCCTATATTTTTGTATAGTATATATATATTGTGCCATGATATGTTGGAAATATATGATCTCCTTTCTGATTTTGATATTATAAGGGACTATAGTTAAGGGATTACATGAATCTCAGAAAATACTTTGAACTTCGGACTTAAATATTGTTGAGACTGTTATAGACTGTGGGGACTTCTGAATTTGAACTAAATGCATTTTTCAGTACATGGACATAAGACTAAAAGGGCCAGAAAGTGGAATGTGGTGGACTGAATATGTATGGCCCCCACAGATTCATGTGTTTGAATGCTTGGCCATAGAGAGTGGCACTATTAGGAAGTTGCCTTATTGAAGGAGGTGTGGCCTTATTAGAGGAAGAGTGACACTGTGAAGACACAGTTTTAAGGTCTTAAATGCTCAAAGCCCACTTAGTGTGAAAGACATCCAGTCTCCTTGATGTCTGCAGATCAAGTTGTAGAACTCTAAGCATCATGCCTATTTGGAGGTTGCCATACTAGCCAGTGGGGATCAGGAACTGAGAGAAAGAGGGGTGAGTGGCAATGGAGCCCACCTAGAATCCCAGGAATCAGACTCCAGAGACCAGACTCAAAAGTGCAGATCTAACTTTATTGTCCAGTGTAATAGCCTTTAGATGATTGAAAGGCCAATCAGATCATCCCATGCTAGCCTCAAGCTCCAGTAACAGTCAATCAGATTGGTGTGACTATAAGGAAATGTGGGCCTCCAAAAGGCTTACATCGACATTCCCCACATTGCCCATTGTGATGATAATGAACTAAACCTATGAAGCCAGCCTCAATTAAATGTTTTTTTCTTTTTCTTTCTTTCTTCCTTCCTTCCTTTCTTTCTTTCTTTCTTCTTCTTCTTCTTCTTCTTCTTCTTCTTCTTCTTCTTCTTCTTCTTTTTAAAATAAGAATTGCCTTGGTTATGGTATCTTTTCACAGCAATAGAAACCTTAACTAAGACAGATTAATTGGAGTGATGATTTTAGTTAATATTTTGTTGCTATGATAAAATACAATGATCAAAAGCTACTTATGGAAGAAAGTTAATTTTGACTTAGTGGCATAGAGGGAGAGTTCATGAAAGGGGGGATGACATCAGATATCTAGAACAGGAAGTTGAGAGACCTCATCTCCAATTTCAGTCCTGAAGCACAGAAAGTGAACTGGTGGTAGGTTAAGGCTATAACCCCTCAAAGCTTGCCTTCAGGGATGTATCTCCTTCAGCAGAACTCTACCTCCTAATGTCTCCATACCTCCCAAAACAGTGTCACCATGTATTAGATACAAGTTCACATTTATGGGTGGAACACTTCCCTTTCAAATCACTTTAGGTGGCCATTATGACCTAATTCAGGGTAGTGCCATTGCATGACTTAGGTTTCTGAACTAAAAAAGAATAAAATGTACTGAGCATAAGCATTCATCTCTGTGGATGAACTGATAAAAGAATGAAATGAACTGAGCATAAACATTCATCTCTGTGGATGCCATGTGACTGTGCACCTCAAGCTTTTGCCACCACAGCTCTTCTATCACAGTGGACTGTATCTCCCTAAACAGCAAGCTGAACCAAATCCTTCCTTTCTTAGGTTGTTTTTTGTAAGATGTTTTGTTGCAGCAATGAGAAAAGTAACTAACACAGCCTGTATTTTTTGGGATAATAATAGTAGTTTTTTTTTAATAGAACACCATAATAGTTTTTGTTAATAGAACACTATAACCAGTGTAGTAAGTGACGCTCCTTATAATTGTTAATCACTACTGTATTCATTGTCCTTGCTCCTCTACTTGTCTGTTGGTCATTTATACTTTCTGTAAAGAAATGGAGAATGGTTCTTTCTCAGGCATGCTGTGAGTGCATGAACAGTCTAAGCCCAGGGAGCCTGTGAGAAGAAACGAGGTATAAATTCAGGAGATGGGACAAGGATCTCATTCAGAGCCTGGAATTACATGAAAAGAAATCTTTTAAGAGTTATTTCCTATTCAGAAAGGAATTGTTACATTATTAAATTCCACCATACTGGGAGCTTTGCTATCTCACAGTCATGCCTTCAAATCTTACTTATTATGGCTCTACCTAGATGGGTTAAAGCAAGCTGAAAAAGCCATTCTGGGCAGTAGATCAGAAAGGAGATACTTGTGGGGTTGAGGAAAACTCTAATATTCTGCCTATTTGTGCCAGTTGCTTTTAACTTTACAAAATTCTCTTTTCTACTTTGTCTTTGGGCTGGCAACAAGCATCTCAGCTCAGGACCCAGAAGCTCCTGAATAATGAAAGTTATGCCCTTGAGTACTTAAGTCTGTCCAGAGTACTTAAAATGTTCAGAGTGGTAACCGCACTGCAGCTATTTATAACATTCTGTTTCTTTCTTAACTGTCCACCATATGTAATATGTATTAAATGCCTTATAAAGATTATTTATTCAGCTTTTGAAACAATTCTTTGAGGGTTGATAAGATTGATGGTATAGTAGGTAATGAATGTGCTTGCCCCTAAGCCTGAAGGCCCAAGTTTAAACTCCAGCACCCATATGGTACAAAGGAAGAACTTGATTCCCATAAATCATCCTTTGACCTCCACAAGCATACTATGAAAAACACACACACACACACACACACACACACACACACACACACACAAATGAACATAACAATTTTTTAAAAGAACACACAGAAATTAATTTATTTATTTTTCTTCTTAAACATATTTTACTTTATTGAAGACTGACAGTAAGTAGCATAATTTGAGTTCAGCAGAGAAACTAAACAGAAAGTTTGTGCTTTAACAAATATTCCAAAACACTAAAGACTTTTTCTTCTTCTTAGGAGTAGATGAGGGGTTCAGCAAATGGGAGAGGTTTTGTCCTGAGCTTTGGAGTACAACAGATACTTTGAAGAACATTTGCATTACTTTTCAATTATTTCAATAGCAGACACCAATTCCAATGTTCAAAGAGAGCAGAGAAACATGTGAATGGAAGGACTGTAAAGACTCAGAGGACAGGAAACACATAAAGGTGAATATGTGGAGGGTGGTGAAAAGCAGTGATAGTCCTGCCATAATGTGTAAGTAAGGCCATTCGAAAAGAGCTCAGTGAGGTATACCCTGCCACTTGTTTCTGTAACTGTGCACCTGACATTTATATCACTCTTTGTTGGCTGGCTTCCATCTAGAAAATGTGGAAAGGAAGTCATTCTTAGTCAATTCTGAACATGTATTGTCTGCCCATTAAGAGGTATTGATGTTTATAGCCTTACAAGGTGAGGCATGAGGACACAGGTGCTACAGATATGGCTCAGTGTTTGTCTAGCATGATGTCAACTGGAGACAATCTAGATTGACCACAGAAGTGAACCTCTGGGAATTTCCTTATCTTCATTGCATTAATTAAAGTTGGAAGGACCACTCTATAGGTAAGGCCATCCCTTAACTGGGATTCTAGACTGCCTGGGAAAGGGAGCTGTGCTGTAGAGTGCATGCACTCATCTCTTTTTTCTTCTGACTGGGGGACATATGTAAGTAGCTCTTTCAAGCTCCCCTACCATGGTGGTCTGAAGATTGGAACTGTGAACCAAATAATTTGTCCTTTTAAGTTACATTTTTTTTCAGGTGAAAGTTCCTTTCATAGAAACAAGAGAGAAAGAAAGAGAGAGAAAGAGACTTCAGATACCTATTATGTATGAAGTCTTGTGTTTGATCTCAACACCACATAAAAACATTGAGGTGGCATGGATAGATGACATCAGGTTTTGGGAGATGCAGGCATGAGGTACAAACTTCCAGATCATTCTCTGCTCTCTGGTAAGTTTAGGCAAGATACCTGAGACCATGTCTCACAAAAAATAAATCTTTGAGGAAGGATGATAGCTTTTGTGACCCTAGAACAATGCTATTGTAGTAATGGTTCCAGAATTAACCAGGTATAGCAGATATTCATTCTCCGAACTCAGATTTCCTCAATTGCTTTTAGTAGCTCAATGATCAGTAGCTCAATGAACAGAATGACTATGTCTCAGTTCAATAGATAGCCTCTCACCGCTCAGAGCTGGGTAAGGCTGTGGTGGCTATTATCAAATGGGGGCTGATTCATCTGCCAACTGTTTACATACAATTCTTGGCAGCTGTACTCAGCCAATAAGAGATAGTCCTTGGCAGCTGAAGTCACAAAGAATTACTTTCCTGAATCAAACCCCTCTTTAGGAACTATTGTGATTTTATAGATCATTCTTCTTACCCCTACTAGACAACCCAGAAATCTGAGGTTTTGCTGGGAAACCTAATGAGAGCTACTGTTAGCTTCTCACTGTTTCCAGTAGTTGGATTCTATGAAGTTTCCAACAGTGCAGGATCACTGTTCTATAAGAAAGAATGAGATTCCAGAGAACTATTCACGCACACCATTTTACCCAACCATTAAATAACCCTGTTCAATGAAGTTCCTGCTTAGACATCTATTTTATATTGTTGATTCACTAAAATTAAACTCCCAGGCAGTCCTTTCACTCATGCTTGAATGAAGCTTTTCTAATACATGCATTTTCTTTGTAAAGCGCATCAAAGATTTCTTGTTCTTAGTATCATTAGGCATTGCCCAGGGGCCACTTTCAGCATTAAAATCACCAACAGAAACTAAAAAGTAAAGAAGCACAACACTACCTATAATATGTAAAACCATCTTTGTGGTTAGGAAGACTGAGGCAAAAATACAGTCTACCTTGTCTTCAGATACCTCACCTGCAAATGAGTAGATTGCCAACACAGACTTTTACCACTTGTATAAGAATATTGGTAAATGCTGGCAAAAAGTTTTCAAGTATTGATTTGGAGGTAAAATTTTAGCAAAGAAATGGATAAATAAATACAGAATGAATGGATGATGAAGATACATTGTAGTTTTAGATGGTACATATACTCTTATTTGGAATCTGGTACCGATCAAGTTTCAAATTTCAAGATGTTGAAGATCTAGTTCAAGTTTCCAATCTGTTACTGTCATAAATAATCTGACCAAAAGCAATTTAGGAGAGGAAAGGATTTTTTGGGCTTCTAGGTCACAATCTCTCTCTGAAGGAACCAGGGAAGGAACTAAAAGGTTGGCCTGTTTGCATTCCCTCTGACTAAAGAACTCACTTCACAGATAAAAAAGTATAGTAGGAAACAGAAAGGTTTCTGGTTGCCAACTGGCTGATCACAGCTCATGTTTAACCTAACTTTCTTCTATTTCCTAGGACCATCTGTTCATGGAATTTTGTTGCTCAGAGTAGGCTGGGCTCTCTTTCATCAGTCAGCACTGCCGACAAACCCCCATAGACATGCATGGAAGCAAACTGGATCCAGTTAATTCCTCAGTTAAGATGGTCTTCTCAGAAGACTCTAGGCCATGTCAAGTAGACAATTATAGGTAACTGGAACATATACTGTGCCTTAGGCTTATAGATTCTTCATTTAGCTACTTCAATGGTCTATTTCATAATAAATAATCCTTTAGTTCATTCATAGAAGTTACATAGATGTGATGAGTAATATGTGGCAACTTAACTACATAATGCAAATGGGTGAGAGCAAATAGGCTGACATTTGGCCACTATTGTGTGGTGGGATTTGTCTCTGGAGTTTAATATTTTTGGTGAACTTAATAAAGCAGATTACTCTTTTGTTGTTTAGTCTTTGGATAGTAACCGAAGGCCTGAATAAAATGAAATAACTGGATGTAATGATTAATATTATCAACTTGACAGGATCCACAGACACCTAGGAGAAACATCTCTGAGCACATTTACAAGGGAATTTTCTTGATTAGGTTAACTGATGTATAAGATATACCCTAAATGTGGGTGGTCTCATTCCAAGGGCCCTGGTGCTCTACTTTCTCGGGAGAAAGTGAGCCTAACATCAGCATTTGTCTCTCAGGTTGCTCACTCTGGATGCAGTATGATCACCTGCGTCAAGCTTGTGCTGTCAAGACTTTCTTTCAGTGATGGACAGAAATAGTGGACCTCAACCTTCCTAATGCTGTGGCCCTTTAATACAGTTGCTAATGTTTTGGTAACTCCCAATCAAAAAATTATTTTCATTGCTATTTCTTAACTGTAGTTTTGGTACTGTTGCAAATCATATTGTAAATATCTGTGTTTTCTGATGGTCTTTGGTAATCCTTGTGAGAGTCTTTCAGTGACCAAAGGAATTACAACCCACAAATTGAGAAACAATGGACCTCAAATTATGGGCCAAAATAGACACTTTGTTCTTTAGCTGATCTTGTCTGCTATTTGTCATGGTACTGAATAAAGTAACTAACACACATAATAGACCACTCCTACTTTCCTAGACTTTTGATTTAAACACCCCCCCTTTTCTGGTGTCCTGACCTTTCAGTCTGCTATTTCAGACTCTAACTTTCATCATTGGCTCTCTTGATCCATTAGATATTCTTTTTTTTTCTATGAAAATATATTTATTATAAAAGTATACCATTTTCTATTTTTTTTGAAAATAGCTTCTATTCTTATAGAGCATATACTGATTATAGTTCTTTATCACTCCTCTCTTCCCAGTTTCTTTTTACATCAATTCCCCTCTAGGCACTCCCTTTTTATTTCTCATTAGAAAAGAACTAGTTTCTAAGAGACAACAACAAAACATGACAAAATAAAATACAATAAGATGTAGCAAAAACTATCAAATCAAAGTTGAACACAGAAACCAACAGGAGGAAAAGAGTCCCAAGAATAAGAACAAGAGTTGGACACTTACTGTTCTCACAGCCAAGAGTCCCATAAGAATCCTAAGGTAATTATTACAAGATATACACAAAGGACCTGGTGAAGACCCATGTAGGGCCTGTGTTTGCCACTTCAGTCTTTGTGAGCTCATTTGCACCTTGCTTAGTTGATTCATAGATCCCTGTTCTCTTGCTCTTAAAATCTTTCTACTTCCTCTTCTATAAGATTTTTCGAGATCTGAGGGGAAGAAGATGTTGATGGACACATCCCATTTAGACTCTTTCTCTCTGTGTAATGTCTAGCTTTGGGTCTTTGCATCTGTTACCAAATACTGCCAGAGGAAACCTCTCTGATGGTGACTAGATAAGGCATTGATCTATCAGTATAGCAGAATATCATTAGCAGTCATTTCTTTGTTTTTTTTTTTTTTTTTTTTTTTTTGGTACCAATAGTGTTTGTTTTTTACCCTAGCTCTCCAGGTTACCTAGTGCCTGGTACTTGTTGTGGAGGCTTTTTCTCCTGACCCCAAACTTCTGGAATGATAACTCATGAGACTCAATATATATAGCCAGGCCAGCACATCTTGCTGGGTGAATCTCTCTTGCCTAGCTCTGTCCCAGAATCTTTTCTGCCTGCTGGATGTCCCACCTCCTATTTCTTGCCTCAGCTATAGGCCATCAGATTTATTGTTGACAGATGAACTTTCCATACAGATCCATAGAGATATTCTTTAGAAAGAGCCTTGGTTACCAAAACAGTGTTGAGTATTAGTCTCTTCCTGTGGAATGGGCCTTGGTTGGCTACTTCCCCAAGTTCTGTGCTACCACTGTCTCCTCATAGATTTTAAAGTTATACCAGATTATAGGTCAAAGTTTTGTGGCTGGGTTGATTTTCACATTTCTCATTTGGTCTACAGAGTACCTTCCCTTACCAAAGAGATTAAAATGTAGGGATGAAGGCTCCATGTAAGCACCAGCTAGACTTTTCCATGCTCAATGAGTTGTGTGGGTGTTGTCCTCAGCTACGTAGGTTTGTGGAAATCAACTCTTTGTCTTGATAATAGCCTGGATAGTTTTCCAGGTGACTCTCTTGAGGAGCAACTCAATTGAATGCAACCAAATCATACCACTGGTAGCTTTCCTTGGTTACAAGCGATAGCCAGCTGTGAATCCACATTCCCCATTACTAGGAGCCCTCATTAGGATCAACTTCATAGTTTCCACTGCACTAAGTTTCCACTTCTCCCTTCAAAGTCCCCCTTCATTTTAGCTGTCTCTACCCACACTCTCTCCCTTAACCTGTATCTCCTGTACTTGATCTCCACATCCCTCCTGTCTCTACCGACCTCCAGTCTGCCTACAAAAACTATTCTATTTCATTACCCTAGGAATATCCATGCTGGTGCCCTAGAACCCTCTTCTAATATCCCTGGATCTATGGATTGAACCTTGGTCATCATTTATTTAAAAGGTAATATCCACTTATTAGTGTGTAATACTATATTTATGTTTCTGGGTTTGGGTTACTTCATTCAGAATGATATATATATATATATTAGTTCTATCAGTTTGCCTTCAAAATTTGTGATGTCTTAAAAAAAAACAGCTAAGTAATACTTTATTGTGTAATTAAACCACTTTTTTTTCTTTACCAATTCTTCAGTTGAGGGACATCTAGAGTGTTTCCAGTTTCTGGATCTTATGAAAAAAGCCACAAATAATGTGGTTGAGCAAGTGCCCTTGAGGTAAGATGGGGCATCCTTTGGTATATACCCAAAAATGGTGTAGCTGAATCTTGCAATAGATCAATTCACAACTTTCTGAAAAACAGTCACATGGATTTTCATAGTAGCTGTAGGACTTTGTACTACCACCAGTAATGGAAGAGTGTTTCCCTTGCCAGTATGAATGGTTATTTTTGTTATTGATCTCTGCCATTCTGATAGACTCTCAGTGTAGTTTTGGTTTGCATTTTCCTGGTGACTAACAGTATTGAAATTTTGTTCAAGTGTTTCCTAGATATTTGAGTTTCCTCTACTGAGAATTCTCTCTCTCTCTCTCTCTCTCTCTCTCTCTCTCTCTCACACACACACACACACACACATTTGAGTAGCCATCTTTACTTGGCAGTGTCCCGAAAGCTAGTTGAAGTTCCTACAAGTCAACATCTTCCTATGGCTGATTCTGTTTATTCCATTTCACTTCTTCAGACAGTATCCCCATGTGCATATTTTAGCACACGAGATTAGGCTTCCAGCTGATCCCAGCCTCCTGCAAAAGTTAATTTAGGCCCTGCTTCCTTTGAGAGTCTTACTTGACACCACAGTTGACATTTTCTTTTTTTGTGTGACACTAACTATCTTTATTGTATTATTTAATGTGCCTTCTAAAGGTTGCATAGCTATACCCTGTATGATGGATCTGTCTCTTCAAATTGTTTATTTTCAGTTTGGACAATAAAGTATTTTATTGTAATTTCTACTAATTTTTATGCGTGTTGTGGAGATGTATTATGTGGTCATGGGTGCACCACAGTTTAAGTGTGGAAGTCAGAGGATAACTATGGGGAGTGAGTTTCTCCTTCTATCACGTGGATTTTAGAGATCAAGCCCAGGTCATCAGGCTTGGCACCCAAGCACCTTCGCTCATGAAGCCATCTGGACAGCCCACATTACAGCATTTTAGATGTAAATTGGTGACATTAAGGATAGTACACTGTATTCTTGAAAAATAGCTTATGTCTTTGAATATGCTTTATCCCATGAATCCCATATGTATTTTTGTAGCTGCTTTTTTTGTGACTTTACTTGGGATATCTACAGATAGAATAAAGTACCTAGAAAACAAATATATTATTAAGATTAATGAATTAATACTACTATGTTAAAAGGATTTCTGCCTGGTGCATGGCTAGTGAAGTTCCCAATGCATAAGAAGGTGTATTTCATATGAGATTAGTCATTCTTGACCTTATGCCCCTTTCTGCTATACATAGTTAGGTACTAGTTATAACTAAACAGTATTGCTGCAAAAAATCATCAGGTAAGTTCAAATACATGAAATTAATCTACCATAGTTTAATATTGTTATGCTTATAGCAATTAAATGAAAAGAAACTGATTTTATATATTTTGGATATTAGCCGTCTCTCAGAGGTAGGGTTAGTGAAGATCTTTTCCCAGTCTGTATGTAGGCTGTTGTTTTGTTCTGTTGATGATGTCCTCTGCTTTATAGAAGCTTTTCAGTTTCATGTGGTTCCGTTTATTGATTGTTTATCTTAGAGCCTGTGTTGTTGGTGTTCTGTTCAAGAAGTTGTCTCCTGTGCCAATGAGGTTCATGCTCTTCCAAACTTTTCTTCTAAAAGATTTAGTTTGTCTAGTTTCATTTTGAGGTCTTTGATCCATTTAGTGCAGGGTGATAAATATCTTTCTATTTGCATTTTTCACATGTAGACACCCAGTTAGACCAGCACCATTTGCTAAGAACAGGATGGGAGCCTACCACAGATTTCCTCTGAAAGACCCCACTTAGCTGGGGATTGAAGCAGAAGCTGAGACTCACAGGCAAATATTGGGCAGAATGCAGTGAGTCTTATGGAATAGTTGGGGGATAGAAGGATCCAGAGCAGAAATGAGCTCCACATGGAGACCAACAAAGCCAAGTAATGCAGAGACTGATGTGCCAACCAAGGACCATGCATGGAGAGGACCTAGAACTCCTGCTCAGATGTAGCCTATAGGCAGGTCATTCCTCATATGGGTTTCCTAATAAGGGAAGCAGAAGTTATCTCTGACATGGACTTTGTTATCTGCTCTTTGATCACTGGCCCTGGCAGGGCTGCCTTATCAGGTTACAGAGGAAGAGGATCCAGACAGTCCTAATGAAATTTGATAGGCTAGGGTCAATGGTAGGAGATGAGGGCTCACCCTTTCTGTTATCTAGAGGAGGAGGATGGGAAGGAGAGAGAGGGTGAGATTGGAAGGAGATGAAGGAGGAAGCTATTGTTGTGATATAAAGTGAATAAATTATTAAACATTAAAAATAAATTAATTTTATCACTTTGATCCAGTTAATATATATTTATGTATATATAGCATATACATGAATATACATAGGTAGTTTAATAACTATATTCTTAGTTACAAATAATATTCAGTAAAAAAAATTCAAATTACAGTCATTTAATTGGCAATATGATTTATTGTAACCCAGAACTAGGACTCAAGAGGTTCCAATGCAAAAGCATAAGGCTGAGATAGAGAAACCCGTTTCTGTTTCAAATCTATTAATATTTCTAGTGTATATAAAAAGTCTATTCTGTGGTTTGAGTTTCTGATTTTAGATGAGGTTAGTTATACCAGATAACAGTCATTAACATTATTGCACCCTGCATCCAAATCAGTGAGAGTGCACAGTGCACATTCTAGCTGTGAGGAAGCTTGTCACATCAAAGGAAGGATTTATGAGTAGTAGGCATACACCTGTATATGTTCAACTGAGGTCTTTCTTGCTGGTTACACTATATTAAGCATAATAATTGGCATTTGAAAAAGCTTTTAGAAAAAGTTAGTAGTGCATAAAATATATAATTCCATCTATTATGTACAATAGCACAAAACACTTCAAGTGATCAAACATCTCAAGTGGAGGATGATAAATCACACAAACTCGATGGATATGCAGCCATTAAAGTTCCAATGAAAGATATGTTGAACTGTTAAACAGTACAGAAAGTACACTCAAGAAGCAGTACCAAGGAAAACAACCAGGGCAGTTGTGGCCTATTTGTAGCTATACAAGTAGGTGCACGCTCATACAGAGTCTGCATGAGAACACCAGAAAATCAAAATAGTCCTTACAGACTCAGGCCTGTGGATTATTTGCTTCAAAATGTCCTCGAATCTTACATAGTTCTGCTACAATACAAACACTAAGCATGTGAAAGGCATAATAAATAAGGCACTGAGAGATTGTTTAGAACCAAAGCATAACGTGAAACCAAGAGTTCCCATCTACAGCATATAAATGCTTGTGTGTGTGTGTGTGTGTGTGTGTGTATGTAGAAGGTCTTTTGTAGACTCCTAAGATAGTAATTCTTAAATATAGTTAATGAAAATACAGTGAGAGAAAGAGAGAGAAAGAGGGAGGAAGGAGGGAGGAAAGAGGTGCAATTTTTCTAGACTTCCTTCAATATTCTTTCTTTCCTTCTGCATTGATTCCAATCACCGTACACATTATTAGTTATCTTTTCTAGTCCTGTGCTTCCCTCATCTCTTCTTATAGAATATTAATATACACTTCCTAGGATTGACATAAAAATGACATTCAGTTCTATTGGTAAGAAATTCCAAGAAGATGACAATGCAGCCACTCCTGATGAGATCTGATAAACTAGGATGAGAAGGAAGGAGAGGAAGACCTCCCCTATTAGCAGACTTGGGGAGGGGCAAGCGTGGAGAAGGGTGAGGGAAGGCAGGATTGGGAGGGGAGGAGGAAGGGGTTTATGGGAGGATACAAAGTGAATAAAGTGTAATTAATAAAAAATTAAAAAAAAGGAAATTCCAGCAAGGAGATCCTTGCTTAGCTTTCAAGAGAGTTTATATTATGCTTACACAAAGCCCAAGAATAGTGCCAGCACTGAAGACTAGAAGAGGAGATTAACAAAGGGGATGGGGGAAGATAAGGAAGGTATAGATGGAGGAGGTCGGGGGGGGGGGAATTGAGGTAGTGCATGAAAATAGGAGAGGAGAGCAACCTCTGAAGTTGATTCTCTGGCTACATAGAGCTGTCAAGCTCAGCTTCCTAACAGTTGAATCTGTTTAATATTGGTACATATATACATATTTAAGATTGACATTTCTCTCTAATCAAATGGAAGATATAATGAATCATTTTAATGTCTAAAATACTCCAAGCTGAGTCATTTGTCTCTGGTATTTCAATGACTTATACACAAATTATATATATATCATATATATATATATGCATATATAATTTAAATGAACACTCATGGGCATAAATGGAATATAGCAGTGCTGTCATAATACTCTGTTATAGGTTAAATCGAACTTTTTTCTATACTGGTACCAACTTAGACTATTATTCTATGTACAAAGTCAGTCTCACTTCACCTTAAAATTTTCAGATACACGTTTTCTAAGCTCCATAATGTATTTCTATCCTTATTTTTATATTGCACATGCCCCCTAGAACTGGTACTTACATTTCATAGGACTGACAGATGCTGCCCTTTGTGTCGTCATAGCATTTACACATAGAGTGTGTTAAGACCTATGCTGCAGTCAAGATGTCATTAAGGAAAGTTCCAAATTTTCCATGCTCAAAGAAATTAATATTGGAGACACTAATGTTCTAAAGTGTTTATGGTTCCTTCTCTTACAACTATTCATAGCAATCATGTCTTTGGATCCTCTTTTAATGTTACTCTTGTTTTTAGTTTTTCATCTGCTAATATATCTTAATAACTTTTCTATTTCTGTGAAGAGACACAATAACCATGACAACTCTTATAAAAGTAATTAAAGGGCTTGCTGAACATCTGAGTTTGGCTTTCTGAGCATCTGTTTAAAAATCAGGGTGTGGTAGAAAATACCTCCAATTCCAGTGCTTGGAAGACTGAGGCAGGAGCACCCAAAGAGCTTGCTAACTAGGCAGGATGTCCAAATTATCTAACATCACATTGAATAGGTGACCCTGTCTCAAAAACTGACATGATAAGTAATTGAGGAAGGAACCTGACAATGGCCTCTGGCCTCCACATGTGTGTTCACAAACATTCATTTTAGGGCAGCTTGCCACATACGTTCGCCCTAATACACAATAAAGCAATTTATTTTTGCTTTACTCAATGTTTGTGTGACTGAATATTACTGCTGTTGTATAGTGACAGTGAACACCTACACTTTACTATTTGCCTAATAGTGTTTCAATATCTTGACATGTTTTAATTACTTTCTGTAAGATAGGAGCTATGACTATGCTCTTTTAAAGATATAACAAATAATGCTGGAAATTAAATTCTCTATTTACCTTCAGTTATATTAAGAAGGATAGACCTGGAACATTTGGTTCTGATATTTTTACGGTTTAAACAAATTACCACAAAGTGGTCTAAGGAAAAAAAAAAGTTATTTTGCAGTATGAAGGCCAAAATTTCAAAAAAAAATAAAAAATAAAAAATTGTCTTACCAAATTAAACCTTTGCAGACACTTACATTCCTTGGCTTGTAGCCTCTGTCTATCCCAGCATCTTATCACTGACTAAACTACTATCTCATTCTTATCTGGGATAGATAGCACAAATCCATATAGAAAATCCAATAACAATATTCCTACCTCAAAACCCTTAACTGTATTTCAGTATTGCTTTTTTATGTTTATAAGCATAGCTAATATTTTCTAAAATTAAATTGTGATCTTTTGAAAAAAAATGAGACATTACTCTGCTCAACAATAGCTCCAAAGTCTGTTCTATGAGTTACTGAACTGAGAGCTGCCTCTAGAGTTTAAGAATCCTGGAATAACTACTTCAATAAAAGATGCTGGAAACCAACATTTGGAGCCTTGATGAAAAGATATTACAGGCAGAGAATATGGTCAATGAATAAAAACACTTGCTGAACAAAGTATGAAGACCTGAGTTCAAGTCCTTAGCACCCACATAATATTCTGCAAATGGAAGCTTGTGGCTGTAACCCCAGCAGTGTGTGTAAAGTGGAGACATGAAGAATATTGAAAATTATTAGTTGACAACCTAGTTCTTAGCTTGATGGAGATCCTATCTCAAAGTAACACGGTAAAGAGTGTGAGAGATGGACAATCAGTGTCAATTTTGGGTTTCCTTATGCATGCATGGGAGCACACATCCAAGTATATGTGTCCACATCCATATAAACACATGCTTATATAAGAACTGAAGAGAAAATACATACTTGAAAATAAGCCATTCATATAGTAAATTAGTATTTTCTGCAAAACTTTGGTCTTATATTCTGGATCCAAACTATCAATGTGTGTGCTTCATTATATAATTATAGACTAATATGTAGTCTTGTACAATATGACTGCTGCGCTTGGTTATTAATATTTTACATGCCAAGAACATATAAAGTTATGATAGCTTGCCTCATACAATATACTTGATGAATATATTGTCAGTTCTGTCTACTCTGGCATGTTATGTTCACACACACAAGTGGAATGAACAGGAATTGTTATGAGTATGGGTAAAGACAAATCACTGTGGTTTTGAGTATTTCAGAAGTCTCTGCGTAGTCATGGAAATTGAGATGTTTCTGGAAGCATCCACATACTAACTTCAGTAATGTATCCTAGTACCTCTCTCATGGATGGGAGACTGTATTACCTATGTTCATAAACTTATCAAAAGATCATTCTGAGTGAGGTACCTCAGAAACAGAAAGACAGGCATGGTATACACTCCCTTATAAGTGTGTATTAGCCACATAATATAGGATAGCCATACTAAAATCTACAGACCTAAAGAAGCTAAACACTATGGAGGACTCTAGGGAAGATGCTTAAATCTCATTTAGAATGGCAAATAGCATAGACACCAGAAGCACTGGAAGAAAAGAAACAGGATGGAAGCCTACTATAGAGGGTGCTCTGAAAGGCCCCGCCCCCCAAAAAAGGGAATTGAAGCAGATGCTAAGACTCACAACCATACCTTGGGCAGAGCACAGGTGGTCTTATGAAAGAAGAGGGAGTGAGGCTAGAAGGACATGGAGGGGACTGAAACCCTATAAGGAGACCATCGAAGCTAAAAATAAAAAAATAAATAAATAAAAATAAAAATAAAAATAAAAACTTAGCCCAGGGTGTCCTGCAGACACTGTTGCACCAACCAGGGACCATGCATGGCTAGGACCGAGACCCTCTGCTCATATATAGCCGATTGGCAGCTCAGTCTCTATGTGTGTTGCTAAGAAAGGGAAGTAGAGGCGGTTTCTGTGATGAAATCAGTTTTCTACTCTTTGATCACTTGCCCCTGGTGATTAGGCCTTGCCAAGCCACACAGGAAGAGGATCCAGGCAGTCCTAATGAGGCTTGATAAGCTATGGACAGATGGCAAAGGAGGAGAACTCCCCCTTTCAGTGGATAAGAGGAAGGGGATGTGGAAAGAGGGAGGGAGGGTGGGGATTGGAGAAGTTGAGAGAGGGGGCCTCAATCAGGATATATAATGAATAAATTGTGGAAAAAAAATAAAAAATTAAAAAAGAGAAAAAAGGGGTGGAGATGGCATCTGTGATGGCTAACTTTGATTGTCCTCTCAGGGTTTTGAATAATTATAAGCATTTCTGTAAGGGATTTTTCTAGATTAAGTTAACTAAGGTGGGGTGACCCAATTTAGACGTGGGTGGTGCCACTCATTTGGTTGTGGTCCCAGTGAAGATAAAAGGAAGAAGTTGCTGAGCACAGGTATTTATCATTCTGATTCTGAGTTGCAGATTCAGTGTGACCAACACCCTCGCATTGTAGCTGCCATGCTTTCCCTGCTATGATGCACTGTGTAGCCTGGAATTATAAGCCATAATAAACAGTTTATTGTTGAAGTTGCTTCAGTGAGGTGTCTTTTCAGGACAATGCGATAAGTAACCAATACATTATCTAACTTGACGCCAGTGTTAAAATTCTCAGTCATTATATGGAAACATGCATGCCTCCTTCTTATATCTAGGAAGAGCTTGAAATGTAAAAAAGGGTAAGTGTATTGGCTTGTGACCCAGGACCCAAGGAAACTATGGTGCTGAACTGCATTTGTTTACCATTCTTCCTTCCACCCTAAACTACAGTTGAAGGACCTAGAACATACATGATATATGCTAACAGGAGAGAAAAATAAAAGGGTAGAGTACCAGATACAAAAGTCTTACATACCCTGCTCTCTGCCCAGAGTTTGGTTGTGAGTCTCAGCATCTGCTTCTATCTTCTGCTCGGTGGAGTCTTTCAGGTAAGCTCCTGTCCTGTTCTGTCTCTTCAACTGCTTCTGGTATCTATTCTATTTGTTCTTCTGAATGAGAAGTCAGCATTCTCCCTAGGGTCTTCCTTATTATTTAGCTTCCTAAGGTCTGTAGATTTTAGTAAGTTTATCATGTATTATATGGCTAATATCTGTTTTATTAATGTTCTCAAATGTGTAGAAGCAGAAAGCAGAGTTCATTGGGAAGAATTGAGAAGGACAGGCATGTTGCTATTAAAAGAGGGTTTTTGAGGCAAGGAAAATAGTTCATATTCTGGGTGTGTTAATGAGAGTTTCCAATTTTATATTATATGACAGTTTTTTAATTGTTATTACTGGAGGAAGCTCTTTAAGGTTTATTCAGGATTTCTTTGTATGCTTACAACTGATGAATGCATATTTATCTAAAACAATTTTTTAATTAACAAGAACATCTTGATCATGCTATAGCCATTATGTTATAAAAGCTAGGCTCCTGGCATTTCATGCATTGCTATGATTAGACTAGTACAGTCTTGGGTCCTGAGGGGAGTAGATTTATATTATGAATTTTAAGAAGATCAGAATGTGTTTACACACTCCCATATTCAATCTGAATCAAATGATCTCTACCTACATAGTCTCAGAACTTCGAAGGCTGATTTAGGTGGATCACTATTATAGGCCAACCTGGGAAAAATAGTGAAATCCTGACCAGCTAATAAAACAGAGTGAGATTCTGATTCAAAACCAAACCAACTGAACAAAGAGGATCTAAAGATTAATTTAAAATACAAGCCACTAGTTTAATAGGAGAACTGCCAAGGAGCTACAAACACTCCAGTAATAAGAATTCCCCTTTTAGTGGACCAGGGAAAGGGGATATGGGAAAGAGGGAGAAAGGACTCGGGGGAGTTGAGGGAAGGGGCTTCAATAGGGATATATAATGAATAAATTGTGAAGGAAAAATAATAAAAATTAAAATTAAAAGAAAGAAAGGATCTGTCGGTATAAAAAGAAAAAAAAAGTATAGGAAAACCTCGAAGTTAGTTACCCCCAGTCAGGACATCACAGGGTGGCTAGTAACTGACTGTGTAACAGCCTACATGACTTTAAGCAAATTCTCTTTAGGGTTTTACAAAAACGTTTCCACTACACTGTTCTCCTTTCTTTTTCTAACACAAACTGCCGATGCACTGAGGTTGGCATATTGTTGTGTCTTAATATTACCGATTCCTAGGAAAACTACAGAGGAAGAGTTAAGTGTTGACGAAACAGTTTTGAATATCAAAAGATCTATAAAGTGAGGTGGGGTGGGTGAGGACTAGGAGGAGAAGAGAGAGAGGAACTATGGTCTGGATGTAAAGTAAATAAATAGGTTAATTAATTAAAAAAGAAAAGATCCACAGATCATTGTGATGGTCTAATGAATAGAACTACTCACTTGCACTGAAACTTCATTACCAAGTTTAAGTCCTGACAGAAACATAAAAAAAGATGAGTGTCATCAAGCACATCTGTAGTCCCAGTATTTCAAGATGAGAGGTGGACAAAGAAATGTAGCCTGGATGATTGCATGCCAGGCATCCTGGACTGTGCAGCACACAGAAGCAGTGGGGCGGGAACAAAGAACTGACTTCTAAAGTTGTCCTCTGAATTTCACACAGCATCATGGCATATATGTGCCTGGTAATAAAAGTAACAATAATGATAAAAATGGAGAACTAACTGCTATCAGAATTAAATAATGTAATATACACAAAATCAAGTAACTATATTAATGCATCTATTCTTATCTTTATGATTATGTTGGATTACTATGGTTTAAAAATAGGTGTTGTAATCAAAAGAATTTTTAGTATCCCTCATACACTGATACTTATATTGAAATAGAAGAAATGGAATCCACTATTCTACACAAATGAGATTAAAAAATAGCAGTAGCCATGAATTTTAAGTAAAACAGTAAAAAAGAGAGTTTCAAAGAAGGTCATTATATAACATTATTGAGGTCATCTCACAACAGGAAAGCGTCATTCTAAATATACAGACACCAAAGATCGTAGCACACTGGTGTATAAAGCAAATGTTAAGAGCTCTGAAGGGAGAGATCAACTCCAGCACATATTTGAAAACTTTAACATTCCACTTTTAGCAATGGGAAGATCACCCAGACAGAAAATTAAATAAAGAAACAGCAAAGTTAAATTGCACCCTAGAGTAAATGGGCCTCATAGACATTCATAGAACATTCTACCCCAAAACACAGATGTATTCTCTCCTCATCAGCACACAGGATCTTTTCCAGAGAAGATCACGGGGTGGATCACTAAACAAAATGTGATAAAGAAGTTACACTGAGTAGCACTTCTGAACACAATCAAAATCAACTAAAAATTAGTCATAAAAATATTGAAAGTATAAGATACAGGGAAATTCACTTACTTTTGAACAACTAATACAACAAAAAAGAAAGATTACTTTTTTAATTCATAAAAGGCATGTATATGGAATGCAGCACATCAAAACACTGCAATCATCAGAGAATCTTCCTCCTGTAGTAGATGGTAACTGACACAGGGGCCCACAACTAGACAATGTCCAGAGACTGAGAGGTTTTTGAACACTAAGTCTCAAATGAGTTGTTTTCATGAATTCCTCACTCCTCGAGGATCAAGGAACTTCACTGAAGAGAAGGCAGGAATGAACCAATGCGGATGGTTTCCTTGAAGGAAACAGTTTCTGCCAGACATAATAGGACTGGTGTACATAGGAACTTACATGTGGCAGCATGCACAGGGCCTACACAGATCTAATCCAAATGGGCTCTCAGCACTGAGAGCAGACATTGACATGGGATCCCATTCCTACCCAGAAGGTATCTCAAATTGACAACCGCTACTAAAGGACAAAATAGTTTACTCCTTAGTCTCACTGGGTATAAAAAAGCCACACTTAAGAGTAGGCTCTGTCCACAGCAGTAGATGGTAATATAAAACAAATTAAATGGAAACAAATTCCTATGAGAAACATCAGAAACAGAAACAAGAATGGAAACATTTAAACTGCAGTAATCAACCTGAAGAGATAGCTCAGCAGTTAAGAATACTGGTGGCTCTTTCGGAGAAAGCAAATTTTATTCCCAGCTCCCAAGTGACAGCTCAGAATTAATTCCAGTTCTTTTCTGGCCTCTAACGGCTCTGTATGCATACAGTGTATAGACATATTCACACACACAAAAAAAAAAAAAAAAAACCACTCATACACACACACAAAATAACTAAGTATTTAAATATGATCTTTAAAATGGAAGTTTTAAGTGATGTGCTAGCCAGTTTTATTTCAACTTGACACAAACTTATAGTCATCTAAGAGGAAGGAACCTCAGTTGATAAAGTGCCTCCATAAGATCCGGCTGTTGGCAGACCTGGAGGGCATCATCTTAATTACTAATTGATGTGAAAAGTATAGGCCATTGCAGATAATTCTATCCTTGACTTGGTGGTCTTGGGTTCTATAAGAAAGGAGGCTAATCAAACCAGGAAGCTGCAGCTCTCTATCCCACCTGCATCAGCTCCTCTCTTCAGGTTACTGCCCTATTAGAGTTCCCGTCTTGACTTCCTTCAGTAAAGAACAGTGCTATGCAAGTATAAATTAAATAATCCCTTTCCTCTCCATGTTGCTTTGGCCATGTTTTTTTTTTCATATTTCTTTTTTTTAAATTTTTTATTAATTACAATTTATTCATTTTGTATCCCCCCATAAACCCCTCCCTCCTCCCCTTCTGATCCCACCCTCCCTCCCCTTTCTGCATGCATGCCACTCCCCAAGTCCACTG
>NW_026596240.1:6218502-6222619 GCF_907164565.1 Psammomys obesus | reverse complement strand
CAGTGGACTTGGGGAGTGGCATGCATGCAGAAAGGGGAGGGAGGGTGAGATCGAGAGGGGAGAAGGGAGGGGCTTATGGGGGGATACAAAATGAATAAAGTGTAATTAATAAAAATTTTTTAAAAAAAGTACATGAAACCGCATATGTGTTCCTAATACTCTGCCAATCAAGCAGTGTGTGACATTGTAATTTTGCAATTTTCTTATTAATTAACAAAGAATGAACTCTTCTTTGAGTTCCAGTGAGGACCATAGTATCATTTTTCACGTGCTGGGCATATTAATAACAATATACAATGTAATTTAAAAGAAGGGAATGCAGATTCATTACATACCACTGCTCATATGTTCTAGTAAATAGTAGAACAAGGCCTAGAATCTCTACTTATAAATACTGCACTATGAGCATTTACAAGATTCAGACAATTGCATGCATCACAACATTAAAAGCTGACCTTTCCAACATCATTTAGAGACACCATCAGACACCAAATAGTTTGTCCTAACACATGGATGCTTGACAACTTTCTTGATATCCCTGGCAACATTCTTTTTATCCATTCTGTAAAATGTGTTGTATAAATGTGATGATCTGAGTCATTCCTTAGCATTTATAGGAAATGATTTGGGAACCTCTATTGGACAACAAAATATGGGCAGTCTCAAATCCCTTATGTAAAATAGTATGGTGTTTGTATATGCTTCACACACACATGACACTTTGAAATTGTGTCTACATTATTCACAATATCTAATACAATGTAAGATCTATATAAATTGTTGTGAAGTTATATTGTTAAGGAAATAATTACATAAAGTAATTATTATAAATAGATATTTATTTTGCATGTATGTTTGAGTACAGGTACTTCTGCACGTATGAACATATGTGAAGGCAGAGGACAACTTCAGATGTCCTTCCATGGGTACCATCTGCTGGTTTTTGAAATAAGTCTTCTCATTGGTCTAAACTTGTCAAATAAGGTGGACTTAAAAAAGCAGCTTCTTTTATACTGGCTCTGGGATTGAAATGCAAACCTATTGTTCGCAGGGCCACCATTTTACTGGCAAAAGTATCTTGACAGAACTAGACATGTTTTAAGATATGTGTTTGGCTCAGGGTTAGTTGAACCTGCAGGTGTAGGACTCTAGACATGGAAGACCAATGTATCTATGTTTTTTGGTGAAAATGAGAAATGATAGTTTGAATCAAGTACTTTTTGTCCTAGCCCAAGCCAACTATAAGAAAATCTTCTTGCAACTCATCAAGAAACTCTCTGGTAGACTGTTTCTAACAACATATAAGCAGAGCCTGAATCTATAGCTGGCCTATAAAAAGATAAAGAATTAGGACAATCATTCTATTCAATTGAGACCTTCACTGCTTTCCCTATGGGAAACTTCTAATTGATACCTATTTGAATTAGTCTGGTATTGAGAGTGAGAAAAACAGCAGCTATTTTGAAATAATGAGAAACTTTCTCTGCTTTTATACAGTAAATGAAACTTGTGCCATCGCCTCAAGTATTGTAATTCCCTCATGAACAAAATTGGCCCAAATAATTACCCAATGCTTGGAGCAACATAAATAAGAGTTCTCTAGTTTATATATTTACAATAAATGCTTCTATGTGTGGGGACAGAACAAAGAAGAAAAGGGAAATACATTTACAAGTTACTAGTTTCAAAATCAATGCTCCTTTTTTAACCATTTAGTTAAAATAGTAGTTACTAAAGTTTCTGAAACTACTTAACCCTATTTAACAGGTCTGTTTTCCATAGATTATGCCTGCTGGCTGTCTTTTCTTGTTTCTGTGTTTTACAGGGTTTACATTGAGAGGACCGTGAGCCCAAGTATTAGCTATCAATTAAAGTTTTACACAGATGAAAGTATTTGCAAACAATCTGGGTACTTGTGAAAACTTTTAGGACTGAAATAAGCCTTCTGTCTTAGTATTTTTGAATTTTATTATTTCAGATGGAGACTGGACTTTGCATGGTCTTAATCTTGTCTTTTGTAGTTTGCAGATACCTCAGAACAAGAACTTAAAGAAGACATATAATTCACACTTCATTATATGTAAAATAATCAAAACTAAGTATTAGTTTTCAACCTGGTAGATTACTCAAACATTTTATTATCTACTTACTTCCTTATTGTTTATTTATTTACTATTTACTTCCTTAAAATAAGAGACAGATATTAATTTCCTTTTCATGTTCCATAATGATAATATATATATACATGGAATAGAGAAGAAATGGGACTTTGATTTTATTATGTTTGGATATTATAAGCAATGGCACATCAAAGTGCTCTGGGAAAGAAAAAGAATATTTTAAATTTGTAAGTGGTTTCAGGAAAGAAGATAAAATAAGAAAGAAAGGCAAAAACTCAAAGATGCAGAGAAATGAGTTAATAGAATCATCAGATTGTTATCTGCTATTGTGCATCTAGCCAACAAAACCCACTTGCATGTTAGGAGGAGATCAGTGGATCCATAGTCTTTAAATAACAACATACCTTACAAGAAGAAATTTTATGCTTGGTGGTTGGTTAACTTTTCTATGGGATACTGGTCCTGGGAAGACAAAAGTCACGTATCTACTCATTCTAGTTAGGGAACCAAAAACAGAACTAAGTAATGACAGAACCAATATTGAAGCTGGTGAACCAATGAGTGTATTGGTGTTACAGGAGTATTAGTGTGGGGTTACTTACTGGAGCAAAAGTGACACATAGGAAATAACTGAAAGCCCACCCCAGATGAATGGTGGCTCAAAACAAACAAACAAACAAACAAACAAATGAACAAACAAAAACCTGGAAGCCTGGAGTTCACTGCATCATTTGAAGGCAGTTTGGCAGGTCAGACAGTCTCTCCTAGGCAATGTGGTCAGTCTAAAGATCTCCTTGGCAGTCCATATTCCTTATACAAACTTAAGAAAGGAGAAGATTTGAGCATCATTCCAGTTTCAGAGACTTCCTGAGGTTTCTGAGTTGTTTATTTCCTGAGTCTTAATGATATAGAACTCTATATAGAACTTATTGAATCTTATGGCAATTCCCTCTAAGACTGAAAGAATTAACTTTTTAGAAATGAAGATTTCCACACAAGGTTTTACACAGAGGAGAATTCTCCAAAATGAGTACATATTTTGACAAAAGGTAATGCCCTCTGTGCAAACAACATCTTACCTATTACCTTCTTCATTGTAAACCTGTGTGCCTGAATCCCATCATTCTTCCAGGGCTCTGAGCACAGTATTACACAGGAAGGTATGCATTAACACATGCAAGAGGACATTCTTTGGGTATGTGGTAAAAGCACTACCAAGCCTGTCATCTCGCATTCATTTAGCAGGCACTGGGATATTTTTTATGTTTCAGGCACTCTGGCTTCCTGTGGTAATACCACATAGGGAAGACCAAATTCTTGCTGTAAGCACTATTCCACGGGCAGTAATAATTATAGCTTACACTTGCAGTGTCAAAATAGAAGTTAAAGGGCTATGGAATATCTTCCTGAAACAGAGCAAAGGGAAGGTTACATAGGAAAGGGAAACCATAGATCACAATGTATTTGAGCTGGGATTCAAAGGATAAAACCACATATTGGGCAGAACTGAACAAAAGTCATCCAGGAGACAGTGGGAAGTATTTTCAAATCTTGGTGGGATGATCATACCTGAAGAAGTTGAAATAGTGTAACTGAGCAAAGGCTGCAGGAAAATAGATTAAAAGGAGTCTCTTTTGGGAGTTATCTTTTGGGTATAAAATCATGTAAGTAGGAGTTTGTCACAACAAGGATTTTTTTTTTTTTTATTGGTGGAATGAGCCCAGTGTTTGTAGGACAGACTATGCAGTGAGTATATTATATTGAAGTGACATAGAAGAGGCTAGAGAGATGCTTAAGTGGTCATGTGCTTGCTACTCTTCCAAGGGACATGAATTTGTGTACCAACACATACATTCCAACCATTGACTTACAACCACCTAGAACTCCAGCCTCAGGGAATCTTATACCCTCTTCTGTCATGAATATATGTGAATGTGTGTACATGCAAACACACACACACACACACACACACACACACACACACACACACACACACA
>NW_026596240.1:6205516-6218492 GCF_907164565.1 Psammomys obesus | reverse complement strand
ACACACACACACACACACACACACACACACACACACACACACACACAGAGGGAGAATGACACACAGAGAGATAAAAATAAATCTTCAGAAAATATGAGGCATATCTGATCTCCTGGGAGATCCAAAAATCGGATTGATAGGGATGTGTTCAAGACAAACTTAGGGATGTATTTAAATGCGTCATGAATATGTGTGGCCACTGGAGTTGTGTGACAAGGGACAAACATGTACTGTAATGTGTAAGCCACTGGATAAAAATCAGAGCAGAGCTGAATATGGAACGGCTTTTGTCTGTCTCTTCTAACCCCATATCCACTTTCTTATATTTCTTCACCTTTTTTTCCCCCCTAGATTGGCGCTGTGTGCATAATCAGTGCCCTTGCTTATTACATATCTTCTGCAGGGTCTGCCCATGAGGAATATTAATAAAATAATAGGAAGGAAACATTGCCTAGGCCAGGGTAACTGTTTTCCTCATGTGGACACTTTGAGCCAACAAGGTCATGGAAACAACAAACTTTTGGAGTGACCCCTCTCGTGGCTTTCCTGTGTTGTGCTCATGTTTCCTCATTCAAATCACTGGCCCTGGTTATGCCTTCTCCTGATTCCCACAACACAAATAACCGATTACAGCACCATCCATTGTAAATATAACCTTAGTAAATAAAACTCATTAAAATTTTACATCCTGAGATTTATCTGTTTCTTACTGGGATCTGGGGAAAAATAGTTCAAGATTGAGTTGTGGGGGCATGGACATGTATACAGGCTACTTTTTCAAAATATTTATCTGTAAAAGACAACCAAAAAATGATTGTAAGTTGAAAATAGCTAAGAATGGAGAGACAATACTGAGGAGAGCAAAATAGATAATCTCTATAGAGTTGAGGAGGCCTCTTGTCCTTGAAATATTGATTCTGGCAAAAAGAGTATCTGCTTCTTAGTTTTCTACAAAGACTACATTTTGAAAAACTGCATCTATCATTATAACTATTGGAATAGTAGTGCATGGTAAAGGAGGTAAGATTCCTAACACTGGCTCTAAACTCAGGATCCAAGAAATGTATGTAGTATCACCACCTCTAATTTCTAAACAGAACAATGAAAGTCATTGGATATCTTCGTATGGAATTACAATCAAAATGGGAAATGACCCTGAGGGATCATCCATTTAATGCATCCTAGAAAAAACAGAGGTAGAGTCACTCTGGCCAGATAAGTCACTGAGTGAAAGGAACATGAGAAGGAGGAGCAGCAGACATGATGGATGAGAACAAATACAACTCTTCAGCAATTTGCTGCAGTATTTAGTGCTACTATACAAAAGTCTCTGCTATGTAGCAATTTCCTCCAAGCTGAAACATTACAGCCTCAAGGAAAGCTCATCAAATCTAAGAAAGTTCTAACAGGAGGATTCTTTCTGGAGAAGTCCTTGAAGCTTATCAAATACACAGGAACCCCTCCCCCCAAGGTTATATAAGCAATAAACAATGAAGACTGGTGGGAGAAATACTCCCCAAACTGTTGATCTGCCTGCAAATTGTCTAGGGTTTCTGGGTTTCGTGAAACATCTCCCATCCTGGGATAGGCTTTCAGGATTGTACCTGCCTTTGAGCTATCCATGCTCCTGTAAGTAACCACTCACTCATCCTCCAATAAACTGATGGTGGAATCATTGCTATAGTCTCAATTCTTTATGTGTGTTAATAGGACTTTTTTTTTTTTTTACATAGCTCCAGGAGTAGTGTCAAAACACAGCAGGAAGCTACAATGCACAATATAATGTATCATGCGTCTCCAAATCTCTTTTAATAGCCTTTTCCCTCACATTAGAAGCAGCGAAAGCTATTTAACAGACTGTGTTACAGCCCTTAGAATGTTTTATTTATATGGTGAATGGTCCAAATAGTACCCACTATGAATTCAGGTGGAGGAAGAGATCACTGAATAGAAAGATATTTATCCATGGAAGCAAACTCCATGAAAAGTTGAGTTTGAGGAACTCCTGTACCAAACTTTTGTATAAAAATCATCAAGATTTTATGATCTCTTTTGGTTATGAAGTTGGCTCAGTTCACTATGTATACTATGATAATAGGCAACACTTTAAAGACACACACACACACACACAAACCTCCATCAATTATCAAAAAGTGCTAGTGCTCAGCACAGGGTGAAATACAATATGGATAGCCTTGAGAGTCTAGGCTGTTTTTATTTTGCTGATTTATATAAAAATTTCCAAATAACTGTAATACACAAAGAACTAACCACTGAGTTGAGTTAGGAAGGTGTTAACAGGATGGTGGCAAAATTCATAGGGCTTTGGAATATGAATAAATTAGTTCCTAACCCCTTTAAAAGGAAAAACAAAACAAAACTAAGTAAGCACCCCAGAGCAGTGAAAAATTATAATCAATTATTTAGTGTTCCTCAATTTTTGATAACATATCCCAAATCCAAGTATTTAGTGGTAAAGCTAAGTCAGACAATCTGAAATAGAGGGAAAAGCAATCTAAATGAAAGGGGTATTCCACAGGAGTATGGTTTGGTGCTTTGTATTTGTTAATTAATTAACCTCCGATGGTCTTACTGTCATGTACCCCAAGTATTGCTGTTAGCCTTGCCTAAGAGCTTATTCCTGATTGGGTGATTAAAAAGCCTGTCCTTTGGACAGGGTAAAAGGAGTTAGGCATGGCTAAGGTTCCAGGGGCTTTGGGGACAGGAGAATCACGGGAAGGAGACAGACAAGAAGAGAGGAAAGAGGAGGAAGCCATGAGAGGGTAGCATAGAAAAGCAGCTAAGTGGGCTGGGAGGAAGGACTCTGAAAGTGAGGGGAAAAGGAGAGACCCAGATGAGGGATAAGCAAATACTTATAAGATCATAGATGGAAGGCAGATCAGATAAGAATGGTTAAGGCAGATGGCATTGGATGGGTGTTAGGAAATGTCTGGCGTGTTATTGAGATAACATAGGTGGAAATTATGCCCAGCCCAAGGGTTTTAAATGCAATTATGAAATCTAGCAGGTGTCTTATTGATTGTGATAGCGGGTTAGATAATACTGCCGAAATAACTATAGGGCTAACAATAAACATTATTTAGTCCAATACCATTTATTTACCACAACACCCAAGGGTCTCCACTATCCTGACATCTTTTTGTATTTCACATGGAACATTGATCATCAGTCAAAATCAGGAATTCCAGCATCTGTCTCTTCTTTTCTATTTAAGTATCTCAGAATTCAAGGGACATCTTCTGTTTAAAGATGATTCAGTAACATTGACTCTAGGTCCCCACTGTTTCTCAGTGATGCCATTGAAGTCATGTGTCACAGCAGATTACTGGATTTTATAGTCCAATGGATCCCATCCAAATGTTGCTTGTTTGGGTTATTTGAAAACCATGGTAGTTAGCAAAAGAGAAAGATCTCCCACCCTCCATGGCAAATCTGTGTGTGTGTGTGTGTGTGTGTGTGTGTGCGTGTGTGTGTGTGTCTCTTTTATTTCTGTTTCTGGAAAAACACGCTTCATAATCAACTACTTAAGAAAGGGACGGTTCAAGGATCATATGCCTTTCATTCTTCCTGTCAACACTTTTTTTTTTAAGTGACAACTGCTCTGCTTGATGTGATGCTTTTTTGTTACAGTTTTACAAAAATAATACTTTTACAGGCTACTTTGTGGAAAACTAGGTATGGTTAGCATTTTTTAGGATAAAACATTCTTTACAGATAGAAATCCCTAATAATTGATGGCAACATTATATGCTAGATTATGGTATTAGAAGAAACATCTTGGCAAAAAGAAAGGGGAACAAGGAGTAACACATTCAAAGAAATATCAACCGCTTGTATTTTCAAAGGTTATTCTACCTTCCAACATAATATTTTATCCATGTGATTATAGAACGTGCCATGAATTATTATCCTATTTAAATTTCTCACATTGCCGGGAAAAATAAAAAATCTAAGAGACATGAGTACTTGCTATCATTTAGGTCCAAAATGCCCCTCTAAGACTGTATTAAAATCTTGGTCTTTGCTAAAAGGTAGGATAAGAGCTATGAATTGCTGTTTTTTTTTTTTTTTTTTAGATTCAATACAATCATTGCAATCACAAAATAATAACAACCGTGATTACCTACACTGCACCCACAAGCTGTAATGACAGAAAAATAAACTGTTGCTTCCAATTGCAGTCGGATGCATAAAGAAAATATATTTTTTTTCTTGATCTGCTAATCTAGATTCAGTTCATAGATAAAGACCCAGTTTGAACAATAACCCTCAGAGTCTTATGTAAATGGACTATGAAGTTACTTAGGAGAGTCTGTACTTTGACTTCCAACCATTTTCCAGGCTATGATTCCTTGTTGTGATGATAGGCTGTGTCATGAGCTGCAGGACACAATCAGCCACATGACCACAAAAGTCATTCATGCTTACAATGGTGTGTTACTAAACCATGGTGTTCCGTGGGTTAAGTACACTAAATGCAGTTTTGAGTTGTGATATTTTTATAGCTTGTTTAGACATGGCTGTGTCCTAAGTGAGGAAATACTTTTCTTTTTCAACAGTTAAACACTTAGCAGCCACTCCACCTCCCATTTTTTGAGCTGTAATAGTTGATGGTCTTTATTTTTTTGCTAGAGATTATTTCTTCCATGTCCCTATAATCATATGATTACAAATATAACCCTTTAGATGTAAAATAAAAAAAGAAAACAAACAGAGGATTTGGGTTTGATTCCCAGCATCCACATGGCAGTTCCCAGCTGTCTGTAATTCAGTTGCAGTGGATCAGACACTCTCTTTTGGCCTCTGAAGGCACCAGGCACACATGTGGTGCACAGACAAATATGTTGACAAAACATCCACACATGTAATTTTTTAAAGAAGCCTTGCACTTTAGAGACTTAGCTTCACACTCTGATTTATGGTCCTTTCCAGTGCCGAACTCTTCCCTGTTGCCCATTTACAAAACACCAAAAGTGAGATAATTTCCTTTGTTTTGTGGTGTTTCTCTCAAGGCTGCCCCCCGCCCCATCATTTTTCTCTTACTTGTACTTAAAGCACTGTCCCTTAATGAATCTCCTTCCCAGGTTATAAATGAAAGCCAGTTCAAAGGTCCAGATCATTTTGTTTTTCATTATAATACTCTTCTATCTCAAGACCCAAACATGACTCTCATCGTCACAGGGTCTCCTCATAGACCTCATTCTGGAAGAGTAACTCTTCTCCTGAACAGACCATTCCACCTGCTACTTTCTCATCTAACTAACATGAACAACATAAGATACACAATATTTCCTATGGTACAAAAGTGATTATAGATGATAATATGGTCATCACTTTTCTTGAAAAAAAAAAAAAAAGAACTTGCTGAAAGGCAAATAAAATTTCATGCAACTAATTAGATAAATAATGTTACAGAAAGACACTCAGAAACAAAGAACTAAATAAATCAGTGGAGGATAAGAAACCAAGAAGCTTTGGTAAAAGACTCACAGATTTACTTCTTAACGTTGTATAAAACATAAGGGAACCCATTCTCTGAATGGAAGCTCCTTAGGGTTATCATGAGTCTTAGTAGTCACATGGGCAACACAACAATCTACCACCTGTGTTGTTATTGTTTGGCCTCTTCTCCTTATCACTTCACATTAGAACAATGGACTTCCCAGATAGGAAGACCAGCATGAAGTCAGAAATATAGATGTCTCACTAGGCTGAACCTGCTGAGAACTACATCTGCCATCCACAGAAACGACACCACAAAAGACTCAAACCTCAGGGCTCCAGCTAACAACTCATAGTAGGGCAGTTATGGGAAATCCCCTTAACAACTACAGAAAAGGATTTTATTCTCAAGGGATACAAGGGTCTAGTCTTCCTAGGATCTGAAGACCATAGCGCTAGGGGTGTGTGAATTACAAAGAAGGCACCAATATCTCATCCCTGCACTCAGGATACTGAGGCACTCAGCATTGAAGGATATCCTGGGCTACATAAAATAAACCTGGTAAACAAATATAAGTTCGAGCTGCACTGTGATGCAGTAAAAGAGTTGAACCTTAGCATCCAACAATATGAATTCATGAGGCTTCTGTGACTGTTGTCTATAACCTCCTAAGACTGAACACCAACAAGCTACAAATTTCCATGAGACTGACTTGCTTTCCCTATAAATAAAAGAAGTACTACATCACTTTGGGGATTGTTATAATAACATATGCCAATTTAAAAATTTTTTAAATTATCAACTTAATCTTATCTCCCAACACACTAACCCTGCAGACACACTGAAGTTATCGAGAGATCTCAGACATGGAATTCAAAAGAAATCTGAACCTTGGAGGCATCTGAATTTACCCTTGACATTTAAGTGACATTACTTATGAAGATAACAGATGTTTTCACAGTCATAAAATTAAGGTTTACTTTGTTGTCTTTTCAAGATTTACATAAACTGTTTAGCTTCATCATTGAGCACAGTTGAGTGTATAAGGAAGTTGCTGATAGGAAATGTACACACACATTAGGTGCCATTTGCTGGCCTCGCAGGCTGTTTCCCCTCTTCTTGAAGAATGGAAGAATGAGCAAGATTTCTTTATAAAAGTTACTTACTACTGGTTTTCTATTTTCAGTCATTTATGATACCGTCTTGCGTCACAACTCAGGTGACCATTAACAGGTGTCTCTTCCGGGGTCCTGGGGCATACAGCACCTTCCCAGACACTTCTGTCTTGTCATATGCCCATAGCCCATAGGGTCTTTAGTCTTTGAACAGTATGGACCAGGCCCTGCCTTATACTTCTCAAAATAATGTTATTGCTATACTAATTTTATTGCTAATCTCTCAACACACACAAATGTGCATACTTTTTAATTTAGAAACTTTACATCTTAGTGAGATCTATTTTGAAACTTCGAATGTGAAGAATTAATTAATTTTGTTCCTTCTGCTTAGTTTTGTATTCTCTCTTTCCTGAGATGTTAAGTTGGAAAACTCTTTAAAATTTAAATGGGTAAGAGGCCAAAAATTAAGACAAAGTGACTAGAAAATGCACATATACAGTGACACCTATAAATTCTGTATTAAACACTGATTTAAACAGAAAGCAGGATGCCAAAACATGGCTACATATATAGAAACACATATTCATAAGTACCAGGTAAGCATCTCTGTGCCGAAACCAGAAATAGCCTTTTTAAGAAGACTATATTTAAATGTTTCTGGCATAATCTATATATATAGAGAAAGCAAATGTCTTAAAAATAAACCTTTTTGTTTTTGAATAGCCACCGGAATAGCTGTATCATCATTCAATATAGAACAAATATTTTATTCATTCTTCATGGTGAGGACTCCACACAGCGGATTAAAGCCAAATATGAATCTTTCCAGCATGAATGCTAAGTGTTCTCTTTATACATATACAGGACTTCTGTATGATGAAAGGTGAACTCGTGTGTGTGGGGAGGCCATTTGATCCCTTCGTGGGTGTTAGAAACCCAGTCTTTCATCTCTCTTATGGAGGCAATGGTACAGCAAAGCGGAAGCCTCAGTATAAAGCTGAGGTCCTGTGAACTCTGCTATTAGCTGTGGGAAACCTTGCAGCTAATCTAGGAACACAGAGAACACTTTGTTACTCCACTAGTGAGAAATGAACAGTGTGCAGGAGGCTCAGAGAAAATAGAGGTTTGGGAAGAGTCAGCTGCCGAAGGTGATGAAGGGCTGCGTGAGCAGGCCCAGAACAAGACCATTAGCCTTGCTGAGCTACTGCAACAACAGTGTAACAGGTTAAAAGATGGTGCAGGCCCATCTAAATCAATAGTTGGTCTGATGATGAAAAGGCTATGCCCTCTGCTAAATTCCTCCATATTGTGTAAATAATGTTTTCTTAGGCTGAGTCTTGCCCTTGTAGATTCAATTTTACAAGAAGTATCTGACTCTATACTAATGATGGAAAATGCCCATGCCTCTGGGTAGGCCTGCTAATGACAACATCCATCTGTCACACCAATTTTACATAGACTTACAAATTATTTTGAAGTAGAAAGCGTGTTGCCCTATCAATGTGTCAGGGTGAGTTGATACTGTGAGATGACATGGTCATAATAATAATAAAACTATATCAGGGACACCAAGCCCCCAAAGTTATTGGACACATTCATCCAAGGAAAAGGTATAAAAAACTCCTTTACTTAGACTCTATAAAATGATGGATACCTAGTGCTGTGATTTCAATGGCCCTGTATTTGACATCTGTTATGTGAAATGTGTGTGTGTGTGTGTGTGTGTGTGTGCACGTGCATGAGTGTATGTGTGTGTGTGTGTGTGTGTGTGTGTGTGAACTAGCAACAGGCAGAGAAGTCCCTATCATCCCTGGGGCTTCAAGGACAGTTGACTGCCATCTTCTGCTCCACAGGATCACCAGTTTGGTCCTGGAACTGCTTTTCCAACACAGGTCTGTCCTTTCATCTCTACAGCTGAGCTAATCTTCTCTAGTCTTACTCCCCAGTGGCCTGAGAAGAGCTTTTTCCCTGTGGCTGGGGTGGCTTCTTAGCTTATCAAGAGAGATTTTATTTGTCAGGCCACTTACAAAACCTGTTCAGCTCTGCTGTAGCCTCTTTAATTTGTGATCATTCTGGAAACCACATATCTGCATATACATGTGGATACATTTAGAGAGTGACATAAAATAACATCATTAATTAAGATCAAAAAGTTTTCAAAAAGCTATGTTTGCTTCAGTCAGTTTACTAAAGTAGTTAGGATTATCTGATAAATTATTGTCACTAAAACTTCACTTTTTGTTATTCAATTAATTCTGACATTATTTAAAAAATACAAATGTGTCCATCTATGTGTGTGTCATCATGTGTGGGATTAAATCTTTAGAATTTATATGTCTTATGTTTCTCACTCCATCAAAGAGTAGTGCTTGGACTTTCTGGTAGAGTGGTGTGTTCCTCAAATATAACATGATGCCCTGTCTGTTACCACCTTGAAATAAATATCATTTTAGTTTAGTAATCATGAAAACTAACTGAACAGAGAAATATATAGGTTCCAGGTCTGTGGTAACAGTTATGGGAATATGGATACTCCCTATTATGAATAGTAATGGAAGGATCTAAAGGCCCACCACCCTCTATAAGAAGTAGAAATTTAACTGGGGAGAGGACTCCATGATGCACCTTCCCTGAGCTGGGTTGGGACTTTGTGATGATGCAGTTCCTTAAGTGTCAGCCATGCTTCCGTAAGTGACCTCTCAACCTTGTACTGCAAGGAAGTCCAATCAACTCACTCATTTGTTCAGCAAATTGGAAGCTGGTAGAATCGATACTCTGTCTGTCGCTGGTGCCCTATCTGGGGTGAACAGGCATTTGCTCACATCTCTCCTGGAAAAGTTAACACAGTTCTTATCTGCTGCAGGCACTCTGCTGTATTTGTTATGGGCAAAATGACAGATAAACAACTTAAAGACTTGCAACCAGAATGGATCATTGGTGCTATGATGAAAGACAAAGCTGGCAAGTGGTCTCCAGGATGAACTGCAAGACTCTTGAGTGTCCAGTCAAGGAGTCTGAACATGGTTTCCATGAGGACTCAATGTTTTAGAGAGCAATGTTCAACCCAGGAATGACATGATAGAGAGAAGCTTAGGAAAAAAGAGAAGTGATTGAAATGCAAGACAAACTGGGCACAGATTGTATAGTCACAGAAACATTAAACACTTCAAAAGTGAAGTTTGATTAAAGGAGTTTTATAAAGAACAGAAAATTTAATGTAGACTATTTCTCCCTTTTTAGTTCTAAAAAGAGAACAGGACTGAGACAGGTAAGCATTTTCATATAATTTTTCATAAACTCAGCTGTATACCAAAGGTCTACCCTATAATCTCATATACCTTAGAAGGTATCTAAATTTAGATACACTGAGCACCCATTGTGATGTCATAAATATCTGCCAAACAAATTCTCATCTCAAGGCCTGGCCTTAGCCATCTGTTCCCTTGGAGGAGAAAGATTTTCTGTGTTAATCAACTGATAATGGATGGAAGATAAGATATTTTAAAACATGTTGCATATCTATATAGACCACAATGAAGATATATTCAGATTCAGATAATACGCTCAAAACCTTCCGCATTTAATATTTCCAACTATTTGCAAACATTCACACTCTTATATTTTTATTATATTCCGAATTTAGGTTAGCTGAGTAAAGATTTTAAAGCAAAATAAATGGCTCAAAAAGTCACCTTTGTTTTCTTCACTTTATATGAGCCTGTTGTGAGAAGGCATTGATTTAAAATCAGGTAGAAGTTTCATCTCCCACAAAACTCTACAAACCTTAAAACAGTTATCAATGAAGGTATGGTCCCTGGATTGGCTAAGTAGTAGGTTATTACATCTCAGCATCAAAAGAACACTTCTATATGGAGAAATACAAAAATATAGACACAAGAATCTGTATATATGTACACACATACACGTATACATATACATGCATACATTCATACATATTACCAATAGACGAGGAATAAAGATTCCCAAGGCAGAGGCTGCGATAGTACTATCTTTATTCTGAGGGTAGTATGCGCAGTTTAATGTGGGGAAATTTGAGCATAAAATTCTCCTAAACCACAAAACAAGTGAAACTGAAAATAACATGAAAGACTCTTGTTTGGCAGCTAGAGATGTCAATTCTCAGAGAGATGAGAAATGGTTTTGGTCTATCATTTTCCAGCCTCTAATACAGTAACTTTCCATAATTATTCATGCAAATTAAGAAAGGGCCATCAGGACAGTATTCTTGAAGAGAGGTGATGTGTAACCCCACCGTGACCTGGAAGTATCTCAGTGATGGGTAATAAAGAGGTGGAAGTTACTCTTACTACTACTGCTGCCAATTCTTTCTCCTCCCTCTTCCTTTTCTCTCTTCCTCCTCTATCACTTTTTCTTTCTCTTCTTTTTTCTCTTTATTTACTGCCATTTTGTCATTACTAAATTTACTTTCAGCTATGGTGATACATTATTTAAAGATCCAACTGTGTCTTACAGTTTCAATGACTTCACCTTTTATTTTAAGCAGTGCTGTCAGGTATTTTGAAAGCATGCATGGCTTTATGTCTTTAGCAGTGGTCCTTTGTCCACATTTGCTTATTTTATTGTTTTAATAGTTACAAATCAAATTATTTATTTTGCATAGAGTATATTGTTTGTGATTTTTTTTCTTGGATGTATTTGAAAGACCCCTGCCTCACCCTAAGTTAAACATAGCTAACGCCATTTTGTGAGACACCACTGTTTTGAAAACTCTAAAGGCCAGATGAAAAACTAAAAAATTACTGAGAAACCTAGCTGTGTCACCCACTTGGGATATCTGTGGTCAGGCTGCCCCTGTTGAGTTAAAAACAACTTGTTGTGACTACCCTCATGGGATATCTGTCAGAGATTGTTCCAGCTGAGATAGGGAAAAACAAAATAACAGGTGGCCACGTTAAGGGGTGGTCAATCTTGGTGTCCCTGCCAAACTTTGACGCAAACCGTGGTCTCATGTAAACGTACCAATCAGCCCCCTGTAACCATGCTTCTCGCTTCTATACCCACGCTTCTGCTCTAAAACCCTATAAAAACCCCAGCTTTTTACCCAGGGGGCGCGCAAAGTCATCCGAATGACTTTTCGCCCCGGGTACCCGAGTATCCAATAAAAGCCTCTTGCTGTTTGCATCCGAATGCCTGGACTCGTTGATCCTTGGGCAGGGGTCTCTCAGACGAAAGATACCCTCCGGGGATCTTTCATATTTTTACTGTAAAAACTTTGGTGTACTCATTCATGGTGATTTTATTCCTCAGGGGTTTTTAATTTTGTAAGTGGAGCTCATGTTGCATATTATTTATTTGGGCATCCTAAGTCTTCTCAACTAAGTGGGCCTTACCAGTTTGTCTTAGTTCCTTGGGTCTTTATGTAAATATGTAATGTGGTGAGGCCTGATTGTACATTTAGCAGATAGGGCTGAGTCTGAGTTTATGATTTCTCTGGTGGAAAGTACTCTTACTTTATTTTTCTTTGGTAAGGTCAAAGTTTTCTCATCTGGGTTTACTTCCTTTTTTCTTCATGTTATCCTTGTATTTCTCATTCTATGCATTGGGGATTGAAGCTTTTGATCAAACTTGTGCTTCTCTCTCCCCATTTAATATCAAACTAAGATTCTTTTGATGCTATTTAAAGCCAAAGCACTTGGTTATATTCTCTGAGGGAAATCAATTGCTTTATCAGTCATGTGTCAATTATCTTTTATTTAAATTATCAATTATCTTCTTAGGTATTTCCTGAGCTTCTATATTTCCTTAGTTCTACTTCTTAAGTATGTTCAGTTGTATTTCTTCACTCTTCATAGCTCCTTTTTCTAAAGCAAATAATTTATCAGTATCTTGTCTACATTTAGGGAAGCTAGTTTTAACAATGCCATGAAGGTAAGATGTAATAGTGTTTTATTTAGTCTCCTGCTACTAATAATGCCCCCAATAGTGGAAAACTGATATATATTGGGTACTTTGCTAAGTGCAATGTATGTTCCAAATTCTGCTATTTAGAATCTGTGGTAATCACATATTTTCAAATGACTCAATGACAAAATGAAGGGGGAAAGGCAAGAAAAGAAAACTATACAGTTCAAAATTAAGAGTACATGACCAAATACTTTAATTAAAATAATGAAAATTCATAAGAAGGTGTTTTTCCAAAGACAACATACAAATAAAAACCTGAAAGATATCTCAGCATTTAAGAGCACTTTCAGCTCTTCCAAAGGACTCAAGTTTAGTTTATAACGCTCAGGTTAGGCAGCTGAAAATCACCTGTAACGCCAGTTCCATTGACCCTACCACCTTCTTTGAACTTTGCTGGTACTACACACACACACACACACACACACACACACACACACACACACACACA
>NW_026596240.1:6186680-6205506 GCF_907164565.1 Psammomys obesus | reverse complement strand
CACACACACACACACACACACACACACACACACACACACACACACACTCACTCACTACATTCTCAAACAAAAAATAGAGAAAGAAGAGACATATAAAATTTCTTTATAATATATATGGAAACATTCAATAAGTCTGATCAAAATTCTGACTCTAGTAAAAATGCTGATTATTAGAAGACTGAAAGGTAACAAGTGCTAGGAAGGAAGTTTGGAGAAGGAGACACACATGTATTCCATAGGTGGGGGATATACTACTGTATCCATTATGATAGAAAGCAATGAGTGTTATCAAGAAATTAAGAATAGAGCTGCCATATGATACAGAAACCTCACTATTTGGTATTATTCATCCAAAGGAAGTAAAATAATATATTCAAAATATAAATGTACACTCCTATTCACTGAAAGTCAAGATGAAGAACTGCCTATGTGCCCATCAACATTTAAAGAAATGTACTGTAATACACAAGGGACTATTATGAAGCTATCAAAATGGTAAAAACTATGGTCATTGGCTATATATAGTCAGCTGGAAGACATTATATTTAGCGAAATAAGCCCAACAAAGAGAGACAAATATTACGTGATCCCATTTATCTTAGGGGCCTAAAATAGCTTGTCTCATAGAGAAGAAGTGTATGATACTATTTATCAGAAGCTGAAGAGAATTGAGGGGCATAGTATGAAGAAGCTGGCCAACTCTACAACATTACAGGTAGATGAGAAGGATGGGTTCTGCTGTCTAATGTGCTTTAGGATCATTTTTGACAATATTTGAGAGTCCTGTTTCAGAGGACTCTCAAAGTTCCCCACTTCATAAAAGGGTGATATGTTAAGTATTTTACTTTAATCAATACATGATGAACACTATTCACAAATTCACACTAGCGTTGAAAATATATGCAATTATTATATATCAGGAATCAAATTGCACTAAAATCATTAATTAAAACCTTAAATTGCTTAAAGCCTTTACAGGTTTATGGATTTGCCACCTGCATATTTGAACTCTTCAGAAGCATTGAGTCTTTCCAGCAATACGTTGTCATTAATGGGGTCTAGTATCGTGGGCAGTCTCATTGACATTGTAGATCTATTGAATGCTACAATTGTAATCTCCAGTGAAATATTGAAACTCTCTAAGTACTATCTTGATAGTCTCTCCTGAAAATTAGGACATTTAACTTGCAGAGTAATTGATAGTATTCAGAAGAGTGTAAAGTGCCTGGTTCATAGTCGATCCTCAATAGAAGACATTTACTACTGTGATGACCGCTATTCTACTACTTCCTGAAAAACACTGCACTAACAATTATTATATTTTTTTTCTGGTTGTCCAGATTTCAGATTAAAGTGAGGTCAGGAGTACAGCGATGACTAAGTTACTTGCTATATAAGCATGAGGACTACAGTTTGGGTCCCCAGAGCTAAGGCAAATGATGAGTGGGTATGGTGGCCCTCCAATAATTTCTGCCTTGGAAGATGAAGACAGCAGATGCATGAAGCAAGCGTTTTAGCTAATGGAACTAACCACATTGTTGAGTTCTGTGTTTGCCTGACAGCCCCACCCCAATAAGTGAGGAGGAAAAGCCTACATTTGCACACACATCTACAAACACATGCACATACAAAGTAGAGAAAGCAAAATTAAAATAAAGTTGGTGTTAGTAAAACGATATGGCATGGCACAAAGGTTTTCATTGAGATTACAGTGTTATATTCTAGTTAGTATGTTCTGGCTTTGGGAAAGGTTTTTCGTTTTGTACAATCATTAGTAACCTCAACTGTAGTCAGGATTTGGACTGATTGAGTTTCTACATTGACTGCCTCATGGCCAAGTTCCTGATCTGAACCTGTACCTTTACCTTGATCACTCTCTTCCTGCCCATATTTATCCATCTGGAACCCATCTTTTAGCTTCACTCCTTTCTGCATCCTTCAGTAAGCTATATTCAGTCCTTCAGTTCACTGTGGGGCATTCTTGACAGTGTCAGGTTCCTTCCTTTCCCTGTTAAGATCCTTACCTCCTCTCCTGACATCCAGATCCCTGTGGTCTGCACAGATGGGTCCAAATGATCTTCCATAAAGGTTTCCTCTGGCATTTGAGAATAAGCTGGACATACATGTGTGTCTCTATGATAGTTATGATTTCTTTCTGGTCAGAAACTTGGCTACACAAAAATCCTCTGTGCCCAGCTACAAGTAAGAATTTGTGATCCATTTCCTGATTTTTGTTGTTGTTCAAAAAATTTTAAGTAAAACAGTAACTTGGTCTGGCCAGATGGCTCAGTATGTCAAGGTGCCTGCTGCTAAGTCTGACAACCTGAATTTGCTCTCCCTGACTCACATGGTAAAAGGAGGGGACTGACACTTATGTCTTGTTCTTCTGACCTCACACTGTGGAGCACTGTGGTACACATGTGCATACAAACTAAATAAATAAAAATGTAAAACATAGTGATTTTTACAACTAATAAAAAGAGTTCATTTGAGGACAAGAAGTAAGATCTTCTGGAATTAGACTGCATGAAGAGGCAGCTTCGTACCCTGGAGGGTTAATTCATCAGGGGATAATCAGAGTGGTATATACACACAAACACATTTTCCAAAAGGCAGAAAATAGATCTGTCGTTTCACCCTGTTTTCTCCTTGACTCCAGTTGCATTGAGGAAAGCAGGTGAAACTAATTTAATGTTCTATTTAAATCTAGTAGGTATTTTTATTTGCCCCGAGCAAAATATCTCATTCAGTAAATGCATGTCAGGCCAGGAATAGATGATGACCAGGTGAAAAGTTTGTCTGAATAGATAATAATCCTAAAAGTCCTGTAGTCCCTGCTGCTGACTAGCCCAGCCTTGAGAGCTGGCTGCAGAGAAAGGCCTGGGCTTTGAAGCAGTGTTGATGTGCAGTTCCTCCCTCATCCTGACACTGGATTACAGAGGTCCTTGCAAATCAGTTCACACAGTACAGAAGGGACTTCCTGCTTGCATCAAAATGAGAAACAAATGGGGTTTGGGCAAAGCCCCACTGTTGAAGAGGTTGATTCTCAAATGTGCATAAATACACTTTTTTTTTGTACAGTTCAGACCAATTTGCAAGTAAAATCCTTTATGGCCTTATTTAAAAAGGGATTTTATGAGATAGTGTGTTCTCTTTTGTGAAGAACAGAATCTTTCTGTCCTCCTAAAATGATTCGATTCTTTAGTTTCAAACAACACAAAAGGTTTTGCCTCACAAGAACTAGGGGAAATAGCCATAAATAAAATCAACATGGTGTGATCTAATGGCCTAATATTGTTTTCCATAGCACATCTATCCAAGGACTAGTCTACCGTGCAAGGATTGGGGTTAAGGGCATACACTGCTTTTGCCAAAGAACATAGTTTGATTGCCAGCATGCACATCGGGAGACTCACACCTGTCAGTAATTCCAGCCCCAGCAGATTAGACACCTTTTTACTGGCATCTATGTATACCTATACTCACATACACATACATAGCCATATAAGAACATAAACATGTATATACTAATTTGAAAGTAAAAGTTAGAGTTACACCATAAAGACAAAACAGGAACAGAATCAAAAGTATCGGGAGCAGAAAGGACGAGATCACAGAATTATTATAGGTTATAAGGGTCAGGATGCCAACCACACGTGTAAGGAATAACTTTTTTATTCTTTTTGGGTACCTGTGTCACAGGCAACTTGATAGATTCCCAAGCCAAAACACAGATTAGAAACAAGAAGAAGGAAAGTGTGGAAGTGTTACTTGGGGATTGAATGAGGAAACATGGAGATAAAGTGACAGGCATCTCCAGAAACAGAATTGTTCTTTAATCAGAACAACTGAAAGCCACATTATATCCAAGGAGTGGAGATCATGCACACATGCCATGGGGGCCTTGAGCATTATAGGATGGCAATGGTGGTACTTAGGGAATGGAAAATGCCCTGTGCAGGTCAGTTTTGTTGTAGCCTGGAAGTGGTAGACACCAGTGGGCTTGGTACGTTTCTGTTACCAATTACGCAAAAGTACTAATTACGCAAAAGTAATTAGTCAACTTTCTTGTCCAGGGCTTCCCATTCCATCTGGGGCTTTCAGCTTGTTAACCCTTCAGGAAGAGAGAGAAATTTCTGTCAGTTGTCTATAGAAATTAGCCTAACATCTAGAGTGTGTCTATAACTTGATGACAACTACCTTTGCAAGGTTATCCATAACTTTTGCCCTCATGCTTTATTATCCAGTCACAATAGTCACATTTGTCTGAGTCTTTCATAAGTGTTCACACATTGTCGGGCTTCAGTTCAATCTTCGTAGAGTCACTAAGAGCACCTGAATAGGGCTCCAATCTCTCAATTAGTTGCCTTGTCACAAATAAGCAAGAAAAGGTTAAAACATGTTTTAAAGCCAACTTGTTCTGTACTGAGATGAGGACTTTTGTGCTGGCACAATGAAAACAAGAGTATAGGCTTTCTATTAGTGAAAGATCCTGAATGGAAGCTACATCTAACACTCAACAAATGATAGAATGTTACAGGCCCAGAGCCTAATTATAGCTCTTCTTGAGCTATCCTCAGCCCCCCAATAGCCATTCATTGTTGGCCTCTGTGTCTGAACTAACATCCTTGAAACCATCAAGCAAGGCTTTTGGGATACATTAACTTAGCTTCCCCACTAACAGAAGCTACAGCTTCCTTGCTCTGTGGTAACTCGGTAATCTGATGCTCCCACCAGTATCATTGGAAAATGCTTTGAATTATGATTCTTTGTTTGGTTACTATAAAACCTTCCTGAAAATGTTAATCAGGTTGAAGGTGGAACTTGGGGGGAATTAAATCTGTGTTCCCATACGATGGTTACTCATATTTGAACTCAGGATAAATTCTTGTCAATTTTTTAAGTTGGAACTGTGTTTTCCACATCAACAAAGATAAAGCTTATCTCAAAACAAAGAAGGCATTCAGCTCCTAGGTAGAAACCTAATAAATAAAAGGGAACTGAGGAAGACTAGAGCTGAATCTTGTTAAAGGGGAACACTGGAAATTCTAATTCATACCTGCAATTTGTTACAGTGATTAGTGAAAGTTCTGGGATGTTGGTTCAAGAAGGACATTTTGATAGATTTCTGGGAGTAAGCAGTTTTTTTGGAAGAGGTGTTAATACCATGGATAGACAGACAGACAATTAACATGGTAGAGGATCTATGGAAAGTTCAGGACCTAGTATCAAAGATAAATATTTTAGCAGGGTTCTGAAAAGAGGACTCGGAGCCCATGTGCTAGAAGTCATAGTTTTGCATCTTCTTCTAGCATTCTGAGAATGAGGCAATTGCATAGTGGGAGTTGAGGGTAAGGCCTTCAATTTCCCTGGCAAGAAGCAGGATAGGGAGGAAGGAATAGGGTATGACTACGAATACTTGATTTGGTATAAACTCACTTCCATAGGTGAGACAACTTAGCTACAAATACACAAACTATGACTTCAGTATGATGCCTGTTAGTATTTGAAAGGTGGATGGGATATTTCAGGCTTTAGGTCCTGAGAAGCAGTTTGGTCCAGATTGTTACACTGCATTCTTACAGTGGGGCTAAGCTCAGATTGGCAGAAAGGAAAGAAGGAACAAGAGGGCAGAGGCTGTGGGCACTTTAAAAGGAACAACATTTTGGATAATTTTGTTGTTGAAATAAATGGAACAGTTGAGACTAGTAGGCTAAAAGTTGAGTTGGAATAAAGATCCAGCTCTTTAAAAAAAATTCTCAGTATTACATTAAAGTTTCCCTTTAAGTCATTCTTAAATGCCATATAATACACTAAGTATAGGTGGTTTCTGGGAATTCTGAATGTGGGGAACATTTTTTGAAAAAGGAATAATTATTTCTTTTATATGTATTTTATAAAAATTCTAAGAAATATAACTAATTTTTAAATTATAAAACCTATATGAATTTGGTATTACTATCATTGAAATCAGCTACATTCCCTTTTATATAACGTTAAAAAACTAAATACAGGATGAAATATTCAGATTCAAGAACATTTTAATAGCAACTAATTTAATGACTAACAATTTGAAATAAAATGAAGAAAATGGCTATTTAAAATTAGTCATAGGGCGCCATTTTCTGGGACCCATCCCAGTCTGCCCAGGGCCCTCTATGCTCTACTCTCTCTGCACTCCCCACACTCCAGTTCTCCAACCCGTGCCATTTCCCAGGACCCATCTTGATCTGCTGCCTCTGAGACCAGCACAGATCAGGGAGCAGCAATTCCCTGGCCTGAGCCATTTCCTGGGACCCACTTCAATCTTTGGCCCCTGAGTCCAGCAAAGATCATGGAGAAGCAGGTAAAAATCTTCCCTTTCCCCCATCTCCTGGCCTGCCACAGCCCACCAGCAATAGTGGCCTGGTCTGTTCAGGACCCTCTGTATTCCACTTTCCCTGCTCGTCCACACCTTAGTTCGCTGGTCTGCACCATTTCCCGGGACTCAACCTGATCTGCGGTCCCTGAGACTAGCACTTATCAGAGAGCAGCAGTTCCCTGGCCTGCGCTGTTCCCCAAGACCCAACCTGATCTGAATCACCAGAGACCAGCAGGGATCAGGGAGCAACAGGAAAGCAGAGGACTAAAGCCATCTGAGACCACAAGCTCTACCTATAACCCCAGAGACCTATTACCATCAGAGACCAGCAGGTGTGCTAATAACAGAGTCCAACCAAATGGCTAGAGGTCGGTGCAAAGACACCAGCAACAAATCCCAGGGCCATATGACACCACCAAATCCCAGCTGTCCTACCATAGCAAGTCCTGAGTATCCTATCACACCGGAAGCACAAGAAAATGATCTTACATCTAAGGTTATGAAAATGATATGTGCCTTACAAGAAGAAAATAAATACATTAAAGAACTGAAGGAAAATAAAGCTAAAGAGGTCAATGAATCTCTTAAGAAAATGCAGGAAAATACAATCAAACAGGTGAAGGAACTGTAAAAACAACCAAACGGAAGAAGGAAATAAATAAATCTGTCCAGGACCTAAAAATGGAAATAGAAGTAGTAAGAAAACACAATCCAAAGCAATCCTAGAAATGGAAAACCTAGATAAGAGAACATGGACTACAGACACAAGCATCAATACCAAAATACAAGACATGGAAGAAGATACAATTGAAGAAGTTGATACTTCAGTCAAACAAAATGTTAAATCTAAAAAGTTACCAACACAAAACATCCAAAAAATCTGAGACAATATGAATAGGCCAAACATAAAAATAATAGGAATAGAAGAAGATTCCAAACTCCAAGGCCCAGAAAATATTCTCAACAAAATCATAGAAGAAAACTTCCCCCAACCTAAATAAAGAAATGCCTTTAACCATCCAAGAAGCCTACGGAACACCAAATAGATTGGACAAGAAAAGAAATCATCCCATCACATAATAATCAAAACAATAAACATACAGAACAAAGAAAGAATACTAAAAGCTGCAAGGGAGGGAGATCCAAAATGGTGGCACTGATCAACCTAGGGTGTCTGAACAGCAGATGAGCAGTGAGAGCAAACTGAGCAGCAGGCTGTACTGTAGACCCTGAAACCCCAACATCTGTGTTGCTCAGGTGAGAGGAGAATCCACAGGGTTCTTCTTCAGGCCAATGCCTGGTAATTCCTTGAAAAATTTCTGGGATCCCTCCCAGCACTGCCCAAGCCCATCATCTGTGGATACCTTCCTGGGACATGTATCTCATGGCTCTAACCCCTCAGCCTTAGGCCACCCATCCAAGCCACTTTCTATAGTACTTTCTAGGGACCAGCGGCTGGCAGCTCCGACCTTGGTGGCTCATTCTCACTGACTACAGAGTGAATACCTCTCTGTACTGAGGATGCTGCTCCAAACCCTGGTGGCCACTCTCACAGTCCTGTGGTCATTTTCTGGTTACTAGCATCTCCTGGCTCCAAATCCAGGAGCCCACTCTCAACCATCCTGTGTGCACCTTCCTGGTTGCTGCAGCTAGTGGCACTCACTCTCACCTTCCTGTGGAGGGATACCTTCTGCTACTGCCGAGGAGGCATGGCTCCATTTTGCCTGCTCCACGCCTGCCTGGCTCACCCCTGTCAGAATCAGCCAGCACAACACAGAGAGTGAACACAGAGAAGCAGAGCTAGGAGCTGGACTCAAGTCTCGTTGTCCACAATCTCAAGGAAGCCAGTAGAGCACTGGAGCATTTCTAGGCACAGAGATCTTTCCACCGCACCCCAGCAGCCTGGCTCACCTAGGCCAGAAACAGTAAGCCCAGCATGGACAGAGAACCCCGCGGAACTGAGCTACACACTAGACCAAAGTTCCATTGTCCTCCTTCCCAAGAAGGCACCGGAGCAGCTCCAGACTAAGCGAGCTTTCTGTCTGCTCCCCAGCAGCCTAGCCCATCAGGGTCAGAAACAGGCCCAGCACAATCAGTGAACCCAGCTGGGCTGAGCCAGTTGTGGCACCCAAATCCCATTCTCCACCATGTTAACCATGTTAAGGAAGCCTGTGGGCCCATGGAGCAGCTCTAGGCCCACAGATCTTTCTGCCTGCACCCCAGCTACCTGGCATACCTGGGACATGAACAGTGAGCCAACAGAGACAGTGAATCCAGCAGAGACTACTCAAGACTCTAAAGGCAATTGGACCCAGTCTGCAGTACAGGCTCGAGGAACAATCAGTCAGGGCTACAGACAACCAGATGGCTAGAGGTCCAAGTAAGAATACAGTCAACAAAACTAGGACATCATGACTTCACCAGAATCTCCAAAAATCAACTAATTCTATTTCAGCTGAAACACAGGAAAATTATCTTAAATGTATAACTATGGAGTTATTTTAGGCTCTTAAAAAGGAAATGAACATTCATGCTCTGAACCTAAGCCCCTTGCACACATGTAGCTGTTGGGCTGCTTGGTCTTTTTTATGGGGTGCCTGGTAAGTGGAGCAGGGGTTTTCCTCTAACCTGGACTCTATTACCTGCTCTCAGATCACTGCCCTCTGGCAAGGCTGCTTTGCCTGGCATCAGGGGATGCATATATACTCACTTCTAATGTGACTTGTTTTTCTGGGGAAGGTTGATAATGGAAAGGGGGCTCCCCTTCTCTGGAGAAAAGGGAGAGGGGAAGAGGGAAGGAGGGAAGGGAAGACTGAGAAGGCAGAAGGGTTGGGACACCATTGGGATATAGAGTAAATAAAGTGAAATTTAAAAACTAGTCCTAGTTTTAAGTGAAGAGTAGAAATAGTTATTTAAATAATATTATATATTTTCTTTGTTGCATAATGAGGTGTATAAAGCTTTATTCATTTTGTTTATGAGGAAGTAGTCTCTAAGATATTAATTGGTATTCCTAAATTCACACAAGTTATAGAAAACCCAGGGTTTTCTATAACTATAGAATCAAAACCTATCTAAAGGTATAGAGCCACACTTCGCAATAATATCTAAGTATTTCCAAGAATCCATGTATCATTCAAACAAGAAGTCTAATACAATGTTTAATTAACTGGTCTAGACACTCTAATTTAAAAAATCATGTCAGAGTTTGTGAAACTAAATCACTATGTAAAGTACATTCTGCACAAGCATGAGAACTCTAGTTCAGAGCCCCAGCATCCAGACAAAAGAAAAGAAAAGACATACACTCACAGGTACATATGGCCTCATCCGACTGTAATCTTATTTCTGGGCACTGCTGAAAAGTGGATGGAAAGAGGCAGATTCACTCTAGCTGAAGAACAATGTTAGTTTCAGTAAGAGATTGTCTCAAAAATAAGATAAATCAATGACTGAGGAAGACATCCTGATGTCATACTCTGATCTCTCTAATAGGGCCCTATTGGGGCAGATCCAGATGCAGAATTCTCAGCTACATATCCAGCACTAGGTCTGTCTGTGTGCTGTGCTGCTTCGTACATGACAGTAATGGACTGAGCCTCTGAACTGTAAGCCAGCCCCAATGAAATATTTTATTTTAAGAGTCGCCGTGCACACGGAATCTTTTCACAGCAAAAAGAATACTTACTAATATAGAAAACAAATACATAGTGAACAAGTAGCCATACTGTGTGTTGGGGGGGGGGAGGAAGAGATAATTTAGAAAAGAAGTAAGTAAGTCCAAAATGTTGGAGCAACCCAAAGCATTAAGGAAAGCATGCTTGGAAAAGACATAGAAAGAAGCAAAGGAAAAGAATAATTCAGAAAAGTGGGCTGACTCATGGAGTTGTATGTCTGTAGTTTGGTAAGCTATTGTTCAACAGGGAGTGATTCTGAGAAGCAAAAGTTCAGCATCTAATTAAAAGACTAATTAATCCACTTATCTTTTAACAGCATGGCTGAGGGTGAGCCCACCTTCCTACGGTGGTCCCTTGGTCATGTGATAGGCCTGGCTCAACCCAGGTCAGAGATTGAGATTCTATTTTCTCCACCTGAGGGTTCTTTTGAACTCTATCAACAGCAGAGTGCAGTTAAGTTCTCAGTCTGAATCCAGGCTCTGACACTAACCAGCAGTGTAATTTGGGGAAGAATATTTAGTTGTTTAGTGTATTGGTTTACACTTATTTTTTAAAATTTGTTTATTTTTGTTTTATATGTATAATTGTTTTGCCTGCATGTGTGTATGTGTACCATGTGCATGCCTGGTGCCCTCAGAGGCCAGAAGAGGTTGTCGGATCACTTGTGACCAGAGTTACAGAAGGTTGTGAGCTTCCCAAAACGCTTTTTAAATATTTTTTAAAATATTTTTTAATTTTATTAATTACATTTTATTTACTTTGTATCCCCTATAGCTCCCTCCCTCCTTGCCTCCCAATCCCATCCTCTCTCCTCCTTCTCCATGCCTACCCCTCCTCAAGTCCACTAATACTGGAGGTCTTCCTCTCCTTCCTTCTGATCTTAGTCCATCAGGTCTCATCAGGACTGGCTGCATTCTCTTCCTCTGTGGCCTGGTAAGGCTGCTCTCCCCTCACGCCGAAGTGATCAAAAAGAAGGCCAAACAGTTCATGTCAGAGACAGTCCCTGTTGCCATTACTATGGTACCCACTTGGACACTGTACTGCCATGGGCTGCATCTGTGCAGGGGTTCTAAGTTATCTCAATCAATGGACCTTGGTTGGAGTATCAGTCTCAGAAAAGACCCCTGTGCCCAGACTTTTTGGTTCTGATGTTCTGCCTGTGGACTCCTGTCCTCTCCAGGTCTTACTATCTCTCCCTTCTTTTATAAGATTCCATGCACTCTGCCCAAATGTTGGCCATAAGTCTCAGTATCTGCTTTGATACTATGCAGGGTAGAGCCTTTCAGAGGCTGTCTGTTGCAGGCTCCTGTACTGTTTCCTGTTTTCTCCTTCTTCTGATGCTCATCCTCTTTACCTTTCTGAATGGGGATTGAGCATTTTAGCCAGAGTCCTCCTTCCTGATTAGTTTCTTTAGATGTACAGATTTTAGTAGGTTTAGCCTATGTTATATGTCTAGTATGCACTTATGAGTGATTATACACCATGTGTGTCTTTCTGCTTCTGGGATACCTCACTCAGGATGATCTTTTCCAGTTCGCACCATTTACCTGCAAATTTTATGATATTCTTGTTTTTTTATCACTGAGTAATATTCCATTGTGTAGATGTACCACAATTTCTGTATCAGTTCCTCAGTTGAGGAGCATCTGGTTTGTTTCCAGCTTCTGGCTATTATAAATAAGGCTGCTACAAACATGGTAAAGCAAATGTCTTTATTGTGTACTTGAGCATCTTTTGGATATAGCCTAAGATATAGCTGGATCTTGAGGAATCACTATTGCTAATTGTCTGAGAAAGCCAGATTGATTTCCAGAGTGGTTATACAAGTTTACATTCCCACCATCAATGGAGGAGGGTTCCCCTTTCTCCACAACCTCTCCAGCATGTGTTGTCACTTGAATTTTTGATCTTGGCTATTCTGATGGGTGGAAGGTGAAATCTCAGGGTCATTTTTGATTTGCATTTCCCTGATGACTATTGATGTTGAGCATTTCTTTAAGTGTTACTCTACCATTCGATGTTCCTCTATTGAGAACTCTCTGTTTAGTGCTGTACACCATTTTTTAACTGGATTACTTGATTTGTTGCTTTTTAACTTCTTGTGTTCTTTATATATAATGGATATTAGTCCTCTGTCAGATATAGGATTGGTGAAGATCCTTTCCTAATCTGTAGGCAGTCCTTTTGTTCTGATGACAGTGTCCTTTGCTTTACAGAAGCTTTTCAGTTTCATGAGGTCCCATTTATTGATTGTTGTTCTTAGAGTCTGTGCTGTTGGTGTTCTGTTCAGGAAGTTCTCTCCTGTGACAATGAGTTCAAGGCTCTTCCCCACTTTTTCTTCTAAGAGGCTTAGTGTGTCTGGTTTTATATTGAGGTCTTTGATCCACTTGGACTTTAGTTTTGTGTAGGGTGATGAGTATTGATCTATTTGCATCTTTCAACATGTAAACATCCAGGTAGACCAGCACCATTTGTTGAAGATGCTGTCTTTTTTCCATTGAATGGTTTTGGCATCTTTGTCAAAAATCAGGTGTCCATAAGGGTGTGAATTTATTTCTAGGTCTTCTAGTCAATTCCATTGATCAACCAGCCTATGTCTATGCCAGTACCATGCAGTTTTTATTACTGTTGCTCTATAGTACAGCTTGAGATCAGGGATGGAGATACCTCCAGAAGATCTTTTATTGTAGAGGATTGTTCTAGCAATTCTCGGTTTCTTGTTATTCCATATGACATGGAGAATTTTTCTTTCAAGGTCTGTAAAGAACTGTGTTGGTAATTTGATGGGAATTGCACTGAATCTGTAGATTGCTTTCGATAAGATGGCCACTTTTACTATGTTAATCCTGCCAAGCCATGAGCATGGGAGATCTTTCCATCTTCTAATAGCTCCTTCTATTTCTTTCTTCAGAGACTGGAAATTTTTTTCATACAAGTCTTTGACTTTCTTGGTTAGGTTCACACAAAGGTACTTTATGTCATTTGTGGCTATTGTGAAGGGTGTTGTTTCCCTAATTTCTTTCTCAGCCTTTTTGTCTTTTGTATACAGGAGGGCTACTGATTTTTTTGAGTTAATTTTGTATCCAGCCACTTTACTTGTTTATCAGCTGTAGGACTTCCCTGGTAGAATTTTTGGGGTCACTCAGGTATATTATCATATTATCTGCCAATAGTGATATTTTGACTTCTTCCTTTCCAATTTGTAGCTCCTTGATCTCTTTTAATGGTCTTATTTTTATAGCAAGGACTTAAAGAACTATGTTGAAGAGATATGGAAAGAGTGGGCAGCCTTGCCTTGTCCCTGATTTCAGTGAGATTGATTTAAGTTGCTCTCCATTGAGTTTGATATTGGCTATAGGCTTGCTGTATATTGCCTTTACTATGTTTAGGTATGTGCCTTGTATCCCTGATCTCTCTAAGACTTGAAAGATGAATGGATGTTGGATTTCGTCAAATGCTTTTTCAGCATTTAAGGAGCTGATCATGTGGTTTTTCTCCTTCATTTTGTTAATATGGTGGATCACATTGATGGATTTCTGTATATTGAACCACCCCTGTATGCCTGGGATGAAGCCTACTTGTTTGTATTGAATGATATCTTCAATATGTTCTTGTATTCGGTTTGTAAGTATTTTGTTGAGTATTTTTGCATCAATGTTCATAAGGGAAATTGGCCTGAAATTCTCTTTCTTTGTTGGGTCTTTGTGAGGTTTAGGTACAAGGTGACTGTGGCTTCATAGAGTGAGTTTGGTAGTGTTCCTTCTGTTTCCATTTTGCGGAATAATTTGAAAGTATTGGTGTTAGCTCTTCTTTGAAGGTCTGGTAGAATTCTGCACTGAAACCATCTGGCCCTGGGCTTTTCTTTTTTTGCATGGGAGACTTTTTGATGACTGCTTCTATGTCTTTAGGGGATATAGGACTATTTAATTGATTTACCTGGTCTTGATTCAGCTTTGGCAAGTGGAATCGATCAAGAAAATTTTCCATTTCATGTGTACCATGTGCCTGCCTGGTGCCCTCAGAGGCCAGAAGAGGTTGTCAGATCACTTGTGACCAGAGTTACAGAAGGTTGTGAGCTTCCTAAAGTGTATTTTTGAAAACCAAACTTGGTGCTCAGGAAGCACTCTTAACTGCTGAGTCATCACTGCAGGCCTAAGTGAAGTTTTATTGTTAACTGGAAAAATAGTTACAAGAATGGCAAAACAGAAAACTTTATGTATACTACTTACCAGTTTTTCAACGCTATTCTTAAATACCCTAATTTAATTATAATCAAATGATTTTCCAATACATTATTTTTTCAGCTTTTTAAGATACTAAAATAAATTTCTAAGTAGGTATGTATTAAAGGCTACACCATTTTTTCTAAGAGGTAAGTTCTTTTGTTGAAAGCAACTCATTCATTAATGAGTCTAAATTTATTTGACATGAATTGGATTTTTCTTATGTGCCCTTCCCTATAGACAGGAGATGATAAATCATTGATTCCTTCATATATATATATGAAGAGCTGTGTTTTCTTTTTCTGTTTAGGAATTCAGCTAGATTTGTTTTCACAAATCAGATAGAAAGAGGAAAACATTACGTACCAATGTGCAGTTTGAATAAGAATGTCCTCCATAGGTTCCAGTGTTTTTATATTCAACCCAAATGTGTGGTGCTGTTTGCATAAATTTAGCAGATATGATCTGTGGAGGAAGTATGTCATGGGGTGTGGCCTTTTAGAGCCTCAAGACATTTCCATTGAGATCTCTGCTGCATGCTTATGGTTCAAGATGCAAACTCTCTGCTTCTGTACCTTCTGCCATACCAGGGACTTTCTGGAATCACTGACCTTAACCCTCTGCAGCTGTAAGCCACAATTTACCCCTCTTTCTGTAAGTTGCTCAGTTCACCTTTACCACAACAATAAAAAAAGTAAATATTACAGGAGCTTATAAAGTAACTACCAGTTTTAACCTCCTCTCTCTTGTTATCTAATTTCCATATCACACATTCATCCATGGAAAGCCCAGTATAATGGGAAGGCCAAAGCTAAGTGCATGTTGAGGCTGTAACAAGCATAAAGGGAGACTTAGCCAATCCCTAGAAACTCCTACCATCATCATAAAAAAATGCAACTCTCATCTCAATGTGATAAAAGAAAGTTTTTTCTGAAATCAAGTAGAAGAAACCATGGTCCATGAACACAGATTCAGGTTACCTCATTTCATGTTCTAGTATAGAAAGAGGTTCATGAAGTGTTTGCATCAACAAGACAATGGAAATCATAAATCAAGATACTTTTCAAATACACTGGTAGAAACGTCAGAAGCAGGTTATAGCAACGAAGAAAAAGCTAAGCAATGGGCCATAGAAATTATCTGGAAGCATTTTGAACCTTGTGCCTGACGGAAACCTGGGATCTCTTCATACATTCCACTGGATATTTAGCTGTTAGCAACAGTATATTATGGTTGACACAGAAGTAGGCAAGGAATGACTATTTAGGAGATTAAATGTGAACCAAGATAAATTGCAAATAGGTGTTGACTCTGCAACGTTCCAACCTTTCCACATCTCTGAAGTTCTTTTTATGCATTGCTTCTTTCCAGGAATTCTCATTCTTACCACTCTCTCAGGCACGTGACCACAGGGGTAGTCTTCACTCTAACACCCTTAGCTGCCACATGTAGTAAAGTTATCAAGGGAAGAGGAGCCCCAAAGTATGATGTTGAGAACTGATACAATATTACTTTAAACCATTTATATTTAGGGCACAATTTACTAAAATAAGTAGCAGAGATACAAACCAATGCATTTAACTGAACATTTTGAATAGGACATGAGTGATGTTGTTAGCTCACCTGAAATACAAATGAGATAAAATCTGTGAAAATCTATGTAAAGAAGGTTATTAAACTAGTTTCTGCACCTCCCTCCAGTAAAGGCAAGTAAGTTCTGTTACTCAAATATGGCAATATATCCAGAGATTCATTGTCAATATAAATAAGAGTGCCACCTACTATATATCAAGTGAACTGGAATAGCTTCTTGTCAACACAATCATGAGACATATGAATTGCCAATTCCTCACTAACACATTGTTTGGTGGACTGGGAATGTAACAGAAAAAATGAGTTCAATGCTATTAAGTAATAGAAATCTCCTAACTATAGTAATCAGAGGTACCCACACTGGAGAATTCTGACATGCACACAGCAGCTCTGAAAACCAGAACAGTGCTAGCCTTCATGTTAACTACTTCATTAGCTGGTTTTGTCTTCTTCCAAACACTAGTAAAGAAACTGATTATAAATATATGACAAAGTTAGACTCAAAGCATTCTTTTGCAACAGAATCCAGAACACTTAGCTGTAGTTAGAGCAAGGTGTTCTAACTGTAATTGTTGTAGCTGAGGACTTTACTTGTGTATTACTGTGGTTCAGTTAAAATAATTGATTCTAATCTCTGCTGCTAGTTAGCAAATTGTGCCCTAAACAGAAATGGTTTAAATAATATTTTGTTAATTTTCATAATTCTACATTGGGGCTCCACTTTTCTTAAAATCCTTCAACACTTTATGGCTAATCTCTTACATCGTTGTCCTAGTTTCATTTCTGTGGCTGTGATAAAATACCCTGACAAAAAGCAATTTGAGAGAAAAAGGTTTTATTTGGATTACAATCCATGTTACAGTCCATCAAAAGTCAAAACAGTAACGGAAGGCAACCAGTCCCATCATGTCCAAGAACAGAGTTAGAAATCACAGAAGCTTACCTGGTATTCAGTCAGCTTTTTCTACAGTGTCCAGGGCAACAAAACTGGAAATGCTGTTGCTTATTTTCAGACTGGGTCTTCCCATATTATGTAAAGGGGGTGAGACCGTCCCTCCCTCTTAGACAATCCCACCAGCCAACCTGATTTAGACAGTTCCTCATCAAAACCCTTCCTATGGTGACTAGATGTTGCAGCAAACTGACAAAACCATCACAGGAATAATTCCACATTCTTGTGAAGCACACTTATACTCTAATTTCATTACTATTTTCTTTTCTATTTGTTTTACTTTTATGCAGATTTTCAGGCCTTTGATTTCTAATAAAACACCCAAAATGTAGCCTTCCAGTTGGATAGAGGAGCACCCTCCAATCTATGTATTTCATGTACCACTTCTCTGCTTTCAAGCCATCACCCCCACACACACAATATTTCACTTTTATTCAATCACAGTCATTTCTACAGATTTCATTCTTAGCCCTCATTATGCTTCTCTCCCTATGCTCTTCTTCTGAAATGGTACCGATGGAAACTTGTGAGAGAATAAGTTCTACATAGAAGATGTTTGGGTCTAGTAGTACGTTATTCATCACTCTCCAAATCCAGGTACCCTTATCTTAAGTTTCACCCACACCTTAAACCTACATGGTGAGTGTGGGACTCCCAAACAATGCCAGATACCTCCAAAACCTAGATTTTCTTTCTACTTCATTTAGTATAGTAGTCTATTTTCAAAGGGAGCATTCTAGACTTGAAAATAAACTCATGCTTTTCTTTTTGTTCTTTATCTATGAACATGTAAAACGGTAATCTCAATTTGGTCTCTGCTATTGCTCAAAGTGATCCTGCATCTTCACTACCAGCATACTCATTAGGGCTCACACACCTGATTTACACTGCAATCACACTTTCTGCAATACATCGTAACTTTCCTGCTTGTCTCCTATCTGTGCAAATGTCAGGTTGTATCTTAGCCTTTCTCCACAGTTGCTGAGTTTAGCCCACTAGTTTTATTCTTAGTTTCTTGAATGAAATACCAAAAATTTCAAACTGGCTTTCCAGACCCTTCCTCCAACATTTATTTTTCATATTACTCCCATATGTTTACCCTGTATTTGGTGCCAAAAAGAATCTGGTGGTCATGGTCACAAAATTTATCACACCATTTCAAGCTCTGTGTATATATTCTACTTTTCTCCTATAAAACCTGTTCGTATCTGTTTTCTACATAAAAATATATATGCTTGGCATGGTGGCATGCATATTTAATCCCAGAATTTAGAAGACATAGACAGGTAGATATTTGTGAGTTCTAGACCTGCCTGGTCTATATTGTGATCTCCAGAATAGTCAGAGATACACAGTGAGGCCATGGATCCAAAACCAGAAAACAGAAACAAAAACAAAACTGTGTGTATGTGTGTGTGTGCGTACACGTATTTAAGACATAGAGATAATATAGGACTTTGAATAACATTTTATAATCCTCTGCAATCTTTTTAAATGTTGGTAACAATTTTTCTACATTAAAATATATGCTTTTTTATTATTCATATGGGTGTTTTTCCTGCCTGAATGTCTGAGCACCAGGTACATGTCTCATGTCCATGGCAGCCAGAAGAGGCAACATTGGATCCCTTGGAACTGGAGTTACAGAGAATTGTGAGCCACCCTGGGAATCCAACATAGTATTTTTTTTTAATTTATTACAGTTTATTCACTTTGCATCCCAGCTGTAGTCCCTTCCATCATCCCCTCCCAATCCTGCCCTCCCTCCCTCTTCTCCTCCCATGCTCCTTCCCCAGTCCCCTTCCATCTCTGTCTCTGACCAGTGGCTGGCTCTTTGATCACCTCCCCTGAGATGGCGTGAGTGTGTGTGTGGGGATCAGTCTTACCAGGCCACAAAGGAAGACAACGCAGGTTTTTTGTTCTTAACTGCTGAGGCAACTCTCCAGCCCCTATTTGTCTACTTTCTTTTTTCTTTTCTTTCTTTCTTTCTTTCTTTCTTTCTTTCTTTCTTTCTTTCTTT